>NC_091459.1:54412180-54724680 GCF_027789765.1 Dendropsophus ebraccatus
CCAGTTCGGCTCCGGTGGTCAGCTCGGGAGTGTGCCGTCGCTCCGCCGCCGGAGCCGAGTGACGTCACGGAGACCCGACGGCGTCCCTAGCAATCGGGGACGAGACCGGCCGGCCGGCACGCAGCTATAGTGTCTTGCACTCAGGCTGAGTGACAGGTCGCCCGGCCACTCAGCCTGCAGTGCACCAGCTGCAGTGAGACTGGACTCAGGAGGCCGGACCAATCAGCCTGGTTCAGTATAAAGTCTAATCATTGCCAGTATGAAATCGCTGGCTATTAGGTAACCCCTGGTCCCAGCTCTCCCCAGTCTATTCCTGCGTTTCCCATCATAATTCCCTTCTGCCTGCTTACTTGTGTTCCTGACCTCCCGCCTGACCTGTGACTATTCTTTGTGTGCCGATTTTTGTACCACGTTGGCCGTGTGGTTTGACCTAGCTCGTTTACTACTCTTTATTGTGTTTTGTCTGTCTGTCGAGTTTTGTGTCCCACGTACTCGTGCAGGGAACGTCTTCGTGGTTGTCCACGACCGCCAAGAGGCGACTGAGGCAATTAGGCAGGGACAGTGGGTGGGTTCAGATCAGGGCCCACTGTCGGGTTGTGTTTGTCCGTTCCTGACAATTAGTTTGGCAATTGTTACTATCTTACATAGCAATATACGATGAATAGGTAAAATTTTATGGATATCCAATAACCGTAAGGCTATTTTCACACAACGTTTTTTCAGCTGCGTTTAAAATTACGTCCGCCATTTTGAGTCTAAAATAACAGACGTTATTTAGCTGTCTGGCCTCCCCTTGTTTGCAAAAGATGTCCTATATTAATGATCATGTTCAATATTTTGACGTCTGCGGTGAAAAAGTCCGTTATTCAATGCATTGTGTGCATTGGATGTCCGTCTTCCCATTGACTTTAATGCCATGCCATTGCAGTCAGCTAAATTGCGGCAAAACGGATGCTTTTTAAAATATCAAAATCGGCCGCCTTTTCTCTGTTTTTGACGTTGTGTGAACATAGCCTAACATTAACTGAGGAGTTAGGGGGATATGGAATTGAAAAACCTCATCTATTAAGGCAGAGATCTCCTTCCAGTATCTGCCAGCCAGTGGACACTCCCATAAAATGTGCAATAATGAACCATTACCAGTACAATTACGCCAGCACAACATGGAGGCTGTGGGATACATTTTGTGTAATCTAATGGGCGTTAGGTACCAATGCAATCTAGTTTTAAGAACAGCTTAAATATGTGATATGCAATGTAAAGCTTTGAATCATCCGCTGAGGGTGATATATTTAATTCTTTCATCCATTTCACATATGGACCAATGGGTTCAAATATCATTTCTTTATCTAATATGTTATAGATATGCTTTAGCTCTTTGGGTTGGTTTTTAAGAGTTGTAATATGTGTAAATTGAATTTTGCTGTGGTTTCTGTTCTGGAAAACAAGAAATTTTTAATTTTTAAATATTTATAAAAGTCTTCTGAAGGAAGACCAAACTCAGCCTGAAGATCCAAATAAGTGCGGAGAACCCTTTCATGAAAGAAAGAATTAGGATCTGTTAGGCCCAAGGCTATCCATGACTGTAATGCTACATTGGGTATTGCTACGTAAAGGAGGTCCAATAGAGTCCTTGGAAGAAGTATATTATATCTAGTTCCAGATAAGCTATGTGATATAAGTTTTCAGTGCTGCCATAATCGTAGGTGAGGAAATCTTAGGAGTTGGGATATGCCATAAGTAAGCATACATCAAATATGAGGGCGAATGTGGTTTAAGCAGATGTTTCTCTATTAGCAACCAGGGTGGTTGGGTAGGAGATTGCAACCAAGCATATGATTGGGATAGCATAATAGGTCTGTGGTATAGCTGAATATTAGGCAATCCCAAGCCCTCCACTATTTTGTCTTTGGTAAGAATTTGGTAGGAAACTCTAGATTCGCTTGAGCGCCAAAACGTATGACAGTAATATGGATTTAACTGATGAAAAGAAACTCTGTGGCACACAGATAGGTACAGTTCTAAGAATATAAAGTCGTTTTGGTAATAAGAACATCTTAAAAGAATATATTTTTTCTAACTAAGAAAGATCATTTTTAATGAACTGTTCCAATTCAAAGCGTAACATACTTAATAAAGGAGTGTAATTGGCTACATATAAATCCCTTACAGCTACGGTCAACTTGAATCCTAAATACGTTAAATGACTCGTCTGCGAATCTAAAGAAAATGTAGATTTCAAGAGGGATACGATATCTACTGGCATATTTACAGGAAGTGCTTAAGTTTTAGTGGTGTTCAGCTTATAATATACTGTATGTGGCCAAAATCTTCAAGGAAATTTAATATGTTTGGGAGAGATTCAACTGGAAACACAAAAAGGCTATTCAGCCACACTGCAGTCTGCTCTCACGATGGTATGTGTACTGGAGCTTGTCAGACCAGTCCGTAATCCAATCAATAAATACACAACACCTTCCTAATTTGCTGTATCTTTATCTCAATCTGTAAGTCTTTACAATATATAAGAATACCTCACCACGGTGCATAGAAGACATTCGGTGTGAGAGGGACGGATAGTAACTTCGCCCATGTAGGGCTAATGGATCCCAGACCACATTCAGAGACACCAGCTGCAACACACAGATACGCTAAGTGGATAACGTCCACACGTCTGTGACGTTTCGAGGAACACACCCTCTTTCTCAAGCATGTAGTGACAACACTCACCACCAGATAAAAAGTCAGGAAGTCTCTCGAGAATTCTTCCTTGACTAATTAGAAAAGAGACACAAATTAGATGTTATACATAGAAAAAGCGGATAAATATACTACTTCTAAATGAATACACAGTTTAGTACAAATATTAAAATATATACTTAGCACACATATTGCACTACTACATTGCAATACTATATTATATTCAAATACATAATAAAACATAACCGCTGACTACGATAAGTGTCCAAAATAGCATAAGGATAAGGCTGTTTACAGGTAGACGCTTAAGTTACATACTTCATTCATGCCTTTCGGATATACAGTATCCACGGTCTGGATCCAATACACCTCTCTTTGTAGTAATCGCTTACGTACGTCATCATCATTATTACCATAGACTTCTTCCCCAACACCATCCAGCGAAGTTCACTAACATTATGCCTAAGTTCGATAAAAAGTGCTCTACAACCCCAGTTTCACCAAATCTAGTCTCTGACTTCTCTGCACCTTTCTGAAGGCCTCTCCGGATTGCTGCTCGATGTTTGCCTAATTTGACCTTGGCACTACGGGAAGTTTGGCCAACATAACACTGTCCACACGGACATTTCAATAGGTAAATTACATGTACACTGTTGCAAAAATACCAGCCTTGGATTTTATAGTTGTTACCCTTTCTGGGATGTGAAATGACCTCCCCCGGATGATGGAACTACAATTCTGGCATTTACCCTCTGGCAAGTCCCGCTTGCTAGTACCCAAAAACTTCAGTTTTTTTCTTTTTAATATCAGCTCTAATCAAATGATTGGCAATACTTCTACCTTTTTTATAAACAAACTTAGGTGGTTTATTAAACAAACGGCCATATTTGGGTTCATGTCTTAATATTTTTCAGTGCTTACAAATCACTTTTCGCACCATCTCTGAATGTTTATCATAGGTAGAAATAAACATTAATTTATCTTGTTCGTTCTTCTTTTTTGGGGGTATTTAAGCTTTCCCTCTTAATTTTTCTTAATTCTTCACTAGAGATGAGCGAACCTCGAGCATGCTCGAGTCGATCCGAACCCGAATGTTTGGCATTTGATTAGCGGTGGCTGCTGAACTTGGATAAAGCCCTAAGGCTATGTGGAAATCATGGATATAGTCATTGGCTGTATCCATGTTTTCCAGACAACCTTAGAGCTTTATCCAAGTTCAGCAGCCACCGCTAATCAAATGCCGATCGGTAGGGTTCGGATCGACTCGAACCCGAACTCGGTTCGCTCATCACCTATTCTCACCAATTCTGCCCTATAATAGCCTCTCTTTACATATTTCTCAATTAGTTTCACTTTATTTTTGTCATACTCCCTATCTGTATTGCAAATTCTTCTAATTCTGATTAATTGCCCTTGTGGGATGCCTTTAAATGTCTGAAGGGAATGTGCTGTCTCTCCGTATGCCTTGTTTTTATCAGTGGGTTTTGTAAACAAGGTGGTGGTTAATGTGTTATTCTGCTCTTTGCATACTTCGACATCCAAAAAGTGTATGCAATTTTCATCACACTCTAGTGTGAACTCTATAAGAGAATGACTTGAATCTACATAAGAAACAAAGGTATTTAGAGTGTCTCTATCCCATGTCCACATCATACAGACGTCGTCGACATACCTGGTCCATAATTTTACATACTTCAATATTCAATACTCAATTCATGTGACCATACAAAAGAATTCTCAAAATTGGCCATAATGTTTGTGACACTAGGTGCTGCAGGCGACCCTATCGAGGTCCCCTGCAGCTGAAGGTAGTAGTCGTCACCAAAATGGAAGTAATTCTTTTGCAAAATTACATCCAACAAGGACATAAAAAAAGATATCTGTTCATTTTTTAAGGCAGGATTCAGACACAATTGATCCTGCACAGCTTGCATCGCATCACTATAGGGAATGTTAGTAAAAAGACTCTTGATATCCATAGTACATAACCATGTGACATTACTAAGGTCTATTGTGTCTACCATATCCAAAAACTGTCGTGTATCATGTAAACAATTCTGTAAATTCTTAACTGATTTTTGTAAAAAAAACTGTCTACATAAATAGCCTGTGAGTTAAAAAACAGAATTAACGCCAGAAACTATTGGCCGCCCAGGAGATTTGTTTAAGTCCTTATGGACCTTGGGCTATAAATATAAAATGGGAGACCTGGGATGGTCATTATTTAGTGCTTGTTTTTCAGTATTATCAATAACACCATTTAAAAAGTCCTCTTCTAGTATATCATCAATTTCTTTCTTAAACACTAGTGTGGGGTCCCCCTTTAATCGTTTATAGACTTTTTCATAATTTAATTGCGACATAGCCTCCTCCACATACATTCCTTTGTTCATCACAACTACCCCTCCACCTTTATCAGCCTTTTTAATTACCAGCCCCTCATCCTCTTTAAGTTGTTTCAATGCATTAAACTCATTTTTAAATAAATTACATAGCTGTTTGCTACCACATTCTTCACATTTTTCTAACACTTCAGCTTTTACCACCTCCTGAAAACTCTCAAAAATTGTACTACTAATTATCGGATTGTAAGAACTTCTGGTACGTAATTTATATTGTAGTTCATTGTCTCTGCGTTTTCTGCTTCAATTCACATAAAAAATGCATTTTTAATCGCACACTCCTACAAAACTTATAGAAGTTAATAAAAAAATCAAATGTCTGGAACGATTAAGTCGGTACAAAGCCTAGGCCCTTATTAATCATACTCTCTTGATCTTTAGTGAGTTTTAGATAAAATATTGATGATTAGCTCACATTTGTTGTTTTTTTCTTTACAGCAGTTTTGCTGTTGGTAGTTTTTGCTCTGCCGGAAGAATCCTCTCCTCGGCCCAGGTATAGACCTGGTCAAGCTGGTAATTTCTAATGTCACGTTCAAATTTGGCAAGTTTCTGTTGAAAGCTGAAGTGTTGGAAAAATGGGAAGAATGTGGTAGCAAACAGCTATGTAATTTATCTAAAAAAGGGTTTAATGTATTGAAACAACTTAAAGAGAATGAGGGGCTGGTAATTAAAAAAGCCGATAAAGGTGGAGGGGTAGTTGTGATGAACAAAGAAATGTATGTGGAGGAGGCTATGTCGCAATTAAATGATGAAAAAGTCTATAAACGATTAAAGGGGGCCCTTACACTAGTATTTAAGAAAGAAATTGATATACTACAAAAGGCCTTTTCAAACGTTGTTATTAATAATACTGAAAAACAAGCACTAACTAATGACCATCTCAGGTCTCCCATTTTATATTTATTGCCCAAGGTCCATAAGGACTTAAATAAACCTCCTGGGTGGCCAATAGTTTCTGGCGTTAGTTCTGTGTTTCACCCACTGGCTATTTATGTAGACAGTTTTTTACAAAAATCAGTTAAGAATTTACAGAATTGTTTACATTATACAAGACAGTTTTTGGATATGGTAGACACAATAGACCTTAGTAATGTCACATGGTTATGTACTATGGATATCAAGAGTCTTTTTACTAACATTTCCTATAGTGATGCGATGCAAGCCATGCGGGATCAATTGTGTCTAAATGCTGCCTTAAAAAAATTAACAGATATCTTTTTTGATGTCCTTGTTGGATGTAATTTTGCAAAAGAATTACTTCCGTTTTGGTGACGACTACTACCTTCAGCTGCAGGGGACCTCGATGGGGTCCCCTGCAGCACCTAGTGTCGCAAACATTTTTTGGCTAGTTTTGAGAATTCTTTTGTATGGTGACATAAATTGAGCAAGTATGTAAAATTATGGACCAGATATGTCGACGATGTCTGTATGATGTGGACATGGGATAGAGACACTCTAAATACCTTTGTTTCTTATTTAAATTCATGTCATCCTCTTATAGAGTTCACGCTAGAGTGTGATAAAAATCGCATACACTTTTTGGATGTCAGAGTACGCAAAGAGCAGAATAACACATTAACCACCACCTTGTTTACAAAACCCACTGATAAAAACAATGCATACGGAGAGACAGCGCATGCCCCTGAGACATTTAAAGGCATCCCACAAGGGCAATTAATCAGAATTAGAAGAATTTGCAATACAGATAGGGAGTATGACAAAAATAAAGTGAAACTAATTGGGAAATATGTAAAGAGAGGCTATGAAAGGGCAAAATTGGTGAGAATAGGTGACGAAGTAAGGAAAAGCTTAAATATCCAAAAAAAGAAGAACGAACAAGATGAATTAATGTTTATTTCTACCTATGATAAACATTCAGAGATGGTGCGAAAAGTGATTTTTAAGCAATGGAAAATGTTGAGACATGAACCCAAATATGGCCGTTTGTTTAATAAAAAAGGTATATAAAAAGGTAGAAGTATTGCCAATCATTTGATTAGAGCTGATATTAAAAAGAAAAAAACGTTGCGAAAGAAGTTTTAGGGTACTAGCAAGAGAGGGACTTAACCATGCGGTAAACGCCAAAATTGTAGTTCCAGCATCCGGGAGGGGTTAATTTCACATCCCAGGAAGGGGAACAACTATAAATTCCGAGGCTGGTATTCTTGCAAGAGTGTACATGTAATTTACCTATTGAAATGTCCGTGTGGACAGTGTTATGTTGGGCAAACTTCCCGTAGTGCCAAGGTCAGATTAGGCGAACACCGTGCAGCAATCCGGAGAGGCATTCAGAAAGGTGCAGAGGAGTCAGAGACTAGATTTGGTGAAGCTGGGGTTGTAAAGCATTTCATCAAACATAGGCATATTGTTAGCGAACTTCGCTGGATGGTGTTGGAAGAAGTCTATGATGATAATGATAATGACGTACGTAAGCGATTACTACAAAAAGAGGTGTATTGGATCCAGACCTTGGATACTGTATATCCGAAAGGCAGGAATGAAGTATGTAACTTCAGCGTCTTCCTGTAAACTTAGCCTCATCCTTATGCTATTCGGGACACTTGTCATAGTCAGCGGTTATGTTTTATTATGTATTTGCATATACTATAGTAGTGCAATGAAGAAGTGCAATATGTGTGCTAAGTATATATTTTAATATTTGTACCAAACTGTGCATTCATTTAGAAGTAGTATATTTATCCGCTTTTTCTATGTATAACATCTAATTTGTCTCTTTTCTAATTAGTCAGGTAAGAATTCTTGCGAGACTTCCTGACTTTTTATCTTGTGGTGGGTGTTGTCACTACATGCTTGAGAAAGAGGATGTGTCCCTCGAAATGTCGCAGACGTGTGGACGTTATCCACTTAGCCTGTATGGACGTTATCCACCTAGCTTATCTGTGTGTTTTAGCTGATGTCTCTGAATGTCGACTGGGATCCATTAGCCCTACATGGGCGAAGTTACTATCCGTCCTGCTCACACCGAATGTCTTCTATGCACCGTGGTGAGGTATTCTTATATATTGTAAAGACTTACAGATTGAGATAAAGATACAGCAAATTATGAAGGTGTTGTGTATTTATAGATTGAAGAGATTCAACTGAGTCACATACAGTCAAGATGATATTATCTGCATATAGAGAAAGTGTATGCACACTGTTACCAATCTTTATACCTTTGACTGTTTCACTAGTTCGTAAGAGTTGTGCCAATGGTTCCACTGTGAGGACGAAAATAAGAAGGGACAATGGACACCCTTGACGGCTGCCATTAATTATCTGAAATAATGATGGCAGTAAGCGATTTACAAGAACTTGTGCAGATGGTGCAGAATATAAAGCTTTTATGGCTTTAGGTATAGGGCCCTCAATCCCTAACCGTTGTAACACCAAGAAGGCGTATGACCAATTTATGCGGTTGAACGCCTTCTTGGCATCTAGAAGGAATAACAGCTGTTTCACCAGATTTTTTCAGATATGATAAGACCAGGCATTAACGATGCCAGTCTTACTTAACATTTTAGCAAATATTTTTAGGTCGCAATTAAGCTGTGATATTGGTCTGAAGTTTTGTGCGACTTCTTGACTCTTGCCTGGCTTGGGGAGTGCACAGGAGAGGTTTTCTATGGGGATTTATTACTGCTCTCGACAGTTCCTGACATGGACAGAGGTGGCAGCAGAGAGTAGAATGCTGCTGCATGTGGTGGAGGGGAGTAGAATAACCGCTACTGCAGGAGTAGGAAGATGAATACTGCTACTAGTATGCAAGGGAGAATAGAAACTGTTACTAGTGAGGAGTGGTAAGAATATTGGTGCCAGTGAGGAAGGGGTTAGAAGGTATTAAATGCTGCTGCCAAAAGGAGAGGGATGGTAGAATACTGATGCCAGTAGGAGAGAAGGAGAGATAATGCTGTAATGCCAATGGATAAGAGGTAGGAGAATGGTGGCTCCTGTGAGGGAGAGGTGCCGAGAGAGCCATTACAGCCTCCCAGTGAGGAAGTAGTGGGGAGAATAGTAATACTTCCAGATAAAGAGGATAGGGAAAGGGGAAATGTGGCTGTAATACTGCTGAGGGCAGGAAAGGGGTGGTAAAATACAATTTCTGCCTTTTGGGGGAGTAACGGGGGTAACGTCTCCATGACAAGGAGATGGGAAGGAAGCATGTTGTGTATGGAGAATGAGAATACAGGGAAGTACAGTGTACACGGTGTCTACTGTGTGATGGCTGCAAGCTAGGTGGCTAGAAGCATCAGTGTCCCAACTCAGCCAGTGATTTGCTGGGCTGCAATGTCTTGTCCTGACCCCAGCGCCAGAAAGTTAAGTGCATTGGAGAGCAGGTGCCATGATAATGAAGGCTGTAGGGAGCAGGGAAGGTGAGTACAGTTTTTTCCCTTTTTAAGTCAGTCTGGGCACATTTATTTAAAAAAA
Source organism: Dendropsophus ebraccatus (assembly GCF_027789765.1). NCBI lineage: Eukaryota > Metazoa > Chordata > Amphibia > Anura > Hylidae > Dendropsophus > Dendropsophus ebraccatus. The sequence goes on from NC_091459.1 coordinate 54,421,711, forward strand.
CAAAAACCTTCAACCCTCTATATCCGTTTCACCCTTTGAGGCAAATTCATGTGCATATATGTCCGGGTTAAACTGTCACCGCACAACAAATCTGAGCCAGCCATGGACCTACCATCGCTTGCCTCGGCTGGAGATCGCAGCAATTGATCCGTTTTTACAAGCGAGCAAATCCTCACAGGTGTAGTGGCCGCATCTCCTCCTCATCTCTGCACATCCAGCCATACTGGCAAAGATGAGGTCGGTTAATCGACACCAGAGACGGTATCGGTATTTTGACGGTATATCGCCCAGCCCTAGTTGCCTCTGTCCAATTACTGTATCTAATAGTCGCCTCTATCCCATTACTATATCTAATAGACACCCCTGTCCCATTATTGTACCTAACAGTTGCCCGTCCCATTACTGTATCTAACAGTCACCCCTGTCCCATTATTGTACCTAACAGTTGCCCCTGTCCCATTACTGTATCTAACAGTCATCGCTGTCCCATTACTGTATCTAACAGTTGCCCCGTCCTACTACTGTATCTAACAGTTGCCCCTGTCCCATTACTGTATCTAACAGTCACCGCTGTCCCATTACTGTATCTAACAGTTGTCCCGTCCTATTACTGTATCTAACAGTTGCCCCTGTCCTATTACTGTATCTAACAGTTGCCCCGTCACATTACTGTATCTAATAGTCATCTCTGTCACCTGTTGCTGTAATAGTCTCCCTTATCCTCCATTATTGTACCTATAGTCATCCCTTTAACTGTACCTGATAGTCTCCTCTATCTGTGCTGACACATCACTGAAGGTGTGAATGCGGCTACATTGTAAGACCCGCTCCCTATTAGTACATAACACAAGAGCTGATAGTGATTACATATCGGAACCTGCTCACTATACAAACATCCTACACTGAGGGGAGCCGCGCTGTACGCTGTCTGTATCACCGTGTTCTCCTATCACCTCCGCTCTGTGCCCTGCAAAACCTTTTATTACCCGCTCTATGCCTATTGGCTCACAAGTTAATCATGTGACTAGAGTATTGCCATCTGCGTGAAAGCGAGGCTTGGTTCGTTGTCCCGGAACGCACTGCTCGCCGTAGTGTGTACTGTGCACCGGGAAGTGAAGCTTGTCACCTCCTACCGTGTAGAGCTGCTGGGTGCTCGCGGGCGGCTATGCCCAGGAAGCTGCGGTATAGAGTATGGCATCAGCTGGTCGGGTAACCAGGGCGCTCCGACTCCCTTCTAGACACGGTTACTCTGTGGAGTTCTCTCCTTATGCGCCCACTCGACTGGCATGTGCCGCCTCCCAGAACTATGGCATCTCAGGTGAAGGAGCACAGTGGTGACAGCTCATGTTATACTGACTGTGATTATTACTGTAGTGCTGCATATAGGGCTGTGTCCTCCAGCATAGGGTGCACACTGGTACTGCTAGGTGTGAGGAGGGTGCACACTGGTACTGCTAGGTGTGAGGAGGGTGCACACTGGTACTGCTAGGTGTGAGGAGGGTGCACGCTGGTACTGCTAGGTGTGAGGAGGGTGCACACTGGTACTGCTAGGTGTGAGGAGGGTGCACGCTGGTACTGCCAGGTGTGAGGAGGGTGCACGCTGGTACTGCCAGGTGTGAGGAGGGTGCGCACTGGTACTGCTAGGTGTGAGGAGGGAGCACACTGGTACTGATAGGTGTGAGGAGGGTGCACACTGGTACTGCTAGGTGTAAGGAGGGTGCACACTGGTACTGCCAGGTGTGAGGAGGGTGCACACTGGTACTGCTAGGTGTGAGGAGGGAGCACACTGGTACTGCTAGGTGTGAGGAGGGTGCACACTGGTACTGCTAGGTGTAAGGAGGGTGCACACTGGTACTGCCAGGTGTGAGGAGGGTGCACACTGGTACTGCTAGGTGTGAGGAGGGAGCACACTGGTACTGATAGGTGTGAGGAGGGTGCACACTGGTACTGATAGGTGTGAGGAGGGTGCACACTGGTACTGATAGGTGTGAGGAGGGTGCACACTGGTACTGCTAGGTGTGAGGAGGGTGCACACTGGTACTGCTAGGTGTGAGGAGGGTGCCCACTGGTACTGCTAGGTGTGAGGAGGGTGCACACTGGTACTGCTAGGTGTGAGGAGGGTGCACAATGGTACTGCTAGGTGTGAGGAGGGTGCACAATGGTACTGCTAGGTGTGAGGAGGGTGCACACTGGTACTGCTAGATGTGAGGAGGGTGCACACTGGTACTGCTAGGTGTGAGGAGGGTGCACACTGGTACTGCTAGGTGTGAGGAGGGTGCACACTGGTACTGCTAGGTGTGAGGAGGGTGCACACTGGTACTGCTAGGTGTGAGGAGGGTGCACACTGGTACTGCTAGGTGTGAGGAGGGTGCACACTGGTACTGCTAGGTGTGAGGAAGGTGCACACTGGTACTGCTAGGTGTGAGGAAGGTGCACACTGGTACTGCTAGGTGTGAGGAGGGTGCACACTGGTACTGATAGGTGTGAGGAAGGTGCACACTGGTACTGCTAGGTGTGAGGAAGGTGCACACTGGTACTGCTAGGTGTGAGGAGGGTGCACACTGGTACTGCTAGGTGTGAGGAGGGTGCACACTGGTACTGCTAGGTGTGAGGAGGGTGCACGCTGGTACTGCTAGGTGTGAGGAGGGTGCACGCTGGTACTGCTAGGTGTGAGGAGGGTGCACGCTGGTACTGCTAGGTGTGAGGAGGGTGCACGCTGGTACTGCTAGGTGTGAGGAGGGTGCACGCTGGTACTGATAGGTGTGAGGAAGGTGCACACTGGTACTGCTAGGTGTGAGGAGGGTGCACACTGGTACTGCTAGGTGTGAGGAGGGTGCACACTGGTACTGCTAGGTGTGAGGAGGGTGCACACTGGTACTGCTAGGTGTGAGGAGGGTGCACACTGGTACTGCTAGGTGTGAGGAGGGTGCACACTGGTACTGCTAGGTGTGAGGAGGGAGCACACTGGTACTGCTAGGTGTGAGGAGGGTGCACACTGGTACTGCTAGGTGTGAGGAGGGTGCACACTGGTACTGATAGGTGTGAGGAGGGTGCACACTGGTACTGATAGGTGTGAGGAGGGTGTACACTGGTACTGCTAGGTGTGAGGAGGGTGCACACTGGTACTGATAGGTGTGAGGAGGGTGTACACTGGTACTGCTAGGTGTGAGGAGGGTGCACACTGGTACTGCTAGGTGTGAGGAGGGTGCACGCTGGTACTGATAGGTGTGACTAATGGGGTGTGAGGAGGGTGCACACTGGTACTGCTAGGTGTGAGGAGGGTGCACACTGGTACTGCTAGGTGTGAGGAGGGTGCACACTGGTACTGCTAGGTGTGAGGAGGGTGCACACTGGTACTGCTAGGTGTGAGGAGGGTGCACACTGGTACTGCTAGGAGTGAGGAGGGTGCACACTGGTACTGCTAGGTGTGAGGAGGGTGCACACTGGTACTGCTAGGTGTGAGGAGGGTGCACACTGGTACTGCTAGGTGTGAGGAGGGTGCACACTGGTACTGCTAGGTGTGAGGAGGGTGCACACTGGTACTGCTAGGTGTGAGGAGGGTGCGCACTGGTACTGCTAGGTGTGAGGAGGGTGCGCACTGGTACTATGCGCTGATAAGTGTGACTAATGGGGTGTATGGAGGGTCCACCTGGGCTCCATAGGGGGCACACTGTTACTGTGCACTGATAGGTGTGACTAATGGGGTGTGAGGAGGGTGCAAGCTGGTACTATGCACTGATAGATGTGACTAATGGGGTGTGAGGAGGGTCTATAGAGTGCACACTGGTACTATGCACTGATAGGTCTGGCTAATAGGGATGTGAGGAGGGTGCACACTGGTAGTATGCACTGATAGGGTTTGCTAATAAGGGTGTATGGAGGGTGCACACTGGTACTATGCACTGATAGGTCTGGCTAATAGGGGCATAAGAAGGGTCCACCTGGGTTCCATAGGGTGCACACTGGTACTATGCACTAAAGGGGTGTAAGGAGAGTCAACCTTGGTTCCATAGGATGCACACTGGAATTATGTACTGATAGATGTGGCTAATATGGGTGTATGGAAGGTGCACACTAATACTATGCACTGATAGGGTTGACTAATGGGGTGTGAGGAGGGTCCACCTGGGCTCCATAGGATGCACACTGGTATTATGTACTGATAGGTGTGGCTAATAGCGGTGTATAGACGGTGCACACTGGTACTATGCACTGATAGGTGTTACTAAAGGGGTGTGAGGAGGGTCCACCTGGGGTCCATAGGGTGCACACTGGTACTATGCACCGATAGGTCCGACTAATGGGGACATAAGGATGGTGCAAACAACATTTACTGTATAGGAATGGTAGTAGACTGCACTCTCCAGTACAGCGGGCCATGGCCAGGAAAAGGGATAAAGTATGGTATAGGGTAATCAGCACGATTGTGCTGATATGGTTCCCAGCAGAACAGTATAGACCTACTGTGCAGCTCGCAGAGCATACCAGCCGTGGCTGCAGCAGTAGCCTTACAAAGGGAAAAAGATGTGTTATTAGGCTGGCAACTAGTCATCTGGGCAGCACAGTAGATCTATACTGTGCTGCTGGGAACCATATCAGCACAATCATACTTACTGGTTCCCTTTAATAGCCGCACATTTAGACTCAAATCAATGTGACCATAGTCTAAATATACCTGTATAGTAACATATTATACCAGTAATCTAGAAACATAGATCCACTACCAGCACAATAAATGAAAGAATGTTTGTGTGAAAATAAAGCAACATTGTCTTTATCCTTTCTATTGTATAACCTAAAAAATTCCTCCCTAAGCCCCTCTTACAACAGGTTTCAGGGTTTCATTAGGGCTGGCGATATACCATTAAAATACCGATACCATCTAAGGCGTCGGCTAACTGACCTGATCATTGTCAGGTCGGTATTTTCAGTATTTCTCTATGCAGGCGTCAGGGATGTCCTGTGTGTGGGCGGCTGGGATGTCTTGGGTGCAGGAGGCAGCGGTACCAGAACGTTCTCTGTGTCAACATACCCTAGACTGGTGTAAACGCAGCCTTACAAGAAAGCTAGGTATCTGCACATCTGCTTTTGTTTGGTGTCTGTATTTTTGGGGGTCCCGTCTTAGGTCTTTCTGTATTTAGGGGCTCAGCAGAAGGGATCATATATTGGGGTGTAAACACCACTGAATCTTCCTGATGTCCCTTCTTAAAAGTTGGCAAGTATGTCTTCACAATGGCTGCTGAGGAGGTGATGGCACCTGTTGAGTTAGGAATATACACTCACCGGCAACTTTATTAGGTACACCATGCTAGTAATGGGTTGGACCCCCTTTTGCCTTCAGAACTGCCTCAATTCTTCGTGGCATAGATACAACAAGGTGCTGGAAGCATTCCTCAGAGATTTTGGTCCATATTGACATGATGGCATCACACAGTTGCCGCAGATTTGTCGGCTGCACATCCATGATGCGAATCTCCCGTTCCACCACATCCCAAAGATGCTCTATTGGATTGAGATCTGGTGACTGTGGAGGCCATTGGAGTACAGTGAACTCATTGTCATGTTCAAGAAACCAGTCTGAGATGATTCTAGCTTTATGACATGGCGCATTATCCTGCTGAAAGTAGCCATCAGATGTTGGGTACATTGTGGTCATAAAGGGATGGACATAATCAGAAACAATACTCAGGTAGGCTGTGGCGTTGCAACGATGCTCAATTGGTACCAAGGGGCCCAAAGAGTGCCAAGAAAATATTCCCCACACCATGACACCACCACCACCAGCCTGAACCGTTGATACAAGGCAGGATGGATCCATGCTTTCATGTTGTTGACGCCAAATTCTGACCCTACCATCTGAATGTCGCAGCAGAAATCGAGACTCATCAGACCAGGCAACGTTTTTCCAATCTTCTACTGTCCAATTTCGATGGGCTTGTGCAAATTGTAGCCTCAGTTTCCTGTTCTTAGCTGAAAGGAGTGGCACCCGGTGTGGTCTTCTGCTGCTGTAGCCCATCTGCCTCAAAGTTGGACGTACTGTGCGTTCAGAGATGCTCTTCTGCCTACCTTGGTTGTAACGGTTGGCTATTTGAGTCACTGTTGCCTTTCTATCAGCTCGAACCAGTCTGCCCATTCTCCTCTGACCTCTGGCATCAACAAGGCATTTCCGCCCACAGAACTGCCGCTCACTGGATGTTTTTTCTTTTTTGGACCATTCTCTGTAAGCCCTAGAGATGGTTGTGCGTAAAAATCCCAGTAGATCAGCAGTTTCTGAAATACTCAGACCAGCCCTTCTGGCACCAACAACCATGCCACGTTCAAAGGCACTCAAATCACCTTTCTTCCCCATACTGATGCTCGGTTTGAACTGCAGGAGATTGTCTTGACCATGTCTACATGCCTAAATGCACTGAGTTGCCGCCATGTGATTGGCTGATTAGAAATTAAGTGGTAACGTGCAGTTGTACAGGTGTACCTAATAAAGTGGCCGGTGAGTGTAGATGTAGTCTGCAGTACGCTTTCTTAGTTATGGAATAGACGTCACAATATATTTTTTTGCTAGCAGCGGCGGTAGCTCCTTGGACCAGAGTGTACTTATATAGTAAGCCATTTTATAAAATGCATTATTTATAATATTTTATATATACATTGCGGTGCCGCTGAGAGCCCCTTCCCCTTTGGTGACAGCTCCCTATCTTCAGAGCACAGGCAGCCGCAGCAGCACACTGGCACTTGTGCAGGAAGCCTGAGCCTGGACATGTGCATGAAGCAGAGTGACAATACAGGAGAGCCCAGGACATCCCCTGATGGAGCCCCTCACCCTCTCCAGTGCAGGCTCTGCAGCCCCATGTAATCTTGGCTGTGGGCCACACCCATACACCCACACCCATATACATCTGTCCTGGGGCATTTATACGGTCATCCAGAACAGTGCAAATCTGCTCTATAGTGCTGCCTCCTGTCATAGGACTAGGTTGGATTCCCCTGTAGTCAGGGTATGGGTGCACAGTGTCAGAGGTCACGGCCAGTCCTGGCTGTGTATTGATGGACGCAGTGTTTGACCTGGTGACTATGATTTATATGTACATTATTATAGATTTTCCTGTTATCCAACAATTTATCTCACAGAATTCCAGAACAATCTAGGAGCAGACTGGAGTTAATAAGATTTAATGTGGTTATCTGGGATTTTAAGAAAATTGTCTGCAAGCAGAAACTAGCATAAAATAGAAAAATACGTGACTACTGTCCGGACCTCTGCCAGTCCTGTTGTGAGTACATCACATACGTTATTCAAGTGATGCTACAGCCAGTCACAGGGCGCATTTTGTTGGGTACCTAGAGCTCTCTGCATGGGAGCTGAGCTGTAGTAACCAATTTTTGCCACTACATAGTAGGTGGAGCTGTTTTCTTCCTGCTCTCTTTCACACTGTGTCCCAGCTACAAAGTTTTGGCAAACAGCTGATGACTTTTCCTAAGGATGCGTATAATGGGACCCTATATACCAGGTATAACACTATACTATGTACACACTACAGGATGTGTATATACAGGTACACAGCCACTACAGGGTGTGTATATACAGGTATACAGACAATACAGGATGTGTATATAACGGTATAAAGCTATGTACAGTGGTACCTTGGTTTAAGAGTAACTTGAATTAAGAGCATTTTGCAAGAAGAGCTCACAGTTTTTCAAAATTATGACTTGGTTTAAGAGCATTGCTTTGGTTTAGGAGCTCCCTGTACTGGGTGGGAGCGTGAGTGGAGGAGGGGCATGTTCTGCATAGCGGGGTCTACAACACTGTACTCTGACCCAGGAAGTCTCCCTCACCTTCCAACTCATGGCAGATCCACTTCAGGCTGGGGCTTGTATCAGAGGACAGGACTGTGGAGGTAATCTCTTCATAGCTGTAACCCCTCTCTCCCCGGACAGAGAGTGATGCATGTATGTGCCCACATCTGCCCTGCTCATTCCTTCATGCTCCCTGCAGTCCCTGTCAGTCCTTGTGTTTCCCATCCTCTCCTTTACTGTACAGTAACCTATAATATCACATATTCTGCTGTTTCTGAATGTTTGTTTTATTTGTTTTACATGTTATTCAGAATTTTAAAAAAATATATTTTAGGGTGTGGAACCAATTGTCTGCATTTCCATTATTTCTTATGGGAAAATTTTCTTTGGTATAAGAGTGATTTGGATTACAAGCATGGTCCTGGAATGAATTATGCTTGTAATCCAAAGCACCACAGTACTAGATAGCTGTATACCTTTCTATATGCGTCCTGTAGTGTGTACAACATAGCTGTATACCTGTATATTCATGTCCTATAGGGTGTACATAGCTGTATGCCTGTGTATACACATCCTGTAGTGGCTGTATATCTGTGCAGCATTTGATTACTGATGGATGTAGCCCTAGTCCCGAAAAACATGGATACAGCCTATGGCCTATGTTTTTTTATATTATATTAATTTTATTTGACCTAATTTTGATTAAATGTCTACAGTAATTGTTTTAGCTTTTATACCTTGACCTTACGTTTACATATACTCTCTTTGTGGCTTGTTTCCTTAGGTTGTGGAACGCTTTTCTTGCTAGACCAAAATGATTCGGGACTTCTTTGTTTTAAAAGGTAATGTTTTTTTGTTTAGCTTTTTTTTTTTTTTTTTTTTTACCATGAATAATCATAAGTCACAACGAAATAAGGTATAGGAGAGCGCTACTCCTAGCAAGGGGAAAGGATTAGTTTCATAGAAGCTTCATTGAGATTTAAGGTGCTGTTTTCTCTAGCTGTAATTTTTACTTTATAAGCTAATAATCTGCTAATATAAAATTTGATCATTAAATAATTTCCTCAATAAATGTTTAATACATTTAGGTATTCTAATAGTAAGTAAAGGTCCCCATACAACTAAAGCCCCTAATACACGGGGCGACTTGAGGAGCAAACGAGCGCTGTCAGCGCTCAACTGCTCCTCGTTCCCTGCTCGCTGCCACTGCTATTACACGCAGCAGCGAGCGGGTAAGTACAGGGGGGGCTGCCCGGGTGATCACTTGATCGTCCGGGCAGCCCATAGCATATAGCAGTGGTCTGCTGCCGCCACTTCTATTACACAGAGAGACAGCAGCAGTTCATTGCTACATGTTGAAAGACAAACGACTGCAACGATCAGCCGACACCGTTCATGTCAGCTGATCGTTGCCTTCTTTTACTTAAGACTATTATTATCCGTAACAGCTGATATCGTCCAAATACGGCCGATAATCATTTTGTGTAATAGGGCCTTAAAATTTATTGGGCTCTTCCAAATGACCACCAATATGATGTAGGGCAGATATTGCCCCATGTAATAAAGACAACAATCTGCAGAGGAGCCGATCATCAGCTGATCATTGTCTTTCAGCAAGTTTAACTGCCATATCAGCTACTGGGATTTAGTCTGTCCCGTCAGCTTTTTACATTGGGGACAGAATAAATGCTTCCAGCACAGGAGCACCGGTTCCGCAGGAGATTAGCTGTTGGTATTACAGCTGACCTTCTGCTGCAACTACTCGGAGCCGTAATGTACTGGTCTGGATAGTTTTAACCCATTATATGCCACTGTCAAGTTATGACAGTGGCATGTAATGGGTTCCGGTCAGGTGCGGTACTATACTCACCTGATCGGAAGTCCCGTGCCGAGGTGCAGGCCTCCGATCGGCGTCATGGCAATCCCAGTGCCAATGTGCCAGAGGCCATGACTGTGTAGATTGCCTGTTAGCTCATTGCAGGCTTTTTTCCAGAGAATACATTATGTTATTTTTACCTTAAGCTGAATAGCGTATGTTTGATATTTAAAAACAGGAAAAATAAATGATAATTTTTCATATTTTGATGTTTTTCACCAAAAAACACACAAGATAGTGACCAAATTTTGTCCCTTATATAAAGTATAATATGTCACAAAAAAAAAAACATTCTCAGAATCGTTAACATATGTTAATGCTTTAGGGCACTATAACTGTATAAAGTGAGACAGGTCAGATTTAGAAAATGTAGCTTCATCTTTAAAGCCCAAACTAGCTGCAGCACTAAGGGGTTAAAAAAATTTGGCCATTGACTGCGCAACGCTCCGTGTAAATAGGAGGTGGCTGATGAAAGTATATAGAAAAAATTAATGCCATTACTCACTTCTCCACGCACCACCAATGTTGTCCTGTCTTTTGCCCACTCACTGCCGTTATCTCTGAAGCCGTCTCTGCAGTGACAGGCTGTTCAGCTAATCACTGGTCATGACGCTGTCCCCTACAGATGACACCGATCCCTGCAATGCTATGGCATAGCAGGGATCACTGTCTGCAATGTAATGTATGAAAGTGATAGTTCCCTAAGGGAACTATAAGGCTATTTTCACACAACGTAAAACTACGGCCGTAGTTCTCGCCGCAGAACTACGGCCGTAGTTTTGCGGTGTGTAACAAAGCCTTATGTGCAATGGGATCCCGGCCGGAGCGTACACACATCGTGTACGCTCCGGCCTGGATCCCATACGGCACCGGAAAAAACTGACAGGTCAGAGTTCTGCAGCCGAAATTCAGTGAATTCCGGCCGCAGAAAGACCTGTCAGTTCACACAGTGAAGCGAGCGGCTCCGGTAATCTCTATGGTAAGCTCCGGAAAGCTGGAAAGATCACCCGGCCGAGATGATCCGGCCAGAGACCGGCCATTCCGTGACCCGGCCGGGGTCACGGAACGGCCGGTCTCATACGTAGTGTGAACATTGCCTAAAAGTGTAAAATAAATAAATAAATAAATAAATGTTTTATAAAATGCCCCAACGCCCCTCACCCAATAAAAGTTAAAATCACCCCCCCCCTTCCCATATCATACATTAAACACGTAAAAAGTAATAACATTAATTAACATATTATATACCGTAGCATGCCTAATCGCCCGATCTGTTAGAATAAAAAATACTATTCCCGCACGGTAAACGGCGTGAACAAAAAGCTGTAAAGAAAACGCAGAGATTGCTTTTTTTAAATGACATTTTATGTATAAAAAAAAAATAATAAAAAGTGATCAATACGTTTGATCTAGAAAAAATTTTTATTAATAAAAACTAGAGGTGATGGCGCAAAAAAATGACACTTTATACGACCCCGTAGGTGAAAAAATAAAAGCGCTATAGGAGTTACAATAGGGCCATTTTAAATATGCCTATTTGCAAAAAAAAATGTTTTACTGCTAATAAAAATGGTAAAATGATAGAAAACCTAGTAAACCTGCATATATGTAAACATGGAACCCCCAAAAAATTTGCAGAATCTAATTTTTTGACCGAAATTCACCCCATAAATGATATTTTAGGGGATCCGTCATTCATTTTATTACTGATTGAAAGATGCCATTACAAAGTACACCTTCTCCTGAAAAAAACAAGCCCCCACATGGCCTTGTAGGTGGAAAAATGAAACAGTTATGGATCTTAGAAGGCGAGGAGGAAAAAACAAAAACGCAGAAGTGACAATTGGCTCAGTCCTTAACCTCTTAACGACATCGGGCGTAAGCATACGCCCCCGCAGGGTGGGCTTTAACGCAAACGGGCGTATACTTACGCCCGATGTTACCCCGATCGCTGTGTGTTCACATAATGTAATGTATAGCAGGCCAATACAGATCCGCATATAGCAGCTGAAAACCGCTTTCCGGGTCATCGGTGACCCGGTGACCCAGAAAGCAATGGCGATTGGTGCTGTCCGAGATAGCACCAATCGCCATTAGTGTACTGTGTAAAGATGGCGCCGATGCCACCCCCACGATTGCCGTGATAGGCCGGCCAGTATCGGCCGGCCCATCATGGCGATCAAACTGTAAAAAAACTGTTTTGCCGGGTTCTGCACCCCTTAGCTAGGTAGCTGAGGGGTGCAGAACAGGTGTGTGTGGTGCAGGTGTACCATACTCACCTGATCTGGGCGTCCGGAGCGAAGATCTGCGGTCCGCGCCGTCCTCGCGTCTTCTTCGGGTCACTTCCGGGTTCGGTCGTCTAGCGTCGGAAATCTTCGTAATCGCTCGGGTCCTCGGGTTCCGCAGGCCTCGGCAATCTCCGGCAGCGTCGCTCTACTGCCCCCTAGCGGCTGATCAGTGAATATCATTCACTGATCAGTTGCTTTGGGTTAAAAAGATTTATTTTTATTGTTTTCCAATTTTTTTTTCTTCTTTTTTTGTGCCCTAACGCCGCTGAGTGCTGATCAGCATCGCACATAAGTGCGCCACTGATCAGCAACTCCTCCTTTTTGGCGTAGGGGCATTTTTTCCCCCCTATATCCTACCGCCACTGTCTGCTGATAAGTGCCGCACATAAGTGCGGCATTTATCAGCAGCTCCTTTCTTGGTGTAGGGATATTTTTTCTTACTGTCAAAAAACACGTAAAAAACACTACACTACACTACATGGAATAAAGTTTTACACTACACCACTACACATTTACATACCCCATATACTAGTCCCCGTATAAAGATGGCCCCCAGGGTGTTTTCGGTGTCGGACGCATACGTTATTATTGCCTCAGACACCGAAACAGCCAGTGAGGATGAATGGGGGGATCCTTCTTTCCTCCATTCATCCTCATCATCCAGTGACGTGTCTGGGGGTAGCGTAGCGTACGCTGCCCCCCAGACACGTCTTTTCCGCCAGTACCGTCCCAATAAGAGATGTCAGTATGGCGTGAATTTCTACAAACTCTGTGAGAGTACCTCAGGGTACACTTACAGATTTAGCGTACGTGCACACTGCGGAATGGCGAAGGATAACCCTTTGTGCATTCCGCAGCCTGCACCCACCGGCGGACTGATGCAGGCGTGCGTCTCCACCCATGTCATAGACTCCATTCTATGTACGGGCGGATTCCGTTGTCCGTCCAAAGAATGAACACGTTCATTCTTTGGACAGAGGGCAGAATCCGCCCGTGCATAGAATGGAGTCTATGACACGGACGGAGACGCACGCCTGCATCAGTCCGCCGGTGGGTTCCAGCTGCGGAATGCACAAAGGGTTATCCTTCGCCATTCCGCAGTGTGCACGTACCATTACAGTGTATGAAGGAAGGGACACCCAAATCCACCCCCAGATGAAACCCCCCCCATCCTCGGAGTTAGTGGGGAGATCATTCAGGAACTGATCTTCCCACTGCTGGATAGAGGTTACCACCTGTACGGGCATAACTTTTATACCAGCACCCCCTCTTCTGGTCCCTCGCTGCCTGAGCTACTGTAGCTTGCGGCACGATCCGAACATATCAGAAGCAGTAATAGAGCCGTAATATTTAGCAGCCATGGAGCGGACCCAGTGCTTCTGGATATGAAGGACCCCGTATCGCACCAGGACAACATTTTCCAGGTGACGTCCCCCACACTGAAAAACAGGAGACCCCAGAAGAAGTGCAGAGAGGAGGATCAGGGGGATCAGGAAGGACACCATTTTCCAGTGTGACACCTGTCAAGGCGCACCACACGTCATTGGGGTTCTACATTATCTAAATTCTGTCCCTTATTCCTATTTCAGGGGTCATGTTGATCTGGGGATTGTTCTGATCGCCATTATGGAGTTAGGAAGGAATTTTTCCCCTGTGATAAAGCTACTGTCGTCTGCCTCACAAGGGTTTTTTGCCTTCCTCTGGATCAACACAGGTTGAATTTGATGGACATCTGTCATTTTCAACCTTATAAACTAATAATTGGCCTAATACCCCCAAATAAATTAGAATTGTCCCTTTTCCCCAGCTAAATAGATATGGCCGCCATTCCCATTAGAGGATACCATGATGCAATTACAAAGCCTCTGTGCTGCCAGGACAGTAGAAACCCCCCACAAGTGACCCCATTCTGGAAACTACACCCCATAAGGAATCTAACGAGGGGAGCAGTGGGGATATGGCCCCCTGGTGACGGCCACATTTAGGCCGTGAAAATTAAAATATTGAATTTTTTATTTTCACGGCACATGTTCCACATATGTGCCCGTCACCAGTGGGGTCCATATGCTCACTGCTCCCCTTGTTAGATTCCTTATGCGGTGTAGTTTCCATAATGGGGTCACTTGTGGGGGGTTTCTACTGCCCTGGCAGCACAGGAGCTTTTTAATTGCGACATGGACATGGTCTCCATCCTCCATTCCAGCCTCTAAATGGCGCTCTGTCGCTTTGGTGGCTTGCCCTGTGCCCATATGGCACATTATATCCACATGTGGGGTATTTTCGTACTCAGGGGAAATTACCCTACACGTTTTGTGTTCACTTTCTTTTTTAACCCCTTGTGGAAAAGGAAAAAATCAAGGCTAGACCAACATTTAGTGTAAAAAATTTTTAATTTTTACACTAAATCATTGATCTTGTCTTAATTTTTTCATTTTCACAAGGGGCTAAAAGATAAAAAAAAACACTAAATGTGTAGAGCAATTTCCCCTGAGTACGGAAATACCCCACATGTGGACATAAAGCGCCATGCGGGTGCAGGGTAAGCCTCCAAAGGGAAGGAGCGCCATTTGGTTTTTGGAGGCTGGATTTGGCTGGAATGGATTTCAAGGGGCCATGTTCCACTTAAAAGGCCCCTGTGTTGTCAAGACAGTTGAACCCCCCCACAAGTGACCCCATTATGGATACTACACCCCTCAGGGAATGTAACAAGGGGTGTAGTGAGCATATTGACCCCGCTGGTGACGGGCACAAATGTGGAACAATATGGTGTGAAAATGAAATATTACATTTTTTACACTATAATGTTGGTTTAGCCTTAATTTTTTCATTTTCACAAGAGGTTAAATGAGAAAAAAAATACAAAATGTGTAGAGCAATTTCCCCCGAGTCCGTAAATACCCCACATGTGGATATAAAGCGCCATGTGGGCGCAGGGCAAGCCTTCAAAGGGAAGGAGCGCCATTTGGATTTTGGAGGCTGGATGTGGCCAGAATGGATGATGAAAGCCATGTCGCATTTACAGAGCCCTCGTGCTGCCAAAACACTGGAAACCCCCCACAAGTGACCCCATTCTGGAAACTACACCCCTCAAGGAATCTAACAAGGGGTGCAGGGAGGATATGGACCCCTTGATGACTGCCACATTTGTGCCGTGAAAGTGAAAAAATGAAAATTTAAATGAAATGAAAATTCACGTCACATTGTTCCACAATTGTGCCCGTCACCAGTGGGGTCTATATGCTTACTGCACCCATTGTTAGATTCCTTGAGGGGTGTAGTTTCCAGAATGGGGTCACTTGTGGGGGTTTTCCAGTGTTTTGGCAGCACAAGGGCTCTGTAAATGCGACATGACCCTTGAAATCCATTCCAGTAAAATCCAGCTTGCAAAGGCCAATTGGCGCTCCTTCCCTTTGGACGCTCGTGCTGCGCCCGCTTGGCACTTTATGTCCACATGTGGGGTATTTCCGTACTTGGGAGAAACTGCGCTACACGCTTTGTGTTTTTTTTTTTTCCTTTTATCCCATTGTGAAAATGAAAAATTGAAGGCTAGAACAACGTTATAGTGTAAAAAATACATTTTTCTTTTTTCACGCCACATTGTTCTGAAAATCTGTGAAGCACCTGTGGGGTCCAGATGCTCACTGCACCCCTTGTTACATTCTTTGAGGGGTCTAGTTTTTTAAATGGTGTCCCTTTAGGGGTGTTTTTTAGGTTTTGGCACCCCAGAGCCTCTGCCAACCTGAAGTGGTACAGTCAGAAATGACCAAATATAACGGAGCCATTGAAATTCACTAGGCGCTCCTTTGTATCTAAGGCTTGTGGTTCCGTCAAACAATGCATTAGGGCCACATATGGGGTATTTCTATAAACTGCAGAAACGGGGCAATCAATATTGGGGTGAATTTATCTAGTAATAAGTTTATAAATATGAAAAATCTTGGATTACAATAAAATCTCTGCACAGAAAATTAAAATTTTCAAATTTTTTACACACTTAGCTTTTATTTCTATGACTCCCCTAAAGGGTTAAAACACTTTCTGGATGTGCTTTTGCAGAGTTTGGGGGTGCAGTTTCTGAAATGGTGTGCTTTGTGGGGCTTTCTAACATACAGGCCCCTCAAATACACTTTAAACTTGAACAGGTCCCTAAAAATATCTGATTTTGAAATTTTACTGAAAATTTGGAAATTTGCTGCTTATGTTTTAAGCTTTCTATTGTCTAAAAAAATAAAAGATTGTTTAATAAATGCCGCCAACATAAAGTAGACATGTTGCTAATGCTATTTAACCCTTTAAGGACAGAGCAAATTTCGATTTTTGCGTTTTCGGTTTTTCCTCCTTGTGCATAAAAGGCCATAGCACTTGCATTTTTTCACCTAGAGACCCACATGAGCCCTTATTTTTTGCGTCACTAATTGTACTTTGCAATAACAGGCTGAATTTTTGCATAAAGTACACTGCGAAACCAGAAAAAAATTCAAAGTGTGGTGAAATTGAAAAAAAAAACGCATTTTGTTTATTTGGGGGAAATGTGTTTTTACGCCATTCGCCCTGGGGTAAAACTGACTTGTTATACATGTTCCCCAAGTCGTTACGATTAAAACGATATGTAACATGTATAACATGTATCTGATGGCCTGTAAAAAATTTAAACCATTGTCAACAAATATACGACACTTAAAATCGCTCCATTCCCAGGCTTATAGCGCTTTTATCGGACCGTGCCCGCTAATACAGGGCTCCAGACTAAAAAATTTACCTAGGAGCCATTGGCTCCTAACCTGAAAAATTTAGGCGCCAAATAGAATATTTGGTCGCCAACATTTTAAAACATGTAAAATTAATGTTATGTTAAATGGGACTTACTGCTGTGTGCAGAGGCCACGGCAGCAGCCTCCTCCTTTAGATCCTTTCTTTTCTTAGTTTGAAAACGTTCAACATGGAAACTTGCAACTTGACAACCATATACCCCCCTGCTGCCGGTGTGTTCCCTCAGCCAGCTGCCATCTTACCGGCAATGATCTACTATATATATATATAGCCCCCGGCAGCCGATGACATATAGCCCCTGTGGCAATGTATATGGGAAGTGGTACTGTGCAGTGTATACATACACACACACTGAGGGAAGTGGTATTGTGCAGTGTATATACATACAGACACTGAGGGAAGTGGTACTGTGCAGTGTATATACATACAGACACTGAGGGAAGTGGTACTGTGCAGTCTATACATACAGACACTGAGGGAAGTGGTACTGTGCAGTCTATATATACAGACACTGAGGGAAGAGGTACTGTGACTATACATCCAGACACTGAGGGAAGTGGTACTGTGCAGTCTATACATACACACTGAGGGAAGTGGTACTGTGCAGTCTATATATAGCTGGAGGGCCATAGATTTGGAAACGCCTATACAGAAGCATGCTATATTTTATGTCATTCTTAGGCTGCATCGACAAAGAACTACAAGTCCCAGCTCACCTACAAAAAGGATTTCTCCACCTGTAAAAATAAAGTTCCACCCCAGCGATGCCCACAGCCGCACTTGTATCTATAACCCCGCCAGCTCCCAGTCCCTGGCTGCAGCACAGCACCTACCAAACAAGTAGTTGGTCCATTTCAGCAGCGAACCCTCCATGTCCTGCAGCCTCATAGCCCCGCCCCCTACAAGAGGCGATCTCGTCCATGAGCGAGTAGCCTCAATCCCCCGCCCAGGCCTCGGTCCCCCCACACACATTACTGGCCGGCCGCCAACCCTGCCGTCCCTCCGGTTGTACTCACCCACTATCTAAGCTTGGTGCCGCTGGGGTGAACTTGAAGAACCGCGGCGCCGGGTGAGGAGAGGCGGGAGAGAAGCGCTGGAGGAGTGTGGCGCCTCTGCGGCCGTCCGTCCAATGAATGACGGACGTGCTGGATGACGTCACTGGAGAAGCGTGTCCCCGCACACGTCATCCAGCACGTCCGTCATTCATTGGACGGACGGCCGCAGAGGCGCTACGTGATTCGGCGCAGCGTGCGGAAGGCGGAAGTCCTTAAAGAGACAGCGCGCCGCCGGGGCCAGTCGCAAATGGCGCCCAGATTAATAAATCTGGGCGCCATTTGCAAGACGTCAGTCGCATTGGCGACCATTTTGGTCGCCATCTGGAGCCCTGTAATACCTACGGTCCCGGGCTACACGCAGCACCCGGGACCGGCGCGGTTCAGAGCGGGGCCGCCGCGCGGCCCTGCTCTGAACTCCCTTACCGGCATCAGGGCGTAAATTTACGCCCGATGTCGTTAAGGGGTTAATATATAATTTATGTGGTATAACCACTTTCTGTATAAGCAAAAAAGTTTCAAAGTTGGAAAAATGCATTTTTTCACAATTTTTCACGTTATTTGGGTTTTTTTCATAAATATTTGTTATAAATATCGACTCCAATTTACCAGAAATGTAAAGTACAATATGTCACGAGAAAACAGTCTCAGAATCAGCCGGATAGGTAAAAGCATCCCGAAGTTATTAATGACTAAAGTGACACTGGTCATATTCATAAAATTTGTCTCTGTCATTAAGGCCATTTCAGGCTCTGTCCTTAAGGGGTTAAGGCCATTTCAGGCCCGGTCCTTAAAGTGTCACTGTTGTGAATTTTTTTTTTTTTGCAGAAATCAATAGTACAGGCAATTTTAAGAAACTTTGTCATTGGGTTTATTAGCTGAAAAATGCATTTTTATCATGAAAAAGCAGTTTGGAGTTCTCCCCCTGTCTTCATTGTTCTCCTACGGAGAGAGCTAAATAAAAGACCAAAACAGGACAACAAAGAGTTAATCTACAAATACCTCACCCTGTATCTCCTCTGACAGTCACCAGGATCGCTCTGATTACAGCTGTCACCCAGCTCCCTGCCTGTAATCCCTTTGTTCTCAGCTTTCTTGTCTGATGCAACAAGTCACAATTTTCTGATTTTTTGCAGTGGATGGAAAAGAGGAAGGGGGGGGGGGGATCTGGGAAAAGGCTTTTTAAATGCAGATAATGGCATATTTGGCTAATAAACCCAATTACAAAGTTTCTTAAAATCGCCTGGACTATTGATTTCTGCAAAAAAAAAAAAAATAAAAAATAAAAAATACGACAGTGACTCTTTAAGAGGTTAAACATTAGACAGTGTTGTTAAACTAATGTTTTTCATTGGTGCTTGAGAAGAAAGTATCACAATTCAATAACTTTATATGAAAAATAAAATTACATAATTAAAGTGCACACATGTACAGGTGTGCCTCAAAGTGTTTGGGCAGCAACAATCAGAATTTGAAATAAATCAGTAAATTATTGTGATTGAAGTGTTGACTCTCAGCTATAGGCATATACAGTAAAATAAAATAAAATAGGTATAAAATGCAGCCATATCTTCAATCTCACAATGTGCTACATTAACCACTTCACGTCAGTAATCTGTATATATACGTTCCTACTGCACATACCCCATGAAGTAGCAGTGCTGTGGGGGTCCCGATCACTTGTACCAACGGGTGGGGTAAGTCACTTACCTCCGTCCTGTCGGATCGGCCATCCATGCATAGAGTCTGCTCTCAGCCTGGCTCTATGCATAGATCGCCGATAACACTGATCTCTGCTATGCTATGGCATAGTATAGATCAGTACATGCAATCTAATGATTCCATGGTTTACTGTAAAAAAAAGTGTAATAAGAAAAGTTTTTAAAAGTATTAAAAACCCCTTATAATCCCCCCTCCCGATAAAGGTTTAAAATATCCCCTTGCCCATTATAAAACAAAAAATATAAACAATAAATAAATAAACATATTAGGGGAGATTTATCAAACATGGTGTAAAGTAGAATTAGCTCAGTTGCCCCTAGCAACCAATCAGATTCCACCTTTCATTTTCCAAAGAGTCTATGAGGAATGAAAAGTGGAATCTGATTGGTTGCTAGGGGCAACTAAGCCAGTTTCACTTTTTACCATGTTAGCTGATTTTTTTAAAATTATATATCAGAAAAAAATGAATAAAAAGCGATAAAAAATGTTCTCACACCAATATGATATTAATAAAAACTAGAGATCATGGCGCAAAAAATGACACCCCAACCAGCCCTGTGGGTGGAAAATTAAAAGCAATACGGCTCTTAGAAGGCCGGGAGGAACATTGCATTAATTTGACCGGGACATCCGTGCATCAATGGGCTCTGTCTTGAAGGGGTTAATGTTTTTGGAAAAATATTGTTGCAGTAACTGCTGACAGCTCTATAGAAATGCTATATGTACGCAATTTTCTTACTGGGAAGATGACAACACTACTCAACATGCCTTTCTCTCTATGACCAGCCCAGTGCCTACAAGCTTAGAAGTAAATGACAGGTATACACGGGCATCACCAGAGCAACAAACAATGCAAAGAAGATGCGTTTATTGAAGCAAATTCACATCCCTTCATTAATACAACATGTTTTTATTACAGAACTAGAATCTTTCTTGTACAATTAATACATAAACAATTTAAATAAAAATTCAAAAATATCTGCTAAGAAACTGGAAAGTTGATCCACCCATTAGTGCCCTTTTTATGGTTAATAAACATGGTACGAGAGGTGTACAAGGAGGGACTGAAGAATGACAGGAGCAATAGGAGTAAATGACGAATTACTACAATAGGCTTTTCGTCTAAACGAAGGCCAACAATTGGTAGAAAGGAGAAGATTCTAGGGTTGCTAAGCAACCCTGAAAGTCCAGTATGTAAGCAGGGAAAAGGTGAAGATGAGAAACAGGCTGGGAGATTTTACAGTATTTGGGCAGGGAGAAGGCAAAGAAGGAAAACATACTGTCAAACTGCTGTGATGTGGCCAATAACAGTGATGTTACTGGCTGCACGCACTTGTTAAAAATTTTCAACCCACGTGAAAGGGCCTTTAGTTTTTAAGTGTACCTGTCGCAAATTTTTTTTAAATATTTTCTATGTTGAAATCAACATTATACACCTGGCCAAACTGCAGCCCTTGCCTATATTTGATCTTTTCTCTGTTCAAAAAAAGACCAAACACAGGAAGTCCCAGTCCTTTGTGTGCTCACCAAAGGAAAGACACCTGTACATCATGCAGGTTGTATATCAACTAAGGGCAATTAGCTTAGGCTAATTATATTACTTATGCTGTGTTTACACGGAACGATTATCGTTCAAATTTTCGCAATAACGATTGCATTTGAGCGATAATCGTTCCGTGTAAACACAGCAAGCGACGAGCGAGAAATCGTTCATTTTGGTCTTTCAACGTTTGCTAAAAATTTGCAGATCGCTTCGTGTAAACAGTCTTTCAAAGATTCACCCTATGTAAAAGATGGGCTTAAAGCGATCTTAAAAACTATCGCAATAACGATGATTTTTTTTCTCTAAACGCTGATCGTTAAAAAAAATTATTGCTTCAAAATCGTAAAACGATCGATTGGGCGAATTATCACTCTGTGTAAATGCAGCATACCTTCTGGTAATTCTTTGCATGCTTTGGTGCTGTGTGACAGGAGAGCTGACAATACAATGCAAGCATCCCCAGAATTCTCTGCTACTGAATGTGGAGTTGCAGCAACTGTACACGTGCAGTTAAGGGAGACACCTAGTGACCATATGTATAACGTTAATTTTAACATAGAAAACTAGAATAAATAAAATAGTATATTGCAAAACTGCATGCGATCACAACCCCTGTTGATTTATTTTAAAAAAACAAATTGCAACCTTTAAAGGAAAAATCTGGAGAAACTTTTTATTAAAATATTGTATTGCCCCCCAAAAGTTATACAAATCACCACTTCCTTGATAGAAATGGTGACGCCACAACCCGACTCCTGTCCTGTCCCTCAGTGTCGGCTCTGTCCCCCTCCAGGTCTTTCCGCCGGTGCTGCAGCCTTTCTCTTCCCACAGCCGATCTCCCTTAGCTCGGGGACACCTGCCCCAGCATGCCCTCTCCCCATCCTGCCAGTCGTGACCTGCTCCCTGGCCTGGATTCCTGGCGCGGAGATGTCCGTGCAGCTGCCGCTGCTGCAGGGGCATGTGAGGAGTGGAGTCCCGGGTGCGGGAGAGAGAGACAGTAGGGGTGGACATTGGAGCAGATCCCACCGGGTGGGGTTCAAAGTGGGCATGCTGGGGGAGAGCGTTGAAAGGTCTCTGCAGCGGGGAGAGAGAGGCTGCAGCAGTGGCGTAGAGACCAGGAGGGCGACAAAGCCAACACTGAGGGACAGGACACTGAGCAACTAGGAGTTGGGTTGTGGCGTCACCATTTTTATCCAGGAAGTGAAGCCTACAGGCAGTAGTTAGTGCAGGGAAAAAAAGCACTTTATGTGTATATTGGTGATTTGTATAACTTTTGGGGGGGCAATACAATACTTTGATAAAAATTTTCACTGGAATTCTCCTTTAATGTGGAAACAATGTATAGAGTGTGCTAATCTGGTTTTCATGGGACACATTGGTGCTTGCACAGATTGTGCTGTATAATTACATATACTAATGTGCAACTAATCTGGGACAACCTTTCGCAGCATATTGAAATGGTTGGTTTAGTGATGAGGTTTTTTTGTTTTTGTTTTATAGCTTAGGAGGATCTTGGTAGCTTCATATAGAACAGCATCTCTTGGACCATTTCAATTGCATTCATTTATGAATAGAAAGTAAAATACATTGATATGATATTACATACCAGAACTTTAGGCCAGCTTCACACGTACAGGATCCACAGTGGATTTCACACTGCAAGTTCTGCAGCAATCCTTTGTCCTGTCATTTTCTATGGGTTTACATACTCGCAGCTGAATTTTTTGTTATGTAAAGCCCCTTCCCACTTATACATTACCTAATACATTACACTTATACATTACTAATACATTACCTTGCCGCGCTCCTGCTTGCTGCTCAGGCTCCCGACTTACTGGTGTCTCGCTCAGCCAATCAGTGCGCTGTCCCGCCGCAGTCACTGATTGGCTGAGTAGGACACCCAGGAGCCTGATAAGCAAGCAGGAACACGGCCAGATAACGTATTAACTGGGCAACGGTGGGTTAAGTGGACGGGGATTTACATGCTCGCAGTGAAATGAAAAACCCAATGTGAGTATGCAAACCCATAGAAAATTACAGAACACAGGATCGCAGCAGATTTTGCTGTGGAACTTGCAATGTGAAATCCAGTATGTGTGAAGGCACCCTTAATGTGATTTAGCATCTTTGGCTGCTTTTGTGTAAAAACTGAACAGGTGTCCCCAAATGATTGCAAATGGTTAGAGGTTTTAAAGCAACTCTGTACCCACAATCTGTCGCCCCCAAACCGCTTGTACCTTCAGATAGCTGCTTTTAATCCAAGATCTGTCTGTTCGGCAGGTGATGCAGTTATTCTCCGGAAAAAAACAACTTTTAAACTTGCAGTGCTGTGTCAAATTGGTGTGGCCAAGAGTGTTGGTGCCCTAGGCCTGCGACGCCTCTCTGTCCCTCTTCTCCGCCCTCTTCATCATTAGGAACGCCCCTGAGTAGGATTTCTCCTATTCATCACTTGTCTGAACACTGTACATGTGCCTTAATGATCTTGTACATGTGCAGTGTTCAAAAAATGAGTGAATATGAGAAATGCCGGGGGCATTCCTAATTAAGAAGAGGGCAGTGAAGAGGAATGGAGAGGCGTTGCAGGCCTAGGACACACACACACACACACACACACACACACACTATAGGCCCTTGCCAATTTGACTCAGCGCTGCAAGTTTAAAAGTTGTTTTATGGGACAATAACTGCATCACCTGCTGAACAGACCCCAGAATAGATCTTGGATCAAAAGCAGCTATCCGAAGGTACAAGTAGTTGAGGGGGGGGGGGCAGATTGTGGGTACAGAGTCGCTTTGAGTAATTTCTTTTTTTAAATTTATAATATTGTCTTTTCCTTGACCTAGCTTTGAGTGGAGCGATGCACTGTTTGATGTGACATGGAGTGAAATCAGTGAGAATATTTTGGTAACATCAAGTGGAGATGGATCATTGCAACTATGGGACATATCCAAACCACAAGGACCCGTGCATGTATTCAGAGAGCACACACAAGAGGTATGAAATCTGTAGAGTTTGTATAAAAACAAACATCTATATCTCTCTCCCATGCAATTTTATTTATTTTTTTTAAAGAAAACTGGGGTTGTGATTGCAAGCAGTTTTAAAATACACTCCCTTTACTTTTATTTTAAGTTTTCTATTTTTAAATCAACGTTCTACATATGGCCTTACTGTGCTCCATGCTCTATCTGTGCAGATGTTTAGTCATTTCTCTGTTTCAAAAAAAAAAAAAAAACGCAGGAAGTCCCAGTCCTTTGTGCAATCACACAAGTAAAGACACCCGTTCAGGTTGTATATCAACTGAGGGTAATTAACTAATTATATTAACTTTTACAAATTATATTATTATATTATCAGCTCTGCAGCTTAACAGGAGACAGTGCTATTTGTTATGTAACAATTCAGTCAGCATAATGTCACTGTGTGGTTACAGAGCTTTTGGTGCTGTGTGACAGGAGAGCTGACCGTACACTGTGAACACTCCCAGGATTCTCTGCTACTGAATTTGGACGTGCAATGGCTGTACACATGCGCATTGAAGGGAGACACCTAGTGGCCATGTATAAAGTTGATTTAAACAAAGAAAAAATGAAGAGAGTATATTGCAAAACTGTTTGTGATCACAACCCCTGTTGAACAAAAATTTTGAACAAAAAACATTTGTGACTGCCTTTTTAAATTAATATTATTGCCATAGTAATTTCTCATGCATAGAAGCTATGTCACAGTTTCAGGTACACTAATGTGTTTCCCTTCCCTGTGCTATTTTAAAATATGCTAACGTTTACTTTTATGTGTATATGCAATATCCAGATGCAGCTCTGCACGGAGGGCCCTGTAATTACTGTGATTAAGCTTTCTGAATATATTATGATGACTTACACTATGGACTATATTTTACTGCAGCCTTATAAACACTTTAAACGTTACCAATTCTATTTTCTCACTCCTGCATTGCTAACAAGCTTGCAAAATTTTGTACAATTCTGGCATTGCAGGATAACAAGATGCTGACCCAGTATCCCAGGAAATATAGTAAACTGTTAGGCCTGGGGTAGTGATCACCAAAATAGTGGTGCTTCCTGCCTTTTAGATAAAAACGGGTAGCCAAACTGCAGCATCAAATTGTGCCCTCCTTAAAATGTAATCCATAATGCACAGTTATGCACATTAGCAATATACTTAAAAAAAAAAAAATTAAAGGGTACTCCCGCAAAAAAGTTCTTTAAAATGTGGTGTCAGAAAGAATATTATTATTATTATTATTATTAATTCTCATTTATATAGTGCCAACAGATTCTGCAGCACTTATATACATAGACAAAGTCCTTTCTTTTTAGCAAAGTTATAAAGAAAGTTATAAAGATTTGTAATTTACTTTAATTTAAAAATCTTAAAGCAACTCTGTATCCACAATCTGACCCCCAAAACCACTTGTACCTTCGGATAGCTGCTTTTACTCCAAGATCTGTCCTGGGGTCCCTTTGGCAGGTGATGCAGTTATTGTCCTAACAAACAACTTTTAAACTTGCAGCCCTGTGCCAAACGGCCGGGGCTTAGAGTATCTGTTCCCTAACCTTGCACCACCTTCCTCCCCGCCTTCTTCATCATTAGAAATGCCACTGGCAGGAGGTTTCCTATTTCTCTGCAGTGAACACTGCACAGGTGCCTTAACGATTGTCACGGCTGCGGCGGTCTTTCCGTGCTCCGGGCCGCCGCCGCCGCAACTTTCCCATGCCTCATGCAGCCGCCGGGGTCCATGTTCAGGGACCCGGCGCTGCCACTAGTTCAGCCCCGGGGGGGGGCGCCTTACCTCGCCCTGCTCCTGTCTCTGTCTGTCCCGGCCGGCGCGCGTCCCCGCCTCCTAGGGCGTGCGCCGGCTGTCTCAGATATAAAGGGCCAGTCCGCCCTTAATTGGTAGTTGCTCTGGTCACTCCCTATATAATCCCAGCATACCCCACCACAGGTGTTGGAGCCTCTACATGCTTCCCATAGCGTTTGGCTCAGCTCCCTGTTGTTCCTGACCTCAGTCCTTGTTCCTAGTCCCTGCCCACTGTCCCGGTCCCTAGTCCCTCTCCGCTGCTTACGCATTGTTCCTGAGCTCTGCCTGCCACCAGCGGTTACGCCTACAGACCTCTGCCTGCATTACCATCCGCCTACTGCTCCTGCCACGCCTCGCCTGCTGTCACTAGCAACCAAGCCAGGGGTAGCGACCTGGGGGTCGCCTGCCGCAGCAAGTCCATCCCGCCTCGCGGCGGGCCCTGGTGAAAACCAGTGGCCCCTTAGACTCCGCTCCCTGGTGCGGTTACCACCATCGCTAGTGACAGTTCAGTGGATCCACTACTCCAGGCGTTAAAACGATTCAGCCCATGTGCAGTGTTCAAACAGCTGATGAATAGGAAAATACCTGCCTGAAACATTCCTAATGATGAAGAAGGCAGGGAGAAGGGACAGAGAGGTTATGCCAGCCTAATACATAGTCACTCTAAGCCACGGCCGTTTAGCACAGGGCTGCAAGTTTAAAAGTTTGTTTTTAGGACAATAGCTGCGTCACCTGCCAAACAGACCCCAGGACAGATCTTGGATTAAAAGCAGCTATCCGAAGGTACGAGTGGTATGGGGGGGGGGGGGGGGTCAATACTTATCAGCTGCTGTCCTGCACAAAGTGGTGTATCGTTTCCAGTCTGACACAGTGCTCTCTGCTGCCACCTCTGTCCATGTCAGGAACTGTCCAGAGCAGAAGAAAGAAGAAAGTCCCCACATAAAACCTCTCCTGCCCTCCTTGATTATCCAGGTTAAGTCCCAGCAGGTCATTTTCCATGCAGAAAATATCTGTTGCGTATTTTCGGCACTAGATTAGGTATGTGTGAATGTACAATGAAACTCTAGTTGAGCTTCTGGCTCCAGTTCAGTAGTACAAAGATAGAATAGTGTTGCATAAAAAACTGTTCACATGTGATTCAATGAACATCTTTTCTTTATTACCCATGGGGAAAACGCTTGAAAGTTTGATGGAACCAGTTGTGAGTGCCCTTCTTGACTTTTAATAGGCACGTGTTGTGGTGCGGCACAGACGGCGGATTAATGATACAGCCTTCCTACTGCTGGGAGAAAGGGTTTTCTTTTACGAAAGTTCTTTTATGGTAATCCTTTTCTGCAATAGGAAGACATGAATTTTAATAGCCAAAGCAATTAGGAAGAGCAACACAGATGAAGGTTTCTTCAGACCAGCGTGAGGTGGTTCTTTTTTTTTTTTTTTTTTTTTTTTTAACTCTTTTGTCATACAGTATATTGGACTGTTGAATGGACCCCGATGCAGTTTTCCAGTAAAGTCTTAAACAATGCATTAATTCAGTGCATTAGTCGGGTTCATCTTGTTTTGGGTTTTGTTTGATCATCACGAAAATGCGCTTTTAAATTACTTATTTTTACATACTTTTATTGCTGTTTTTTATGGTGACTGGTTTCTTAACGTTGTGGCTTTGGGATTGTAAATACTGCACCTATAATGAATTTAGTCTTAGAAAAATTTGTCCTGAGAGTATTCAACAAGATCTCTATAGTAAACGTCAGCTAATGGTTCTTTTTAAGCAAGTACTTGGGCGAAAAATAGTTTTCTTTCAAATCAACTGGTGTCAGAAAGTTATATAAATTTGAAATTAACTTCTATTTAAAAATCTCCAGTCTTCCAGTACTTATCAGCTGCTGAATGTCCTGAAGGAAGTGGCATATTCTTTCCACTATGACACAGTGCTCTTTGCTGCCACCTTTGTCCATGTCATATCAGGAACTGTCCAGAGTAGTAGCAAAACCCCATAGAAAACCTCTCCTGCTCTGGACAGTTCCTGTCATGGACAGAGGTGGCAGCAGAGAGCACTGTGTCAGATCGAAAAGAATACACCACTTTCTGCAGGGCATACAGCAGCTGATAAGTACTGGAAGACTTGAGATGTTTAAATACAATTAAATTACAGATATATATTTATTTCTGGCTGTAGTACCCCTTTAATGGCTTTCCGTGTGTCGTTTTCTTGTCTGCTTTCTGCATATAATGAATATATGTTACACACACAGGTTTATAGCGTGGATTGGAGTCAGACAAGAGGAGAGCAGCTTCTGGTGTCTGGATCCTGGGATCATACTGCAAAACTAGTAAGGCAGCTGACTACATTGTTCAAAATTTTTGATGTGTTGTGATTTTTCTGCTTATTTATGCATGTGTATACCTGCATGAGCCTCTATCTGTTTTGTAGGATTTGAAATCGTTTAGGTCACATACTGTTAAAGTAGTACTGTCAGCCCCCCACCTTATTCTATCAAGGCGGAGCTTAAAGGGGTAGTGCGGCGGTAAACAATTATTCACAGAATAACACACATTACAAAGTTATACAACTTTGTAATGTATGTTATGTCTGTGAATGGCCCCCTTCCCCGTGTCCCACCACCCCTACCCGGAAGTGTGGTGCGCTATACATACCTGTCACGTGCCGACTCGTCTCGGATCTTCAGTCAGCGATGTCGTCTTCGGACGGCCGGGCCGAATCCCGCCGAGCGTCCCGAGTGCCGGCCGCTCTCTTCAGCATCATCAGATGCTCAGCCGCGATTGGCTGAGCACAGTTTGGCTCAGCCAATCGCGTCTGAGCAGCCGATGACGCGGCAGAGGGCGGCCGGCACTTAGGACGGACGGAGGGATTCGGCCAAAGACGACATCGCTGATTGAAGATCGAAAACGAGTCGGCACGTGACAGGTATGTATAGCGCACCACACTTCCAGGTACACGGGTGGGGGTGGTGGGACACGGGTAGGGGGCCATTCACAGACATAACATACATTACGAAGTTGTATAACTTTGTAATATGTGTTATTCTGTCAATAATTCTTTACTGCCGCACTACCCCTTTAACAGCATTTGGGCCCTATCACCCTGCCTTGGTGACACTGATCACCGATAAAATGAAACGAGAATAAGGGGGATGACAGTATCACATTAAGTCTTATATTAAGTCATATATGAGGTCATATATTAGTAAATCAGATCAGCAGCCAATGTTTTCCTACTATGTTTTATCAACTTACATAGAAAGCGATATGGAATGTGCTTTAAGAATAAAAAAATGTTGTCTTGGCCTATAGTAGCAGATGGGCAGGTACTTGCATGAACTTTTTTAAGGAGTGATACACTATTTTGCTAGGATATACCATTTTATTTGATGGAGACATTTGGGACCCCCATGATCCTTATGATGATGACACAGTATTTCCTTGCACAGCGGCACTCCCAGCCCCCTGCAGGGATCTGCTGCATAGCTCTACTGCAGATTTCTGCACAGTGGGTGGCCAGAAGCTTCATTATGTAGGAAAAGGCAAGAAAGGAACCGCAGCAGTTAAAGGGGGTTATCCAGCCTGTAAATGCTTAAAAGCCATCAATATTAGATTGGCGCACAATGATAAATTTAACTTCAAATGTTTCCCCCCACTTGGATTTGACTAAAGTCTTTTTTTTATAGTCACTCGGTCAGTACTAGTTTTCACCTGGCCTCCAAACATCCTGAATACATTCTTTATAGCCTATTTTTTCTTGGATCCATATTTTAGGCAGCACCACAGCAAGATCAGGTCATAACATACTGTGACCACAATGTTCTATAATGACAGTGTTCTCCACCTCTACATGTTGACTAAGAGCTGAGACATGTCCACTTCAGGACGTCCATGACAGGAAGCAATACACCACGGAATATACACATGAAAATGCCATGTGGACCTAGCCATAAGGTTCAGCTGATATCGGCATATCCATAAATGAAGCACATTCACAATGTTTTTTATATATAAATTCTCTGTATATGTGTCTGTCTGTCTATCTATCTATCTATCATTATCTCATGTGTACGCACACTAAAATGTAAATGTAAACCTTCCCCATAGCTAAGGCTTACAGATTGGGAGGACTAAAGATGAATGAATAACAGGTTGTCACATTATGACACATTTGCCCTTTTATGATGATACTGGAGTGTGTTGCATCCATGAAGGCTTAGTCTGTGTGACTTTAGATGCTTCCTGACACTTAGATGCCTTCAGGCACCAAATATTACGTGGACTGAGTATACATACAAGATATTTATTTGCAACCTGACGTAAAAATTAAGGCTGATGTAAATTTCAGTGAAGAGTTAAAGGGAATCTGCCACTAGGTTTATGGTGCCTTAAATTAGGGCAGAACAGAAATGCTGAACAGATTGGTATATTACTTACAACATTACATGATATGCTGGAGAACGGGCCTTGTGTCGCACCTCTCCCCTGGTGGCTGATTGACAGTTGTCTGCCTATACACAGTACTGTATATATTCACACGATAGACAGACAACTTTAAATTGGTGGGCAGAGGGAGCTGTTGCTCACGAATATTGAGGACTTCTGAGCACACACTTAATGTGAAGGACTAGTGTGCTGTGCTCAGAGCCCTGGCTACTCAGGAGGATATCTCCAAGTCAGTTGCACTGGACAATGTAAGTGATATATCATTCTGTTCAGTTTCATTATGCTACTCTTAGATGGGACAGCGTAAAAATATAGTGACAGAGTCTCTTTAAGGTGTGTCTTGTAAAGCCCATTCCGCTCACAGTTTGCAGGTATAGTATCATTGTATTTCTGTGTTTTCTTGGAGCCTGTCACCATACAGTTTCCCCCCCCCCATTTTGTTGATGTATGTTATAGTATCTGTCTGTTTGTAATAATTTCTTCTTTTTTTGTGTAGTGGGATCCTTCTGTTGGAAAGTCATTGTGCACCTTTACGGGTCATGAAAATATAGTTTACAGCACAATCTGGTCACCTCATATAGCAGGCTGTTTTGCATCTGCATCAGGTAAGCTAAAGTACTGCATGGTTTTGTCCACATTATAATAGTGCATATTATAATACATGAATATGCAAAAGAGGAGCCCGTGGAGCCTCATGTAAGAGTCTCAAAACACAGGACTAGCCAAATATCCCTCCGGGAAGGACCCAGCCAAGGGGTGGCTCCTGTAAGGAAACCACCAAATCCACCATATTAAGTGGCCCTATAAGTCAATGTAATGACAAGGGAAAAACCAAGGCCAGGTAACCATCCACATACAGCTGTTTCGGGGTGTTGCCCCTCATCAGTGTGGAGCAGGATTCTGGCTATGTGGGAGCAATGCCTAGTAGAGCCATAAGAGAAACAGATCGCTGATCTCAGGGAGACCAGCCAAATGACAACACCGCCGGCTGCTAGTGAAAGCGCTCAAATCAGTAAAGTCCTAGGTGCATTGCCCCCTGGGAAACATGAATATGCAAAAGAGGAGCCCGTGGAGCCTCATCAAAGAGTCTCAAAACACAGGACTAGCCAGATATCCCTCCGGGAAGGACCCAGCCAAGGGGTACAGCCTGGTATATGCCCCACTATCATTATTATTAAGTTTTCCATGTTTAAAGGAGAAGTCTGGTGAAAACTTTTTATTTAAGTATTGTATTGCCCCCCAAAAGTTATACAAATCACCAATATACACATATTACAGGAAATGCACATAAAGTGCTTTTTTCCCTGCACTTACTACGGCAGAAAAGGCTTCACTTCCTGGATAAAATGGTGATGTCACGACCTGACTCCCAGAGCTGTGCGGGCTGTGGCTGCTGGAGGGGATGATGGCAGAGGGATGCTCAGTGTCCCTCCAGTGCCCTGTGTCCCTCAGTGTCCCTGCCATCATCCTCTCCAGCAGCCACAGCCCGCACAGCTCTGAGATTTGGGTCGTGACATCACCATTTTATCCAGGAAATGAAGCCTTGATGCAGTAGTAAGTGCAGGGAAAAATGCACTTTATGTGCATTTCCCGTAATAAGTGTATATTGGTGATTTGTATAACTTTTGGGGGGCAATACAATACTTTACTAAAATATTTCGCCGGACTTCTCCTTTCAATCGGCGTTATATATATTTGCCACTAGGTGTCTCCCTTCACTTCATATGTGAACAGCTGCTGGGTGTCCACTTTCAGTAGCATGGTCAGCTCTCCTGTCACACAGCACCAAAGTCTCTGTAACCATACAGAATTTTTGCATAACAAAGAACATTGTCTCCTGGTACGTAGTTGATAATATAATTGGTATAATTTAATAATTAGCCTAAGTTAATTGCCCTCAGTTGATATACAACCTACATGATGAACAGGTGTCTTTCCTTGTGTGAGAGGGAGCATAGACCACAGATTGGCCATATGTACTGTAATAAAATTAAAGCAGGTAAATTGCAAAACTGCTTGTGATCGCATTCAGTTCACATTCGGTAGCAGAGAATCCTGGGGGTGCCCGCATTATATGGACTACTCTCTGGTCACACAGCACCAAAACCTCTGTAACCACATAGTGACATTAGACTCAATTGTTACATAACAAAGAGCATTGTCTCCTGGTAAGCTGCAGAGCTGATAATATGATTAGTAATAGTTAATAATATAATTAGTTAAAGGTAATTGCCCTCAGCTAATATACATCCTGCATAATGTACAGGTGTCTTTCCTTGTGTGAGGGCGCAAAGGGCTGGGACTTTCCTGTCTTTGGTCTACACAGAGTGAGCATGGACCACAGATTTGCCATATATGCATTGTTGATTTAAAGAGAATGTACCATAAGGTACATTGCTTTGGGTTTTTAACCTGAATGTATTGGCATCAGCATGAGGATGCTGGTGGCATGGTTTCTTCCACCCATTTCCAGTGCATACCGCCGGCTATTCCCGAGCTTCAGCCCGGCATGAAGCATCGGGGGGTGGACCCGTTGGCCCCCAGTGTGACGAAACAGAGATACCGTAACACTGGGCCCGGCGGGCCCACCCCTGGTGCTTCATGCCAGCCAGTGCTCGTGAAACGGGCGGCAGATCAAAAAAAGGGCCGCGCCAACAGCATCCCCCCACCAAATAAAATTTTAGCGATTGGTACACATAATTCACATATGTGGTGCACTATACAGACAACAATGCCCCCTATGAAGTCTTATTATTTCTGCTTATAAATGGCTGTCCTGTCCTTGTGTATAAATCCATGTGTCCACCAGGTGGCAGTGTAATAGTTTTGAATTAACCCTTTGAGGACCCGGCCCAAAATGACCCAGTGGACCACGCAAATTTTGATCTTAGTGTTTTCGTTTTTCCCTCCTCCCCTTCTAAGAGCTCTAGCACTTTCAATTTTCTATCTACAACCCATGTAAGTGCTTGTTTTTTACAGGAATAGTTGTACTTTTTTAATGGCGTCTTTCATTTTACCATAACATGTATGATGGAATCCCAAATATATTATTTACTAGAAAATGTACCCGGCGCTGCCCGGGTATAAAGTGTCAGTGCGTTAATTAGTTTTGTTCTAAGGTGCCCAGGAGGCCAAGCTAAAGGTATTGTTTCATCTGAGTTAATCAGTGGAATTAGTGTATACCTGTAGTGCATAGTTGGAGGGGTTCTGTATACCCACAATGTATAGTTTTTAGGGGTCTCGCATATCTGTAGTGCATAGTTGGGGGGGCTGTATACCTATAGTGTATAGTTGAGGGAGGTCCTGTATACCTGCAGTGTACAGTTGGTGAAGGTCCTGTATACCTGTACTGTATAGTTTGGGGGTCCTGTATACCTGTAGTATATAGTTGGTGCTGTATACCTGTAATGTATAGTTGGTGGAGGTCTTGTTTACCTGTAGTTTATAGTTTGAGGGTCCTGGATACCTGTAGTGTATAATTGGTGGAGGTCTTGTATACCTGTAGTATATAGTTCGGGGGTTCTGTATACCTGTAGTAAATAGTTTGAGGGTCCTGTATAACTATAGTATAGAGTTGGTGGAGGTCCTGTATACCTGTAGTGTATAGTTTGGGGTCCTATATACCTGTAGTATATAGCTGGTGGAGTTCCTGTATACCTGTAGTATATTTGGGGTCCTGTATACTTGTAGTATAGAGTTGGTGAAGGTGCTGTATACCTGTATTATAGAGTTGGTGTAGGTCCTGTATACCTGTAGTGTATGGTTTTGAGGTCCTGTATACCTGTAGTGTATAGTTTGGGGTCCTATATACCTGTAGTATATAGTTGGTGGAGTTCCTGTATACCTGTAGTGTATAGTTTTGGGGTCCTGTATACCTGTACTGTATAGTTTGGGGTCCTGTATACCTGTAGTATATAGTTGGTGGAGGTCCTGTATACCTGAAGTATATAGTTGGTGGAGGTCCTGTATACCTGAAGTATATAGTTGGTGGAGGTCCTGTATACCTGTAGTATATAGTTTTGGGGTCCTGTGTACCTGTAGTGTATAGTTTGGGGTCCTATATACCTGTAGTATATAGCTGGTGGAGTTCCTGTATACCTGTAGTATATTTGGGGTCCTGTATACTTGTAGTATAGAGTTGGTGAAGGTGCTGTATACCTGTATTATAGAGTTGGTGTAGGTCCTGTATACCTGTAGTGTATGGTTTTGAGGTCCTGTATACCTGTAGTGTATAGTTTGGGGTCCTATATACCTGTAGTATATAGTTGGTGGAGTTCCTGTATACCTGTAGTGTATAGTTTTGGGGTCCTGTATACCTGTAGTATATAGTTGGTGGAGTTCCTGTATACCTGTAGTGTATAGTTTTGGGGTCCTGTATACCTGTACTGTATAGTTTGGGGTCCTGTATACCTGTACTGTATAGTTTGGGGTCCTGTATACCTGTAGTATATAGTTGGTGGAGGTCCTGTATACCTGAAGTATATAGTTGGTGGAGGTCCTGTATACCTGAAGTATATAGTTGGTGGAGGTCCTGTATACCTGTAGTATATAGTTTTGGGGTCCTGTGTACCTGTAGTGTAAAGTTTGGGGTCCTGTATACCTGTAGTATATAGTTTTGTGGAGGTCCCGTGCACTTGTAGTGTATAGTTTTGGGGTCCTGTATACCTGTAGTGTCCTGTATACCTTCAGGGTTGTATTTACCCGTATGGCAGTGTTATTCAGTCACAGTGTGTCGGTATTGGTCATGTCTGGTATGAGGGTGTTATCTAGTCACAGTATGGTGGTATTGGTCAGGTCTGGTATAGCGGTGTTATCCAGTCACAGTATGGCAGTATTGGTCAGTTCTGATATGATGGTGTTATCCAGTCACAGTATGGCGGTATTGATCAGGTCTGGTATGACAGTGTTATCCAGCACAGTATGGCGGTATTAGTCAGGTCTTATATGACAGTGTTATCCAGTCACAGTATGGCGGTATTGGTAAGGTCTGGTATGACAGTGTTATCCAGTCACAGTATGGCGGTATTGGTCAGGTCTGGTATGGTAGTGTTATCCAGTCACAGTATGGCGGTATTGGTCAGGTCTGGCGTGGCAGTGTTATCCAGTCACAGTATGGCGGTATTGGTCAGGTCTGGTGTGGCGGTGTTACCCAGTCACAGTATGGCGGTATTGGTCAGGTCTGGTATGGAGGTGTTATCTAGTCACAGTATGGCGGTATTGGTCAGGTCTGGCAGTGTTATCCAGTCACAGTATGGCGGTATTGGTCAGGTCTGGTATGACAGTGTTATCCAGCACAGTATGGCGGTATTGGTCAGGTCTGGTGTAGCAGTGTTACCCAGTCACAGTTTGGTATAAACATATGTACATGTACTGTATAGTTGGAGTAGGGGGTCTACCAGTTATTACTGTGGATGTTGTGAGGCAGCTTCCCTAGCAACCATTGCTCCCTGTGAAAATGAAAGCAGGAATCCTATTGGTTGCTAAGGCTCCAACTGCCGTGTCTGCTGCAGCTAATTATATCACCTGTGTGTGCAGTGAGGAGATTTTCCCATTCATCTCTATGGAACGCCTCTCTTTCCCCTCCCCCTCCCCTCCTGTACATCTGGCGGGGACGGGACCTTCGCAATAACCTTCCCGGGCACCCAATGTATCTGTGTGCCAAATTTGGGGTCAAACGGTTCAGGCGTTTGGAAGTCTATAGAGGACAGACAGACAGACAGACAGAAGGACAGACAGACAGACAGACAGACAGACTTTGATTTTTATGATATAGATGAAGATATAAATAGGTGAAATCGTAAAAAAGAATGCAATATGGTAAAGTTTGGGGGGTTCCTGTGTCTACGTAATGCACTATATGGTAAAAGCGACATTATACAATTATTCTATAGGTCAGTCCGAACACAACCACATGCAGGTTTACACAGATTCTCTAATGTTATATATTTTTTTTAGGGTACAAACCCACTTGCCGGATCTGCAGCGAGTCTCCTTGCTGCGTTTTTGCAGCGAGACTCGCTGCAGATCCCAGCCCTATACTTTCATTAGCAGAGAAACTCGCAGCAGGGATGTACATCCTTGCTGCGATTTTGTCTGCAGCCCTCCCCATTAACCCCCTAGCCGCCGGACATTATACATTACCAGGTCCCCGTTCCTGCTTGCTTCGGGGCTCCCGGTGTCTTCACGGCCCGCCCGGCCAATCAGTGCGCTGAGGCAGGGCAGCGCACTGATTGGCCAGGCAGAACGTGCCGGGAGCCGCCGAAGCAAGCAGGAGCGGGGACCTGGTAATGTATATCCTGTCCGCCCCCCCTGCAGCCCCGATCGCCCCCCGCACCCTCCGGCTGCATGATCGCCCTCTGCACCCCCCGGCCGCACGATCGCCCCCCGGCCGGGGGCTGCGGGGGGCGATCGTGCGGCCGGGGGCTGCGGGGGGCGATCGTGCGGCGGGGGGGGGGGCGATCATGGGGCTGGGGGCGATCGGGGCTGCAGGGGGGGCGGGCAGGATATACATTACCAGGTCCCCGCTCCTGCTTGCCCCGAAGCAAGCAGGAACGGGGACCCGGTAATGTATAATGACCGGCGGCTAGGGGGTTAATGGGGAGGGCTGCAGACAAAATCGCAGCAGGGATGTACATCCCTGCTGCGAGTTTCTCTGCTAATGAAAGTATAGGGCTGGGATCTGCAGCGAGTCTCGCTGCAAAAACGCAGCAAGGAGACTCGCTGCAGATCCGGCAAGTGGGTTTGTACCCTTAAATGAAATCCTTTTTTTTGGCAATTAATTATAAATGAAATAGCCCTATGGTGACTCTTATAACAGTTTTATTTTTTCACCTATGAGGCTGTATGGGGTGTCATTTTTTCCGCCATGATCTCTAGTTTTTATTAATACCATATTTGTGAAGATCGGACGTTTTGATCACTTTTTATTATTTTTTTTTTATATATATAATGTAACATAAAATCGGTAATCCGCGCACTTTTTTCTCTCTTTTCGTCTACGCCATTTACCGTTCGCAATGACGCTTGTTATATTTTAATAGATCGGACAATTACGCAAATATATGTTTATTTGTTTATTTATTTTTATGTGTTTTATTTATATAATGGGAAAGGGGGGTGATTTAGACTTTTATTGGGGAAGGGATTTTGGGGTAGTGTAATAGTGTTTTTAATTTTTTTTTTTTTTACACATTTGAAGTCCCATTTGAAGTACTTTGATTTTTACACTGATCATTGCTATGCCACAGGCATAGCATTGATCAGTGTTATTGGCGCTCTGCTCATTGAGCCTGCCTGTGCAGGCTTAGTGCAGCAGATCGCCGATCGGACCGCATGGAGGCAGGTGAGAGACCTCTGGCGGTCCAGAAAGGATCTGTTTACACAAAGTTGAAATTGAGTGGATGGCCGCCATTTAATGGCAAATATTTGCTGTTATTTTAAAACAACGGCTGTTGTATTGAAATAATGGCAGTTATTTACTGTTATATGGCGGCCATCCACTCAATTTCAACATTGTGTGAACAGAGCCTTTCTGTGTTTTTAATCCACTCCTGGTTTTGGTTGCAATATGAGGACCACAATACTGACTGAAATATACGTAGTGTGAACCCAGCCTATGAAAGTCACTTGTTAATAATTTTATAGCATCTGTAGCTCATTTATTGGCAGTTGAGAAGTAGCATTATTAGATATTGAATTGACAAGAAATAGTTTCATAGTCTGGTGTAAACTAGAAAGGATATGTACCGGAGATTAGGAGGAATGAAGCAGAAATATGATGTGGACTACAAAGAGACGTAGTGCATACGGGAGGTATAATCCCAGTGCAAAATGCTACCTGTTCTCTACTGTGTCATCATTTGCAGATATAATATAAGGTAGAGAAAGCTGCCAATTGTGTTGGATATGATCTTTTATAAGTGCTATGTAAGAGAGGATTTACACTATGAATAACTTTAATTTTCTTTCTTTTTTTTATTATTCTGAGTTTATTGAATCTTCAAAACACAATTATAACACCAATACAATAACTGCGCAAATAATGAAAGCCTAAAACAGCAATGGAGCCACAGGCAGAAGAGAAGAGGGAAAGAACATTGATTTTCTTGTGAGATTTGCTTAGTGGTGGGATATAATAGGGCAGCAACTGGCTTGTCCTGTTTTAAAGTTGAGCAGCAAAGACATATTGTGATGACTAGATGACTGGATGTATTGGCTGTTTTGGGGCATTTTGACAATAGCAGGTCTTATGGCTTATTCCTGGTATGCAGTGGTTAGTACCAATTAAAGGTTTTCCTTTGAAGGATAGCTGGTGACAAGGATATAGGAATCCAAGATTCAATAAGAGGATGCACTGAACATGCAGTGCACCACAGCACATTGTATAGCTGCAGACCATTCATAGTGCCCATGCTGACCACTGCCCGG
This sequence comes from Dendropsophus ebraccatus, assembly GCF_027789765.1. Classification (NCBI taxonomy): domain Eukaryota; kingdom Metazoa; phylum Chordata; class Amphibia; order Anura; family Hylidae; genus Dendropsophus; species Dendropsophus ebraccatus. Next base: position 54,460,454 of record NC_091459.1, read on the forward strand.
TCCTGAAAGTGGCTACAATAGGCATATGATTAGCAGAACCAGAAAAAACTGCACCAGGATGCACTGTGTGAAGCAGGCAAGCTGGCATGGTGATGCTATTGCTAGTGTTCTGCTGGGAAACCTTAGGTCCTGGCATTCATGTGGATTTAAGTTTGACAAATACTAACTACCTAAAGTATTGCGGTAGACCAAGCTCACCCCTAAATGGCAATGATGTCCCCGAATAAAACATTTATAGATTTTTTTTTTTTTTTGCATAAGACCAAATCCCCTACTATTACCATGGAGCAATTGCCACTGTAGGCCACATGAGCACATTACTTTCCCCCTATTAAAGTCCCTTTACTTGTCTGGTAAATCTATCTGGATTTATTTTCAAGAAATCAGTGCCCATAGGCTTCTATTGGGCACGGATACCCTTCAGGATTTTTCCTAAATGGTGTCCATGCCAGGAAATAGCTCTTGAAAACATAGGGTGTGTCCTGTATTTGTCCGGCACAGATGCTTCATAGCACCCTATGGAGGCATCCAGAATTCCGGACAGCTCTGGATGCACATCTGCAATCTGTGGAGAATTCCAGATGCATGGCATGGCAGTCTGGGGTAGCAGCAGGGAAAATACCGCCGGGTGCTGAAACTGACCTTCTACCTGTCCATGGTCCTAACCCTTTAAAGGGGTTGTCCGGCGAAAAAAAATTATTCACAGAATAACACACATTACAAAGTTATACAACTTTGTAATGTATGTTATGTCTGTGAATGGCCCCCTTCCCCGTGTTTCCCCCCACCCACGCTAGACCCGGAAGTGTGGTGCATTATACTCACCGCATGTCGTGTCGTCCACGGTCTCCGATCGTCAGCAGTGACGTCTTCTTCGGGAGCTTGGCGGATCTTCCCGAGTGCCGGCCACCCTCTGCAGCTTCATCCGAAGCTCAGCCGCGATTGGCTGAGCATAACTGGGCTCAGCCAATCGCGGCTGAGCGGCTGATGACGCGGCCACGTCATCAGCTGCTCAGCCGCGATTGGCTGAGCACAGTTATGCTCAGCCAATCGCGGCTGAGCTTCGGATGACGCTGCAGAGGGCGGCCGGCACTCGGGAAGATCCGCCAAGCTCCCGAAGAAGACGTCACTGCTGACGATCGGAGACCGTGGTCGGCACGCGACAGGTAATGTATAGCGCACCACACTTCCGGGTACACGGGTGGGGGTGGTGGGACACGGGGAAGGGGGCCATTCACAGACATAACATACATTACAAAGTTGTATAACTTTGTAATGTGTGTTATTCTGTGAATAATTTTTTTTCGCCGGACAACCCCTTTAACTGTACGCGCTATGATTGACTGGGTCAGAAGCTATGGGCTCCCCACCCTCACAATCATTCTTGTGGCGGAGACAGCATTATACATTATATATGCCACAACCTCACCTTTAAGTGTTGCAGCGCACTAGTGATAATACTTGTGCGCACGCAACACCGCTACAGCCGGTGACTGTGGTTTTTTTTGTCCTCTAATGTTTTCCTGAAGCTGCCTGATCAGTGTTTCCTGACTGCAAAAATGGCCATTGACGTGTGAAGAAGGGCTAATAGGGCAGGTGAGCAGACTACTGCCCCTTATTATTGATTCTACATTGGTAATAACACATATGGACCAGGTGGTTTTATTTTTTATACATAAGCACTTCTGGCATTTGTCCAAAAAGTCCCGTATGCCAGCATTTAGCACATTTTTGAGCAGGTTTATCTGATAACCCAGAATATTTGGCATCCTTGCCCCATCAGTCGCCTTTGTTTGTAGAAGAATCACACTCTTACAAAGTAACCCGCCACCTTGTTGCTAGGCACAGTGTTTGTATAATAAACTAATGGAAAGCTTAGAGTGATAGCTCTGTGACTATTTTATCCATATCTATAAAGAAGTAGAACATTGGATTTATCATGTCAATGGCTGTTAATGTAATTAAGCATAAGAGCGCTCTTCTCACCATAGACGCAGGAGCTGGTAAAAGGTCCCCACCATGAACTGCTCTTTTATCTTGATGGCGTGGCTAATAATAAACAAGACTGGATGATAATGTGGTACTTTCCATAGAAGTGACACAGTATCGCATGAACACACAGAGAGCAGGCGTGCTGCCGCCCAGACAAGATCTCTTTGTAGTGCTTGGGGACTAATTGGATGTAATCCCTAATTTAACTTGTCTGTTTCTAGGTTACTGATCTTTATGGCTTTCTAAGGTACAAACCACCCTGACATGGCCTCAGCATATTGTAATTAATAGATAATTGTTACTTTTGTTTCGGGGCCACAATAATGCTTCAGTGATTTTGTAGAAGAAATATAGTTTGCTTTTTATAAGTGAGGCTTGCTGCGCCCTTTGTGTTGGGCTATTTTAGATGGTTTGTTTTGTTAACAGATATTTCTGTACCACGCTCTTCAGCAGCATATTAGCCAAGTATTAGGCCCCCTACACACATCAGGTAAATTTCTTTGGATTTATCAGGAAATCTGGATAAATTTCTGGACCCATAGGCTTCTATTAGACACAGATACCCTTCATAGTTTTTCCTGAAGGGTGTACATGCCAGAAATAGCTCCGGAATTCCGGATGCATTGCATGGCAGCCTGGGCCAGCACTAACACCCGAGAAAGCGCTGATGCTGGACCTTTAACTGTATGCACTCCTAATCAAGAGCACATAATTAAATGCGATGATGTGATTTATAGGGCCGCCAGCCACTGGCACCTAGCCCTGTCAATCACTCTTATGGCCGGTGGCAGCATAATACCTCTGGCCACATAAGGCGCTACCACCCCCCAGCATTGTGGTGCATGAATGACATCACTTGCATGCACGAAACACCAGAAAAGTAAAGGAGAAAACGGAGGGGAGCACCAGGCGAGTATGATTATTTTTTTTCTCCTCCGTTCTTACGGACAGGAAACACACATGGTTTCCTGAAACTTCCTGAAAAACTTCCTGATCAGTGTTTCTTGACAGTAAAAGCAGCAAACAGTGCGTGTGAAACAGCTGTCACCTATCCATGTTTGAGCTGTTTGCGTCCTCTCTTGCTTTTTTAAAGTTAAAATTTTGTTAACTCCAGCTAATTGACCATTTAAATGCTGCTGTCAAAACTGATAGTCTCATTTAAATGGCGTTAAAAGCTTTCCCTGTTGGTCTAGGGGCAAATCGGGTTCTCAAGATTCGACTGTAAGAACAAAATCTTTTATACTTACCGGCCTCAGCGATGTAATGAGCTTGGCCCCGGGTCAGTGTTAGATTACTAGGGACTTCAGCAGCCTTTAGTAATCAAGCCCAGATAACATTGATCAATGCAGTACATATGTACTGCATTGATCCCAATGAACAATCAATGCATTGCTTTTAGGAGTCCCCTAGGGGAACTACAAGTTACTGTAAAAAAAGATAATAATCCCATCCCACAGTAAAAGTTGAAATCGACCCTTTTTTCCCATTTTATAAGTAAATAAAAAACCAAACATAATTGCTATCGCCGCACACCTAATCACCCGAGCTATTAAACTATTGGAATAAAAGTGATCAAAAAGTCGCATATACGCAAGCAAGCTACCGATAGAAAGTACAGATCGTGCACAAAAAATTACACCTAATACAGCATCATAGACCAAAAAAAAATAAAAAAAACAGCGTTATAAGGAGAGCGATAGAACATTCCATTTAAAAAAAAAAAAAAAAAAGGTTTTAATTTTCTAAAATCAATTAAAAGTTATACAAATTGCCTATTGTAATTGTACTGACTTGTAAAGCTCGTAGGTTAATACCAGTTTTATTATTATTTTCTTATATTTAAGACTATGAACTGCTAGTTGTGATGGTTTTTTTTCTTCTTTTTTTTTTTATTTAAAGCCATTCCTAGACTGATGTCACAGGCAATTTTAGAGCAGATAAGATAAGCCAGGAGCCAGAGAGGATGTGTTTCAGCGGTAGAGGACCTGATCAATGTCTAGCTAACAAAGAAACTCCGGTCATCTGGAAAATGTGATTAAAGAAATGACATAAATAATGGGGGCCTGATGCCTGAAAAGGATCCTGTGAGTCATTGTGCTGTTCCATCACAATCCCACTTTATTACCGGGAAATCAAAGTGCCACAAAGTTGAGAACACACAAATGTTGAAGCCGGCTTCCGCGTCCGTTTCCTCTGTCGCTGTATGTGAGCTTTTTGCATGAGCCATTTGTTTCCCAGTAACATAGTCATCCTAGGATTTCTTTCAGTTCTCGGGATTTATAATGAAATCTTGGTATGAAATTTTTTTAATTCTGTTTTTCTAAGATAGTTGGTGGCTGCAGCTTTTGTTTACATGAAATATTTGGCAGTTGAATAAAGAGGGTTATAATGGGCCTAGAATAGGGATGGGAAACCTTCAGCCCTCCAGATGTTTCCGAACTACAGGTACAATTGTGCCTGCACAGCCAAAGCATTAACCATGATATTGAGTAGCAGCTGTATCCGGTATTGCAGCTTGTCCCATTGGAGTGAATTGAGCTGCATGCTCCCTGTGCTCCTTACATTCCCTCATAAGGTTATCATGTGCCCTCCCCACATTCCCCTATAATAATACCATGCCTTATCTGCCCCAACATTCCCACTATAAGATTACCGTGACCCTCACATTCCCTTTGTGTGATAGCCATGCCCCTTGTGCCCCCCATATTCCTCCTATGAGATTATCATACTCCCTGTGCCCCCACATTCCCCCTATAAGTTTATTATGCTCTTCCAGCCACCCACATTCCCCCTGCAAGAATTACTATCCTCCTGTGTGCCCCACGTTCCCCCACACATTCCCATGCCTCTGCTGAGTGTAAGGTTATATTCACATGTTCAGTTTTTCTGGACCATATACTGTACGATGTCTGCAATCTTTATCCACAATCATTTATTTTTTTTTTTTGTGGATTAGCAAAGAAGGGAAAGGTGAGCATGTCTGTGACATGGTCGTAGCCATTTCTTTGGGGAATTGCGGATCATTGAAAATACGGAGAGTGTGGATAGTAATTTTGGATCCCTAATTAGAGACATGACATAACACCTTATTGCACTATATCAGCTGTAAGGCTACTTTGTGTGCAGCATCTTGTATTCTTCCACTGTAAAAACTCCCCTCTGGGACCACAGAGCTGTAAAAAGGGAAAGATTCAGAGCTTGCAGACTGCTGCACACAGCGCTTGTGGGACAGCCCTTAGGATGAAAGTAGCTGGTCGGTGACCTGTCCCAAATTACCTTATGGACAGTCTGAGCGGACATGGTCCCCCTGGGAGCTTTGGAGGTCAGTTGGGAGAGCACCATACACCTTAAATTGATGGCCGAACTATCAATGGTGTATATGTATAGGGACCTTACAGGGGAACGCCGACAATTTATTTTTTCTTTCAGATCGACTGGTGTCAGAAAGTTATGTAGATTTGTAATTTACTTCTATTTCAAAATCTCAAGTCTTTCAGTACTTATCAGCTGCTGTATGTCCTGCAGGAAGTGGTGTATTTTAGCAGTCTGACACAGTGCTATCTGCTGCTGCCACTGTCTGTGACAGGATCTGTTCTTGGTAGGAAACGTTTTCTGTGGGGATTTGCTATTGCTTTGGACAGTTCCTGACATGGACAGAGGTGGCAGCAGAGAGCACTGCGTCAGACTGGAAAGAATACACCACTTCCTGCAGGACATACAGCAGCTGGTAAGTAATGAAAAACTGGAGTTTTGAAATAGAAATAAATTATAAATCTGTATATCTTTCTGACACCAGTTGATCTGATTTAAGCTGATTTTTTTTTGCTGTGTAGCCCTTTAAGAATGCATTTGTTAGTCATAGTGGAATATTTAAATGGAAAATAGGATGTTGAGGATAATCTATGTGAAAACTGTATGTGGTACTTTTGTATTTTCCTCATTAAAGGGGTTGTCCAGCGGAAATCTTTTTTTTTTTTTTTTTTTTTTTAAATCAACTGATATCAGAAAATTATAGATTTGTAATTTACTTCTGTTAAAAAAAAGCTCGTCTTCCCATAATTATCAGCTGCTGTATGTCCTGCAGGAAATGTTTTATTTTCACTCTGACACAGAGATGTCAGCCTAGCAAGAATACGCCACTTCCCGCAGGACATACAGTACCTCAGGTAATAAGTATGGGAAGACTTAAGAAGTAAATTACAAATCTATATAACTTTCTGACACTAGTTGATCTGAAAGGAAAAGCCCTTTAAAAGTCAAACTGCAAAAATATCAGGAAGTAATATGAGAAGCTGCAGAACAGTTAGTCTTTCAGAAAAAGACGTATGCCATGTTACATAATAAAAAGCACTCCTCTAACCACTGAAGAAGTGCTTGTTTGGGTTTGCATAGTCTAAGGCTAGGTTCACACTGCGTTTTCAGCATCCGTTTAACGGATCCGTTTTTTTTAACGTCCAGAAAAATAGGGTCAGCAACGTTTTTTGGTCCGTCAAAAAAAACGGATCCGTTTTTTTTTATAATGGAAGTCAATGGAAAAACGGATGCACACAAATGAATCCGTTTTTTGCAATCCGTTTTTCATGCGTTTTTTGCAAAAAATGCGTTAAACGGATGCTTAAAACGCAGTGTGAACCTAGCCTAAGCACTACATGTCCACATGGAGAACAGGACTGGAATAGAGCAAGGCAACTGCAGAAGGCATTGTTGTTGGAGAGGTTTGAATGAATAACTATCCACAGGTAATTGAAATCCATTTAATCCACCTTTTATAGCATTTGGAAGTGCTGTTCCTCCATTTACTACTTTAACTATTGTGACCGTGGAAAGGTATCTCTGAAATTTCCCTTTAGAGACTTCTCTACACTTTTAAACATCATCACTTTCCATATTAGTTGTCTAAGCACTCAAACAAATAGTAGGCTTGAGGGTACTTTAATCTAAAGGACAATATCAGCAAATGGCGTCCTATCTGGAGGATGCTTAGTGCCGTGCCTCTGGCAGGAGTCTTCCATCAGTTAAGTAATGTGAAGAATAACTGAGGGCAGTGAAGTGAAAGCTTCCAATCTGGATTTTTGTGTCACTTGTGTAAAGTTATAACTGCTGACACGCACCCATGTGAGTATCTTTCCGTAATAATATGCTGCTAACTGTGTTATCTTGTAAGGTGGGGTCATGTCAAATATACCCCATAATCTATCTCTTCTCGACTTCACTTTTGGCTAAGATCAAGTGTAGTATCTGTTCTTATCAGTTTAATATCTGATACGTCCCCTATCTGGGGACCATATATTACATGAATTTTTACAACAGGGAAATGGTAAAAGAGCTTGCTCTGTCCTCTCCAGGCATTGACCTGGTATTGCAGTGATTCCAGGTTCTAGGTTGCCTAAAAACAGAACCCCTAAAGGGTGCGCAGCCGCACCTCTGAAACGGCATTGCAAGAAACACCCCCCAAGTTGGGTGTGCTGCTGCACCCCAAGGTTTAAGGCTTTGCATTGCTAATAAAAGTTTGTTTGGTAAACACTTGTTTGTCTCTGGCAGCCTGTTGCCATGGCAACAAAGTTCTTTACCACTAGCCTGCCAGGGCAGGGCTTGTGATGTCATCAAGGCTGTGCTGATATATACGGCTGATAGAAAGACTAGCAGTTCATCTGCAGGCAGGCAACCAAGCAGGTAGGCTGGTCGGTTGCTTGCCAGCAAGGAAGACGCAGGTAGGTGCAGTTTAAACCATTTATGGTGCGTTCACACCTACAGGATCTGCAGCTGATTTTCTGCAGCAGATTTCATTTAAATAACTGAACATAGCATCAAATCTGCTGCAGATCCTGTAGGTGTGAACGCACCCTTAATTTGGATTCTTTGGGGGCCAGTGTATGCTTTTGTTAATACGGCTGCACTGATGAGAATTCACCATAGTTTTTCTTTAATAAATAGTTATCAATGTGTAGCTATCCATACATAGATTAGATACATATAGACTGATGGATGGAGAGGCAGACAGATTCAGGTAGACAGAACGAGGCAGGAAGACAGACAGAGGCAGGATGAGACAGACTCTCAATAATAATAAAAAAAATCTGTTATCATCAGTTTAATATCTGATACGTCTCCTATCTGGGGACCATATATTGAATGGATTTTTAAAATCGGGAGATGGTAAAAGAGCTTGCTCTGTCCTCTCCAGGCATTGACCTGGTATTGCAGTGCTTCCAGGTTCAGTGCACGAAATAAGATAAAATAGACCCCTAATCTAAGTTTCGTATTTACCTTTCTGTTCTTTAGAGTGTGAGAGGAAACCGGAATACCTGGAGGAAATCCACAAAAACACATATTTAATAAACCCCTAGACGCACCAGGACATTACTGTACTTCCTGGCGTTGCTAGAGGAGTTCAGAGGGGGGGGTCTTGCGTCTATTAGCGGGCACGGTCCGATCGCCGTGTCCGCTAATTAGACATTTAGATGCAGTTTAAATGCTTGCTGTCCCCCATCTTTGGTGGTATAGTAGGGGGATTGCCCCCCCCCCCCCGGGCGCGCGAAGCAATCGTGGAGGAGCGATCCCCGCATCTTTATCGGGCCGGGGTCTGCGCCGTAAAGCCGCTGATCCCGGCTCAGCACTCTGTTGCTCCCGGCTGTATCCGCGAGCAATAGAACACTGATTTCATGGATCCATGTAGTATATCTATACTGCAGAGATCTCACTGAGAGATCAGAACAGTGATACTAGAAGTCCCCCGTGGGGGTTCTAGTATGTGTGTGAAAAGTAAAATTATAATTTTTTTAATAATAGAAAATCCCCTCCCCTAATAAAAGTTTGAATCGCCCCCTTTTTACTATTTTATAAATAAATAAAAATAAATAAATAAACATTCATGTTTGGTATCGCTACGTGTGTAATCGCCTGAACTATTAAATTATTATATTCTTGATCTTGCATGGTAAGCTGAAAAAAATTACAAAGTGCAAAATTGCGCATTTTTGGTCACATCAAATCTAGAAAAATTGTAATAAAAAGCAATCAAAAAGTTGCATATACGCAAACAAGATACTGATGGAAAGAACACATCATGGCACAAAAAATTACACCTCTCATAGCCCCATAGACCAAAGGATAAAAGCATTATAATAATGGGAATAGAGCAATTTTAAGGAACATATATATTTTTAAAAGGTTTAAATTTTTTAAAAGCCATCAAATAAAATAAAGGTTATACAGGTTACATATCGCCGTAATCGTACTGACTTGAGGAACATATATAAGAAGTCAGTTTTACCCTAGGGCGAACGGCATAAAAACCCCAAATAAAAAAGCGTCTCTTTTTTCCTTCAATTTCACCACACATATAAGTTTTTCTGGTTTCACAGCATATTTTAGGCAAAAGTTTCGTCTGCCATTGCAAAGTACAATTAGTGACGCAAAAAGTAAGGGCTCATCTGGGTCTCTAGGTGGAAAAATGCACGCGCTATGGCCTTATATACACAAGGAGTTAAAAAGGAAAGCACAAAAATAAAAACTGGCTGTGGCCCCTAAGGGTTAACTTATCAAAACTGTAAGTCATAGGGATAAGTGACTTTACAAGAATCTATAGACACACTATATAAAGAGTAAACCATGCACCAGCACAGTATTCTAGGGGTATAATATGACCATCATGCATTCAGTTAGGAAACATAGATTTTTCTAGGAAATTGCCTCCTCTCCAATGCGGTATGATTTTCATCAAAATGCTTCTAATCTATCACTGGAATAGGCGGGATAGAGCAGTCTGGGCATGGAGACTGCACTGACTGTGTCACAAACATTGTTTTAGGGTGGGTTCACACTTAATGGTTCCGCAGCGGATTTCACGCTCTGAATACGCAGCGAAATTCTCTGCAGATCCTTATCTGTCATTTTCAATGAGAATCCACACTCACAGCGGGATTGTCATCAGTATGTAAAAGTCAGCCCCCTTAATCCCTGCGGCCCGGTACATACATTACAGCCCGGTATATACATTACATACAGCCAGTGTTAGGGGAGTACTCAACCATGCAAGGTGTAAATGAGGCCTTCGGTGGAGGGCAGAATTTTATGCTTTGCCCCAGATCAAAGTGGGCGGACAGCAGAAAAACAGAAACTTTTTGCAAATAACATGTTCCACATTTAGCCTCTACGTTTTTATTTTCTCCTATACATAACTAACTTGTTTTGTAGCCATAACTTAGCTCTTTCTGGAAAGACACCTGGTCCCTTTCTACTACAATATTACAGATTCTATGTGTATGTCATTTTAACCGAATCCATTGAAAAGGCTAGCATACTGTATCTACTTTACGCAATGAGCTTCACCTCTGGTGCGCTGGCCACCCCACTTTTGTGCTTCCTTTGAAAGTAAAGCATTGTGATGTGAGCTCCCAGTAACTGCAGGTATTTAGTGAATGCTGAATGTGGCCTTCTTGGCTATTGTACAGATTGCTGCACACCTTCTAAAACAAGCCGCGAGTCTCAGCTACTGATTGTCGCTCTATTCTCTTTTCCGCCGCAGTTTTTTTTTTTTTTTTTTTTTCTTTTCCCACCCACCCGTGTGGAGCACTTTCAGTAATTCAGAACCGTTTTGTTCAGGAGCGTGCTTGAACAGCTGCAGTGAACGTATGCAAAAATAACAGGGCGAAAACAAGTTATGATTAGCAAGACATTATTTTCACAGTGGAAATAATAGAACAATCAAGTTTTAAGGATAGATAAATATGCATGAGTGTGCTGTTGACATTCTACAATACTCCGAGTCATTTACAAGAGTCTACCATTAGTCTCTCATCTGCTCATTATAGGACATTCAGAAGACTTCCTTTTTTGGGGGCAGATATGATAATTAGAGATTTTCTTTGCCACCTTTGACATTGTGTTAGCTGGAGTCAAAAATATCTCAGCTCATGTTATAACCTTTATTTTACTGTTTATGATAAGGAATAATTGAATAGACTAGAATAATATATAGCTGTATCCGAGATTTCCTTATATAATAGGACTGTTCAGGGTTTACAGCTCCTATGCTGACTTTGAGGTTACAGATCACAAAGAAAACTCAGTGCCGCTGATAAGTACTCATCAGCTGCTGTATGTTCTGCAGGAAAAGGTGCTGCCACCCCTGTATGTGACAGGAACTGTCCTTACTAGGAAAGGTTTCCTGTGGGGATTTGCTATTGCTCTGGAAAGATCCTGACATAAACAGAGGTGGCAGCAGAGAGCACTGTGTCAGACTGGAAAGAATACACCACTTCCTATAGGACATGAAGCAGCTGATAAGTACTGGTTGAGATTTTTAAATAGAAGTATATTATAAATCTATATAACTTTCTGGCATCAGCTGATTTAAACAAAAAAAATTACTGGAGTACCCTTTTAAAAGGAACCTGTCACCCCGGCACCCAGAGCAGAGCCCGCCCTCCCCCCTGGCTCCTGAATTTGGTCCCGCCGCAGAGGAATTGCTGTGCGCTTAATATGTAAATGAGAAGACATGAGTCCGACGTCTATAGGAAATGACTGGTACTTTGGACTCCTCTCTTCTCGTTTACATATTGAGCGCCCAGACCGTCGGGTAGCAATTTCTCTGCAGCAGGATTGGCTTCAGGAGCAGTACCGGCAGGAGCGGGTAAGTATCTGGGGTTGTACTGGAACGTCGGGCGAGCTCTGCCCTGGGTGCCGGGATTACAGGTTCCCTTTAAAGGAAATGTTCTTAAAATAAACATTTTTCTATTTTCCTTTTCATATAAAACAGTTGCAGGTAGATTTTTCCCCTTTTGCAGCATGTTTCTTGCGTGATAAATTAACTATTAAACTATTTAATTGAATTAAGAGGCTTTAGAAATAAATTGGATTGAGAAATCAGTTCAGAAATAGAAGAGATGTTAATTGCCTGATTTTTGTAGCTTAAGGCTTATTTAAGATGTACTGTTATTTCCCATGTATAAGGAAAAGTGGTGTTGCTTCTTTACTTGGATTTGCTGTTCTGCCTGTTGGGGCAGTATAAACCTTGATTTGACTAGGGACAGAGCCTGAAAATACAATATACTATTATGAGCGTTCCTGTATGACATTGGCTTATAAGGACATCAATATTTTCTAACGTTATTCATATCCTAATTAAACAATTTACTTTACTAGTTTTTTAGCATCAAAATCTTACATATCCTGTGAATGAATGCACTGATTGAATAAATGTATGTCAGCGTCTCCATTGGTTCATAGCATTATAGAGATTCTGTGCTAGTGTGAAATAATGCCCCCCCCCAAGTGTCATTTTTCTCCAGGATCCTGTGTCCCCCACGGCCACCAAAATTTTATTCAGCCAATCCTAAGACAGGACAGTGCCAGGGCCAGTGATTGGCTAAGCGGGTTGTCACTCTCGAGACGAGTGGCTACCCACTCAGTCAATCACTGGCCAAAGCACTGTCCCGTCTCAGTCAGTGATTGGCTGAACGGGCTGCAATCAGCAGCGGACACCGAAGAGCCAGAGCAGGACATCAAAGTGCGGAATGTTGAGAACACCATTTTTTATTTTTTGTTTTTAGATGTGCAGCCGCCATCTTTCCAAACATGCTCAAGTGCAGTACTGAAACAAACTTTTTGCAAAGTTCCGAACTACTCTCTGCTTGGGAAGTTAATTTTCACTCATCTCCAATTTCTTTACTTTTGTACTGTAATGGAAGAGCCTTGTACTTGTCTGTGGATCCACCATTCTGGTTCCATGCAAAACACAGCCCTAATATAGCTGCCGCCTTGATTCCTAAATCTTGTAACATTTAAGAGTGCTACGTTTCTCATCTTACTATCTTTTTTTTATTTCAGGAGATCAGACGTTAAGGATATGGGATGTGAAATCACCTGTATCTAAACTAGTCATCCCTGCTCACCAAGCAGAGATTTTAAGTTGTGATTGGTGCAAATATGACCAGGTAAGACATTGTAAATGTACCAGAACTCAATGTAATGTAAGGAACAATGTAAGGAACTTGACTTTGTAATTGTCCCCTCTTGTGCATAGATTAAGGGGGAACCATCACTTTTTTTTTTTTTAATCAGATTGTTTTTATTAACAGTATTTTCCACACACAAAAAGCGTGTCTTTTTCTGTTAAACATACAAACAAAACAGACCCCCCACCCTCCCCCCACCCATCTTAAAGTAACAACCCCCCTCCCCCCCCCCGAACCAACTTCCCTATCACAAAGGGATAATAATAATTGTATGAAGGCAACAACATTGGTTAGGCTATACAGATAAAAACTATTATCATAAAAATAAGATCATAAAGTGCAACTCTCCTCAGTATCATCCATTAGAGAACAATAAGGCACAGTGGTATGTTCAAAGACCTGGGTATGAGCCTCCCTATCTTGAGCCCAACAGTCCCGTCAGGGCACTCACCATCAGGATAACTCAATCATCTACCGTATAGTACCTCTCCTCCCTCCCCGTGTCCCATCACGGCGAACAGTTGCCGCAGTCTGGTCTGACAATAATAAGAGGGCTTCCATTGGATTGCGTCTAAGATTTCTAGACTGTATACCAGGTGCATCGAGCCAGGGGCCCCATATACTTTCTCATTTCTTGGATGCCTTTCTTTTCTGATATTCCCCTTTTTCCAAACGTATAACCTCATTAAGTCTGGCTACGAGTTCCGTGATGGTGGGCGCACTCGCCTGTATCCAGTGACGGCCAATTTATTTACGTGCCTGGTATAGAATTCTGCATATAGCCAGCTCAATACCAGTAGGCTCATCTTCCTCAGGTATCAGACCCAGTATACATTTTAGGGGTTCCACTGGCACAGCAACTCCATACACCCTTCGTATGAGGGCTACAACCTCCCTCCAATAACCCTCCAGCTCAGTGCAACTCCACATCAGATGAATAATATGTGCGTCAGCTTAGCCACAACTAGGGCAATTGGAATCAGCACGCACCCCAATCCTATGGAGAAACTTGGGTGTCCTATACACCCGGTGTAGTAAGAACAATTGAGAGGATCTATGTGTCTCTGATACAGCCAATTTGGGAGTTAGGGCAAGTATATTTGTCCATTGTTCGTCAGTTATTGGGCCTATATCTACTTCCCATTGCTCCTTAACCACCAGGGGTCGTCGTGAGAGGTAGGCCTCTAGCAGTTCCTGATATATTAGAGATATCAGACCTTTATAGAGTCTGACGCAGTGAGAACCGTGTCAAGTATTGGTGGTGTGGATATGGTGACTGGAGTCCCACCAAACTGTGCCTCCAAGGCATGTCGTAATTGCAAGTTCCTATAGAAGGCAGAGTGTGGTAGATCATAGTCGGCCTGGAGCTGGGCATGTGTTTTTAGGGTTCCCTCACTATACAGTTGTGAAAGTGTATGCACCCCTTTTGTATCCCAGAAGGTAGACCCGTCTAGAGTGCACAAATGAGGAAAATCTGCATTATGCCACAGTGGGGTATATTGAGTATAAGACGTACAATTTAAGAAGGATTTAGCCTGTGACCAGACCTTTTTGAGCATAGGCAACAGGAGAGACACATCCGGCGGCCTTGTTTGAGACGCTATTTCTAGCAAATATATAGGAGTTCGCCCTTCAGCCACACTTAGAAACAGTATGCCCGTGGGAGCCATGTTCCCCAATCCTGCCCATCCTCTGAGCTGTTGAAGCTGCGCAGCCAAATAATATAGATAAGGGTTGGGTACCGCCAATCCTCCCCGATCTTTACCCCTCTGCAACGTGTCTAACTGAATTCTAGGTGTCTTCCCATCCCATATCAGTTCTCGAAACAAGGACTGAATGCGATTAAAATATGTCATAGGCACCCATACTGGTGCATTATGCAATATATACAAAAACTGCGGCATCTGTATCATTTTTTGTTAAATTAGACCTACCTACAAGCGATAGGGGAAGCTTGTGCCATATCTTTATCTTACTAGCCGACCTCACCATTAGAGGAGACAGATTTAGTGATAGATATTTAGAAACATCCGAAGTGACCTGCACCCCCAAGTATCTGAATTGAGAAACAACAGGGACAGTTGCATCCAACAACCGGAATTGTTCCGGGGGAGCATCCAAGGGCAGCAGCGCCGATTTGTCCCAATTGATTGTCAACCCCGAATACCTGCCAAATACAGAAAGAAGGTCCATGACCAGTGGTAGGGAACTCGCTGCATCCCTCAGGAACAGGAGCATGTCATCAGCGTACAGTGCGATGCGATCCTCAATCCTTACATGTCTAAAACCCACCACACCATTTGAGGCCCGAATCATGCAGGCTAGTGGCTCAATAGCCAATGCAAAAAAAAAAAAAACGGGTAGAGGGGACACCCCTGCCTAGTACCCCGTTGGAGGAGGAATGATTCGGACAGCAGACAGTTGTCGCGCAGATGGCTCGGTATTAGTTTAATCCACGAAATGTATCTAGGACCGAATCCCATGTGAGACAGCACACATCATAGGTATTCCCACTCGACGCTGTCAAATGCTTTGGCAGCGTCGAGTGAGAGCATCGCCCGCTGCCCCTCCCCCCCCTCAATTGGCGCCTGCAAATTAAAGAATACACGTCGTATATTATCTGCAGTGGATTTTTCAGGCATAAATCTAGTCTGGTCTCCATGGACCAGACCCGAGATAACCCGAATCAGTCTATTGGCCAGCGCCTTGGCTATGATTTTGATATCTACACACAATAGTGAGATTGGCCTGTATGAACCCATTTGTTGTAAGTTTTTGCCCGGCTTTGGAATGAGGACTATTATTGCCTCCCTCATAGAGGCAGGCAATATTCCCTCTGCCGTGGAGGAGTCAAAGGTGGCCAAAAGTTGTGTCAATAGGCACTAACTGTGTAATTTAAAGAATTCACTGGGCAAACCATCTGACCCAGGCGAGCGTTCATTGGGAAAGTCTTGTAATGCCCCCTCCAACTCCTCCACTGTCAGGGGATCATCTAATTGTTCCCTCTGTGCCTGTGTCAGGGAAGGGAGATCAATGTTAGAGACAAACTCCATTATTTCACTAGAAGTGGGCAACAATGTAGAGGAATAAGTTTCCTTGTAAAACGACACCATTGCCTGCAAGATGTCCCCGTCCCCAGTAATTAACCCACCATCTGGTCCGTTCAATTGCAGTATAAATGACGGTCCCCTTTGTGCTGAGGCTATTCTAGCGAGTAGCCTACCCGTGCTCTCCCCACTTTCAAAATGTGCTAGCTTTTGAAAGAATCTTTTATTGTCCACAGTGTGTTCTAGGTGCTCTTTAAAAATTGTTTGGGCCTCGTCCCATGTCTTCCTTGTAGTTTCCGAGGGGCTATTAATAAACCGCCGTTCCGTGTCCACCACCCTTTTCTGTAGCGAGTCATGAATACGTTTTGATTTAGTTTTACAGGTGTTTATATCTTTTATGAGAAGACCTCGGATATATGCCTTTAGTGTGTCCCATATTATTAAAGGAGATGCGGTACCCCTATTTATATGGCGAAAGAATTCTATTTCAACAGCTAAGCGGGAAGTAGTACCGATAATTTCAAGCCAGTACGGATTCAACCGCCAGGGGGCTCTTAGAGCACCCAATGGGGTACCTCTCCCTATGTCTACTTTCAGAGGAGAGTGATCAGATAGGCCGCGAGGTAAGTATTCCACCTCCAAAGTAGCCTGCCTCATTAAATTATTTCCTATTGCCAGATCAATGCGAGACAGTGTGCCATGTGATGAGGAGTAACAAGAGAACTGAGTACTCTGTGGGTGCTTCGCACGCCAGAGATCCAACATGCCTGACTCCTCCAGCACTTGTGACATGCTCGAGGGGTGAGTAAATGTCATGGTAAAGGTAAGTATGCTACGTAGCGTGGCATGAGAGTAAGGGGGGGGGGGGAAATGTACAATGCTATTATTACATAGCGCACCCGCCAAATCTCACAGTAGAGACATACATATCGACCCTCAGAGTCCACCAGTGACTTAAGCTCTTTGTACATCAGAGTCCGATGCACCAGAGCACTGACTCCCCTTGCATGTGAAGAAAAGGTAGAGTGATATGCATGTCCCACCCAAGACTTATTCAATATGTCTTTAGTGTCGTCTGTAAGATGTGTTTCTGATAGACATAATATGGCAGGTTGGAATTTATGTAGGGCCTGAAATACCGCTAACCTCTTTGTGGGAGAGCCCAACCCCCTCACATTCCATGCTATAATTGTTAGTTGCTGTGCCATGTGGACGCTAGGGGGGTAGGAAATACACATATATACAGCCTCCAATACGAGAGTTGCACTTGGGTGAGTATAGCACATATTAACAACCTTCCAATATAATAGCCATCCTTCAGAAAAATAACTTGTTATAAAAAAACTGGAAACATATCCGCAACTGGCGGTTATCGGGGTACAAACAAAAGACCCAACAAGAGAGCAGAACATATAACATTCCTAGCAGCCACTTCATGTGCTTGCGTGAACTTCTGCTGAGCTCCTTAACAAACTTGGGCCCAGCCACTACATACAGAATAGAAAGATGAACACAATACAAAGGGAAGCAGGGGGACAGGGATAGCTAAGAAACTGTAGAAAAGAGGTAGGATGTTGTAGCCCGCCCCTCCCGTAGTACATTACAGACCCTATAGCAGACATCCCATCTCGCTTATCAGCTAAAATGACAGTTGTGGAACATGTAATACATCCCTAAGTGTTTGCGTTATCTTGCCTCAGTAGTAACAACATTCAAAAGAAAGGAAAGGCAGGCACAATACAAGGGAAGGTGGGAAGAGAGGGATAGCGAATAGGTCAGAAAAAGGAGAAAAGAAGGAGGAGGCTTAACAGTACGTTCTGCCTCTTTAACAGTAGACAGTGAACACCACAGCTCATATTCCCTCCTGCACCACATCGTACAGAATAGTTAAATAGCCTAAATAATCTCTTTAGGCACACAGTATACCTAACTCCAATGGCAACGGTAAACTAAAGAAAAGAAAGATAATCACAGTACACAGGGAGATGGGGAGACAGGGATAGCGGAGGAAATAAAAGAAGAGAAAACCCTATGAGCTGTTTCTTCCATAGGCAACTGGGGATATCACAGCATATCCCTCTTCCTGCACATTGAAATAAAAAACAGTTACAGGACGTTTCTTTCTGTTAATATCCGCAACAGGAATACTCCCAAGAGCCCTGCAGATCTGCTGCAAGGTATATCATCGTCCCAGCAATCCTTATCCACAAGGTTAATCTCTGTCCGGTCTGCGTCTATTGGAATTGCGGAGTCTGCTTTCATTTTCATCCAGCCAGGAGAGAGCCGCCGCAGGTTCCTCAAAGATATGCGTGCTGCCCAGCGCAGGCAGGCGGGATAAAGCATGGAATAAGGGACATCCAAGGATCGCAGTCTCTTTTTAATGTCTATATATTTGGCCCTCCTCTTCTGCACCTCTGCCGAAAAGTCAGGGAACACAGAGATATTATGACCCTCCAGGGTTATACGTTCTAATTCTCGGGCTTTTCGCAGGATAATGTTGCGGTCCTTGTAATGTAAAATCCTGATCAGGACTGCTCTGGGAGGGGACCTCGGGGGTAATGGACGGGACGGCACTCAATGAGCTCGCTCCACCGCATATTAAGGCGTTAGGGTGTCCTTGCCAAAGGTGGTCAGCAGCCATGTCTCAAAGAATTCGCTGGGGTTTCTCCCCTCCACTCTCTCCGGTACTCCTATAAGGCGCACGTTATTCCGCCTCAGGCGGTTTTCTATGTCATCCGCCTTTGCAGCCAACGCATTTAAGCCAGTCACCACCCTTTTCATGTCTCTTTTCATGGGATTCACTTGATCCTCTATGTCTCCCACTCTTTCCTCCACTGCACCCATTCTTTCAGAGACTTTTTGTAAATCATGGCGGAGCAAGTTGATATCCTCCCACATGTTCCCCATGAGTAGCGTGAGGTCTTTGTTGCCTCTTGCAATAGCTGTTAGCACGTCCTGCAAAGTGGGGGTAGCGCCATTCTGGTCAGAAGCCCCGGCTTCTTCCTCCCCAGTCTTTCCCGCGCTCACCTCAGGTGCGGCCGCCATCTTTGGAGCGGAGGCCTCCGCCACCGTCCCGGAGTTCGCGGTCCCAGGAGATAGCCACTCTGCCTGTGCGGACCCGATATCTCCCCAGTCGTCCGCAGGATTAGACTCTTCCTGCGTGCGGGTGTATTTCCTGAGCCACCCAGTAATATTAGCCGCTGTGTCCGTCTGTGAAGATGGCGCCGGGGCAGCAGACCCCTGCGCTCCTCCTCCCCTCTTCGTCTTATCCTTAGTCGAGTTCTTGTTTTTGTGGCTCATTCCCGTCTCAGCAGAGAACCGGTCGATACTTCACCCGGTCTAAGGCAGGAAAATGTAGTGGATGGCAGGATGCCCAGGATATACGAAGGATTAGCTGATGGAGCTCACTGAGGCACGTCTGCTCACATTGCCGGCTAAGCCACGCCCCCCCCCCCCCCGAACCAATCACTTTCAAATCCCCCCTGCAGCTATAAATACATGATTATATGGCCCCAAGCACTGTTTCCAGCCATATAAGTAATTGCTATGAGCATTACCTATATGACCCGATAACATACTTTCAAAGCCTCACCTATGTAGGCTCAGCTTCTAACTAGTAACAGCTGGTGGCAAACCTCTTCATTAATTATATGAAAGCCAGTAGCATCGCAGAGGGGCGGTTCCTGAGAGTTGGCGCTCTCAGGGAGGCGTAATTAATGAACAGTTTTCCCACCAGCTGTAACTAGTAAGCAGCTGAGGACTGCCCCCGTGCCTACATAGGTAAGTTTTACAATGTATGTTTCCAGGCCATATGTGTCTATATGCAGATTAGCCTCAAATAACGGAGGTTACTGATGCATTGGGTTTGCAAGGTGCAATGTGAGCAGAACGTAACAAAGCAGCATAGCAAGGAAAAGGTTACACCAATCAGCAAACAGCAAAGGTGACCCCAAGGCAGCAGATTATGCAGAGATTAGATAGAGGGGTGGAGCGAGATGGGGGGGAAAGATGATTAGTTCTGTTTTGTCCATGTTAAGTTTTAGAAAGTGGGAGGAGAAGGAAGATATAGCCGATAGACACACTAGGACTATGGATAACAGAGAGTTGACATCCGGACCGGAGAGGTAAATGTGATGGTCATGGGCGTTGAGATGGTACTTGAAGCTGTGGGATTCTATTATGTGTCCGAAGCCAAAGGTATAGATGGAGAAGAGAAGAGGCCTTGGGGGACATCAACAGTGAGGGGACAGGGAAAGGAGAAGGTGTGGGAGTGGGAGACACCGAAAGTGCTGTTGCAGAGGTAAGAGGAGATCCAGGTGTTTTCCCTAAGGTTGGGCAAAGAATGGACTATTATATTGACATAGATTTATTAATATATTGGTTACCATAGCAACACCAACTGCCTCCTTAGTGTACTACACTAGCTAGGAGAAAGGTCTAGAAAGAGAGCGGAGCTATTCTAATGAGCTCCTTTTAAGAGGCTGTTGGCACAGGAATTGAGTGCAGCTGTGGAGGAGTAACATCCTCTGAGGGGACTACAGCCTGTGAGTACCAAAACTAATAGAGAGAGTGCGACATATGGGAGTTGTTGAGCCAAGGAGCTTATCTTATTGATAAACTTACGAAGAGAGCGAGCCTGATCTACTTACTTACTTGCAAGGTCTTCACTGAGGAGCAACTCCTCGACAAACCCTTGGGCCCAGGTAACCCTAAAGGACTTCCATTCCACTCGTTTGTGGTTCACTACCTATCCAATTCACAAAGGGTGACTCCACATATACCATCATACCTCCAGATTAACATCAGTGACCCATCTCTGGCAGTCGGTCATATTGAGGGATATTAGGAAAAAAGAAACAGTAGAAGTTATATACTTCTTATGCTAGTAAATGTCACTGTTGCACCTCAGACTCCCTGTTGTCTGATTTTCTCTGCACCTCATCACCATCTAGGGCTTCTCCATGAACACCTCAGGCAACAGTAATAGAGAAGCCCCAGGGGAGAACTACCATCATCACCAAACACCTAGGTTCAGTCCCTCTCTTTAACCTCTGTGACAGTGTTTACCTCAGGAAGAGGGAGAGAGTTATTACCACTCTGCCTCTGACAGGATATTTCTTTACTTATTCATCATAATCTCTATCCTCCCTGAGTTCCCCTCACTCCAGGCTGCTACACGGCTGTAGAAAATAGTCCATGCACACAAATTAACCCCTTGCCGCATATGGACGTACCGGCACGTCCAAATCTGCATACAGTTCCTGCAGATGGACGTGCCGGTACGTCCACGGGATGACAGGGGCACAGGAGCTGCACTCCTGTCATCCCCGGCGGGGCCCGGCTGTCGGTGATAGCCGGGCACCCGCCGCAACTGCCGAGATCCGCGCCGAGCCCGGATCCCGGCAGTTTACCCCTTAGTGACCGCCGATACGGCGGTCACTAATGGGCCGGCGCTGCAGTGCTTTTCATCTCCCCCCACCGTGAATCCACGGTGGGGGAAGATGAAATAAGTGAATCAGACCCCAGATCAGCCCCCCCTCCTAGTAGCCAGTCACTAACCCCCCTCCCCCGGCGGACATCGGATCCAAGATGGCCGCCGCCATCGCTGTGAACATGAGTATATCTGTTCACAGCGATGGAAATGTAAAAATGAATTAAAACCCCATGCTCTCCGCCACCGGAGGTAGCGGAGAGCATGGGGCAGTGATCGGGGACCCCCCTGTGGGGTCCCGGAACAGGCGATCGGCGGTATATACTATATACCGCCGATCGCCTGTTTACAGTGCAGGGATGCACTTTTTATCCCCTGTCACCATCAATGATTGGTGACAGGGGATAAAAAGTGTCAGGGTCCGTCCCCCAAGTCGCCCCCCACCCCCCCCAGTCACCCCCTGTCCCCCAGTCACCCCCCCTACCCCTTATACGTTACCTGATCCTGGAGCTCCTTCCTCCTCGACGTCCTGGCTGGTTATGAAGTGCGCATGCGCTACATAACCAGCCAACTCTGAAAATTTAAAGTGACAGAGACCAATTTGGTCTCTGTCACTGAACTATGATTACTGTGATAGAAAATATCACAGTAATCATAGTAATACAGTGAAAATGAATTTGTAAAGTACAAAAAGTGACAAACATACAAAAAAATAAAACACACACTTTTTATTATAGTAATAATTGCAGTTTACTCCTAAATTACCCCTAACCCCCCCAGATTACCCGTAACTACCGCAGGTTGCCCGTAACCCTCCAGGTTGTCCATAATCACGTCAGATTGCACGTAACCCCCCAGATTACACGTAACCACCGCACGTTGCCCATAACCACCGCACGTTGCCCGTAACCACCGCACGTTGCCCGTAACCACCGCACGTTGCCCGTAACCACCGCACGTTGCCCGTAACCACCGCACGTTGCCCGTAACCACCGCACGTTGCCCGTAACCACCGCACATTGCCCGTAACCACCGCACGTTGCCCGTAACCACTGAACGTTGTTCGTAACCACCGCACGTTGCCCGTGACCCCCTCCAGATTGTCCGTAATCACCCCAAATTACATGTACCCACCCCAGATTACCTATAAGCACTTCAGTTTATCCGTAACAAATCTAGATTGTCTGTAACCCCCCCCAGGTTGCCCTAACCACCGCAGGTTGCCGTAATCATGCCAGATTACATGTAACCCCCCCAGATTGCACGCAACCACCGCAGGTCGCCTCTGACCACCGCACCTTGCCTCTGACCACCGCACCTTGCCTCTGACCACCGCACCTTGCCTCTGACCACCGCACCTTGCCTCTGACCACCGCACCTTGCCTCTGACCACCGCACCTTGCCTCTGACCACCGCACCTTGCCTCTGACCACCGCACCTTGCCTCTGACCACCGCACCTTGCCACTGACCACCCCAAATTGCCAATGACCCCCTCCAGATTGCCCATAACCACGCCAGATTACACGTACCCACCTCAGATTACCTATGAGCATTTCAGTTTATCCGTAACCACCCCAGATTGCCCGTAACCACAGCAGGTTGCCTGTTACCACCCTAGATTGCCTGTAACCACCCTAGATTGCCTGTAACCACAGCAGGTTGTCTGTAACCACAGCAGGTTGTCTGTAACCACAGCAGGTTGTCTGTAACCACAGCCGGTTGTCTGTAACCACAGCCGGTTGTCCGTATCCTTGTCAGGTTGCCTGTAACCACCCCAGGTTGCCTGTAACCACCCCAGGTTGCCTGTAACCACAGCAGGTTGCCTGTAACCACAGCAGGTTGCCTGTAACCATCCCAGGTTGCCTGTAACCACCCCAGGTTTCCTGTAACCACCCCAGGTTGCCTGTAACCACCCCAGGTTGCCTGTAACCACAGCAGGTTGTCCGTATCCACGCCACGTTGCCTGTAACCACCCCAGGTTGTCTGTAACCACAGCAGGTTGTCTGTAACCACAGCAGGTTGTCCGTATCCACCCCACGTTGCCCGTAACCACCCCAGGTTGCCTGTGACCACCCCATGTTGACCATATCCACCCCAGATTGTCTGTAACCACAGCAGGTTGTCTGTAACCACAGCAGGTTGTCTGTAACCACAGCAGGTTGTCTGTAACCACAGCAGGTTGTCTGTAACCACTGCAGGTTGTCTGTAACCACAGCAGGTTGTCTGTAACCACAGCAGGTTGTCTGTAACCACAGCAGGTTGTCTGTAACCACAGCAGGTTGTCTGTAACCACAGCAGGTTGTCTGTAACCACAGCAGGTTGTCTGTAACCACAGCAGGTTGTCTGTAACCACAGCAGGTTGTCTGTAACCACAGCAGGTTGTCTGTAACCACAGCAGGTTGTCTGTAACCACAGCAGGTTGTCTGTAACCACAGCAGGTTGTCTGTAACCACAGCAGGTTGTCCGTATGCACGCCACGTTGCCCGTAACCACCCCAGGTTGCCTGTGACCACCCCATGTTCACCGTGACCACCCCAGGTTGTCCGTATCCACCCCAGATTACCCGTAACCACCCTATGTTCACCGTAACCACCCCAGATTACCTGTAACCACCCCAGGTTGCCCGTAACCACCTCCAGATTACCCGGAACCACCCCAGACTGTCCGTAACCACCCCACGTTACCTGTAATCTCATTTTCTTTATTGTATTTTAGTAATTGCGCTATTCTAATAACTATTACTAGCTGCGGTTTTGCTTCAGCAAATTGGCGCTCCTTCCCTTCTGAGCCCTGCTGTGTGCCCATACAGTGGTTTATGCCCACATATGGGGTACTGTTCTACTCAGGAGAACCTGCGTTACAGATTTCGGGGTACATTTTTTCTCCTGTTCCTTGTGAAATTTTGAAATTTCAAACTAAATGAACATATTATTGGAAAAATTCGAGTTTTTCATTTTTAATGGCCAATTTTGAATACTTTCCTCCAATACCTGTGGGGTCAAAATGCTCATCCTACCCCAAGATGAATTCTTTGAGGGGTGCACTTTCCAAAATGGGGTGTCTTATGGGGGGGGGGGGGTTCACTCCGCTGGCACTACAGGGGCTCTGCAAACGCACCTGGCTCTCAGAAACCTCTTCAGAAAAATCTGCACTGAAAATGCTAATTGGCGCTCCTTTCCTTCTGAGCCCGGCTGTGTGCCCATACAGGGGTTTATGCCCACATATGGGGTACCGTTGTACTCAGGAGAACCTGCGTTACAGATTTTGGGGTGAACTTTCTCTCCTGCTCCTCAATAAATTGAGAAATTTCAAACTAAAGGGATATATTATTGGAAAAATTCGTGTTTTTTATTTTTGCTGTCTACTTTTGAATACTTTCCTCTAATAGCTGTGGGGTCAAAATGGTCACCACACCCCAAAATGAATTCTTTGAGGGGTGTACTTTCCAAAATGGGGTGACTTATGGGGAGATTTTACTCCGCTGGCACTACAGGGGCTCTGCAAACACACCTGGCGCTCAGAAACTTCTACAGCAAAATCTGCATTGAAAAAGCTAATTGGCGCTCCTTCCCTTCTGAGCCCTGCTGTGTGCCCATGCAGTGGTTATACCCACATATGATGTACCGTTCTACTCAGGAGAACCTGCGTTATAAATTTTGGGGTAATTTTTTATCTCTTGTTTCTCCTAAAATTGAGAAATTTCAAACTAAACGAACATATTATTGGAAAAATTCGAGTTTTTTATTTTTACTGTCTACTTTTGAATACTTTCCTCTAATACCTATGGGGTCAAAATGGTCATTACACCCCAAGATAAATTCTCTGAGGGGTGCACTTTCCAAAATGGGGTGACTTATGGGGAGATTTTACTCCGCTGGCACTACAGGGGCTCTGCAAACGCACCTGGCGCTCAGAAACTTCTTTAGCAAAATCTGCATTGAAAAGGCTAATTGGCGCTCCTTCCCTTCTGAGCCCTGCTGTGTGCCCATACAGTGGTTTATGCCCACATATGGGGTACCGTTCTACTCAGGAGAACCTGCGTTACAGATTTTGGGGTTCTTTTTTTTCTTGTTCTTTGTGAAATTGAGAAATTTCAAACTAAACGAACATATTATTGGAAAAATTCGAGTTTTTCATTTTTACTGTCTAATTTTGAATACTTTCCTCTAATACCTGTGGGGTCAAAATGCTCATTTTACCCCAAGATGAATTCTCTGAGGGGTCTACTTTCCAAAATGGGGTGACTTATGGAGAGATTTAACTCCGCTGACACTACAGGGGCTCTGCAAACGCACCTGGCGCTCAGAAACTTCTACAGCAAAATCTGCATTGAAAAAGCTAATTGGCGCTCCCTTCCTTCTGAGCCCCGCTGTGTGCCCATGCAGTGGTTTATGCCCACATATGTGGTACCGTTGTACTCATGAGAACCTGCGTTACAAATTTTGGGGTGCTTTTTGTATCATGTTCCTTTTTAAAATGAGAAACTTTAATCTAAATGTATATATTATTGGAAAATTTTAATTTTTCATTTTTTTACGGCCTAATGGTGAATACTTTGCTCCAGCCCCTGTAGGGTTAAAATGCTCATTATACCCTAGATTAATTCTTTACGGTGTGTAGTTTCCAAAATGGGGTCACTTATGGGGGTTTCCAGTATACAAGCCTCCTAAATCAACTTAAAAAAAAGAACTGGTCCATCAAAAAAATCAGTTTTGGAAACTTTCACGAAAATGTGGTAATTTGCTGATAAATTTCTAAGCCCCGTAACACCCTAAAAAAGTAAAATATGTTTATGAAATGAAGCCAGAATAAAGAGGACATATTGGTAATGTGACTTAGTAACTAATTTATGTGCTACGACTTTCTTTTTTTTAGAAGCAGAGAATTTCAAAGTTCATAAAATGCTAATTTTTTAAATTTTTCATGATATTTTGATGTTTTTCACAAAAAACACACAAAGTAGTGACCAAATTTTGCCACTAATATAAAGTGCCATATGTGACGAAAAAACAATCTCAGAATCACTAGCATACGTTAAAGCATCACTGAGCTATGAGCGCATAAAGTGAGACAGGTCAGATTTTGAAAAATTAGCCTGGTCATTAAGGCCCAAATAGGCTTAGTCTTGAAGGGGTTAAAGTAATGCTCCTGGCCATACTTTCCACTATGGTTAATGGTTAATTAGATTGCGGGCATACCCAAAGGTGCCCACAATCCAAATAGTAAAAAAAGATAATGATTATCGGCCTAAGGAACATGCTACATGCTAGCCGGTCTCTGTGCTGTAATACAATGGCTGTTGTATTACAGCATGTGAACATAGCCTTAAGGTGACCTTATAAGATGTGACCCTAAACTACATGGAATCACCTCTGCTGGTGCTAGGCCTCCAAATGAACTCAGGCCATTTAGGACCCAGCTATACTTTGCGCTACCTAAAACCAACTAAGGGTCTAAATGAGGTTAATGCTCAGGTTCACTCACTACAATGCAATGCAAACATATAAACACACAAAAAATGTATTGATCTGTCACCTACTTTATCTATCCAGACAAACAATAGTTACCAAAATATGAATAAACATGACAGGGTCGTCCCCGCTGATGATCAGTGGTTATTACAGTACAAGCTGCAGGTGACCACAACAAGAAAGGTTTAGTTTTACATGGCAACCATTGAAATGAATGAACAAGACAAGTCGTTTCCATATTCCCTGTGGGACCCTGCCAAGAATCCAGCCACTGCAAATAGCAACAGCCCTTAGGAACTAGCATGTGTCTGTGCTTTACACATACTGTTCATTGATTTGAATGACTGGTTCCCAGTGAAAGCAGCTGATCAGCAGCGGACCCCTGTGATCAGCTCATCATCTTGGGACCTTTCATGTGAGAAAGGTGTATGCCTATTGCTTTTTTTTCATAGCAAATTTTTATATAACCAGGGTTATATACCATAACCAGGTTTAAGGGTTTCTATTCCAGTTAATTTAAAAAGGTCTTTCAGATCAACTGGTGTCAGAAAGTTATATAGGTTTGTAATTTTATTTATAATAATATAAATAAATTTATAATTATATTTATAAATCTTCAGTCTTTCAGTACTTATCAGCTGCTGAATGTCCTGCAGTAAGTGGCGTATTCTTTGCAGTCTGACACAGTGCTCTCTGCTGCCACCTCTGTCCATGTCAGGAACTGTCCTAAGCAATAGCAAATCCCCACAGAAAACCTTTCCTGGTAAGGACTGTTACTGTCACAGACAGGGGTGGCAGCAGGGAGTGCTGTGTCAGACTTGTAAAATTACACCACTTCCTGCAGGACATACAGCAGCTGATAACTGTCCAAAGCAGGAAAGGTTTTCTATGGGGATTTGCCACTGCCCTGGACAGATCCTGTCAGGACAAAGGTGGCAGCAGAGAGCACTGTGTATGAAGGGGGGGTTTTAATAATAAAAAAAGAAAAATAATAATTTGTTCCTTTTAAAGAGGAGAACAAATGGTAATTAACTTTTACTGCACCAACCACAGATGAGTGCACGGTGCTGGCACCGCAAACTGAATGAACCATTTCCCACAATGCTTTGTTTAGTTGTTAAAGGACACACAGCCTTAATGATAAAGTAAGTAATTTTTGCTCTGACCTTTTACATTACTGTCAGGGGGAAAGTGTTATCATTAAAATTTGATTTGAATGAATTTTTGGTAAAATGTTAGGTAGAAAAACAATATTTGCTCAAATAGTTAAGAAGCCCTTTGTAATAAGACTTTGATATTTAATAATAAAAAAAGGAAATTGCGTTTCTGGGTGTTTCATTTCTTTTTGAAGTGTGAACCTGACATCACTGTTTCAACAATTCTTCTGTCAGGGCCGGTGTATAGGACATAATGAAGGATGCATGCTGAAAGGGTCATCCATAGGGATAACGTTGAAAAAAAAAAGTTGGGCAGATGGGGCTAAATAGCATTAAATGGGTACTGCTGTGATTTGATTTTTTTTTTATCAACTGGTGTCAGAAAGTTATACAGAGTAGTAAATTACTTTTATTTAAGAATATCCAGTCTTCCAGTAGTTTTCAGCTGCTGTATGTCCTGCAGGAAGTGGTGTATTCTTTTCAGTCTGACACAGTGCTCTCTGCTGCCACCTCTATCTGTTACATAGTTAATACGGATGAAAAAAGACACATCAAAAGTCCATCAAGTTCAAGGTGGGGATGGATGATGGATAGGTTCTATACGTATGCATTAATGTTATTTTGTTCTAAGAACTTGTCTAGGCCGGTTTTGAAGTCCTCTACTGTTTTTGCTGTGACCAGATGCCAGGGTAGACTTTTCCTCATATTCACTCTTCTCATGGTAAAGAATGCTTGTCGCCTTTGGAGATTGAACCTTCTTTTCTCCAGGCAGAGGCAGTGCCCCCATTTCTTTTAAGGGGGTGTTACCTGGAACATCTTTTCCCCATATTTTTTGTAGGGGCCATTTCTATATTTAAATTATTCATATCTCCCCTTAAACATCTCTTCTTGAGGCTAAATAAATTTAATTCTTTAAAATCTTTCCTCATAACCAAGAAGCTCCATTCCCCTTATTAGTTTAGTTGTCACCTTTGTACCTTATCCAGCTCCAGAACATCCTTTATATGACTCGGTGCCCAGAACTGTCACAGAGTAAAGTATGTGCTGGTGGTGAAACCTTCTTTCCTATAGACGTAGAGGCCCCCTTGTCATGGATACAGACCTGGGTGTAAAAAGATCACTGGAAAGAGCTCTGTGCGGTCCATTCATATATTTGTACATTGTCATCAGATGTCCTGGCATTTATTTGTATTGGCTGCTAAGTTCCTTATAGAAAACTTTGAAATGAATGTGGCTGTTTTTTTTTTTTTTATTTTAATTTTAAAGTGGGCATGTCAGCAGGAAAACATGGGTGTGAATAAACCTGTGGCTTGATAGGGCTCCTCATCATGTTTCCGGTCATACATTTTTTTTTTAATCTCCATATTCCTTTCCAGTGCATTTCTAAGATGTAAACCTTTTTGTTACTTTGTAAAAAAAGAGGCCCAAAAGTCCTATGGGATGTTCCCTAGCGTGGTAAATCCCCAGGCAAGTCTAGCCTATGTCCTCTTAGGGTCCTATTAGACAAAGCGTTTTTTTGTTAATTTTCTCAGATTAAAGTGACTCTGTACCCACAATTTGACCCCCCAAACCACTTGTACCTTCAGATGGCTGCTTGTAATCCAAGATCTGTCCTGCGGTCCGTTCGGCAGGTGATGCAGTTATTTTCCTAAAAAAATACTTTAAAACTTGAAGCCCCGTGCCAAACGGGAGTATCTGTGCCCTAACTTTGCACCACCCCTCCGTCCCTCCTCCCCACCCTCTTCGTCATTAGGAATGCTCCAGGCAGATTGCCTCCAATTCCCCACCTGTGGCAGCCCGGCACATGGGCTGGATCGTTAAGCACCTGTGCAATGTTAAGCATGGAGAAAATTTTTTAGTGGCATTCCTAATGCTGAAGAGGGTGGGGAGGAGGGACGGAGGGGTGGTGCAAAGTTAGCACGCAGATACTGGTGTTTGGCACGGGACTTCAAATTCAAAAGTATTTTTTTAGGGCAATAACTGCATCACCTGCCAAACGGACCGCAGGACAGATGTTGGATTAAAAGAAGCTATCCGAAGGTACAAGTGGTTTGGGGGGGGGGGGGGGGGGGTCAGATTGTGGGTACAGATAATCTATCTGTGTAATTCACCATCTTTTTACCTGCTTGCATACGCTTACTCCATTTCACTGACAGCCACTAGATAAAGAGGACATACTTGGGTTGGGAAGCACTGGAAGGGACAATGGAGAAAAAAAGGATATGAGGTATGCTCACAATCAGGTCGACTAGCCCTATCCAGCCATTTGTCTTGGGTCCCTATTACACAGAAATACTATCGTGCAAATAAATCATTATATCGTTCGAATTTAAGTGATAAATAAAATTAAAATTCTTTGTATGTCATTGATCGCATTCTTTACGCTGAGCATACTATCATTGTTAAATGTTCATTAGTCATTTGCAAATCTTTTGGTGGATGTACACATTGTTCGTTTGTAATTACAAACATTCATAAACTAGAGTATACAAATGATCGTAATTGCGATCCTAACTGATTATTGTTCTGTGTATTATGGCAAATTATTTAAGGTCATTCCCAAAAGCTGTCGTTTGCAATCATTAATTGGAGGAAATGAAAAATTGCTTTGTCTAATAGGACACTTATTTACATATCTAGAGAAAAGAAGAGAAAGGGAGGACATGATCGAAACTTTTAAATATGTTAAAGAACTGAATGGATTCAGGCGGGAAGTGTGTTTAGTAAAAGACTGATTTCAAAAACAAGAGGACAAAGTAAGCGGTTTGTTGGGGGAAATGTCAGAAGCACCATGAGAAAGTATTACTTTACTAAGGGTATAAACCCACACACCGTATATGCAGCGTATTTACTGCTGCGATACGCAGCAAACTCGCAGCAAAATCGCAGCAAAATCGCAGCAGATTAGATCTAAATAACTGAACACAGCATCAAATCTGTACCAACAAATCTGCTGCGTATTTGTTGCATATCTGCTGCATATACGGTGTGTGGGTTTATACCCTTAAACAGTATTAGATGCTTTGACCAAACTTCCAGCAGATGTAGTAGATAAGTATACAATAACTGAATATAAACCGGCCTGGGATAAACCTTTATTTATCCTAAGATAATAAGAATGGAAATACTAAAAGGGCAGACTAGATGGACCATGGGGCTTTTTCTGTCCACAATCTTCTGTTTCTATTTTCCTGCAGATAAGTCCACTTAAGGGGTTTTCCGGAGAGCAGCAAAGGTCCTACCTCTCTTGCTCTCTGTTCTTCCACTTCCTCCCTCTGACCGTTTGCTGATAACTTTCACTGAGGAAAAGGGGGGCGAAAGCATGTTGCAGGCATTGCATGCGGGTGAAACCACACTGGCATGCAATGTGCAAAAGCTGCCCAATGTCACTGCGGTAGCATCAGGAAGCTTTTGATCGACATGCCATCCTCTCATCTGTGGAAGTTATCAGCAGAGATGGGCAGATGGTGGTGGTGGTTGGGCGCCAGAGAGCAGAACAGGTCCCACCTCTTCAGCTCCCTGGTGCCCCTCCTCCACCATCTGCCCATCTCTGCTGATAACTTCCACAGATGAGAGGCTGGTATGTTGTGTCCTTTTATTTGTTTATTTATTTCTCTTTTTTATGTGACTTTCTTCTTTTACCTAATATAGCCACATTAATCCTCTGGGTTTGAGGATTTTGGGGAGATACGATCTGTGTTTCTCCAGCATTCCCTTGAATGCAGATCACACATGGTTTTAAATGAACGTAATACGGTTGCATTTTTGTGGCTGTACTGCAGCTGCAAGTCCTGACCTAACCATAGGCCTATAGACCCAAGCTGACAGCCTCATAGATCACTATAATGCTGTCACTTCAGGCCATTAGATCCACTGTCAGCCCAGTGCTTGTGGCCGTGATAATGGCAGAAAAATGAGACCATGTGAAACCAGCCTAATAGTGATCTACTGGCCATGATATGACTGTCAGCTGTAACACAAAGAAGACAGAGAAAAGAATGCCATATACTAAAGGGGGTGGCACATCCAAAATAAATGAACTGTATCCCAAAAAAATAGAAGTCTTTATTAATACATGAAACTACAGGTGCAAAACAAACACATTAAAATCATTTAAAACACACACAACACATATGGGATTGTGCAAAGTCAGCACAGACCCAAAGATAGCCCGACATAAACAATTGTATCAACCCCCTCAATGATTTTAAAGATCAGGCTACTAGGTCAGAAATCAAATGTGAAATATGCAAAACATTATATGTATGAGCCTGCAAACCAATATGTACTAATTGTTACAGGAGCTGTGACCACATATACTATATACCTGGTACAGGTATATAGTATATACTGATAGCAGGCATTCACTGAGCTCTCACTGTATCTAAAGACCATTTGGACATTAGCATTTCAAAGGCCCTGAGTCCAGGAAGAAGCTAATTTAACCACTTGGTCAACATTCTCCATTCCCCCACTGTAAGGTATATGAGTGGTCTTAGGGTGGAGTCCATAGATGGGTTGGGACAAATCCTAGGGGATATAAACCATGTAATACTCTAGGTCTCGCTCTCTTTCCTGCGGCCCTGGACGAACAAGCACTTAGGAACAGGTATAATATATGTGGGCCTTCTGTGTGTGTATATAGCAATATAAGTATAATAGCATCACAGTAGACTGTATACGTGTACATATAGATATTCTAGGTATAAGTCTGTTTATGCATGAGTTTCTATATGTACATGTACTAGTGGTCGGCTGCTGGATGTGGCTTTGTTAGTAAGTATAGATCCAGGATACGGTGTGGGATCTGGATATATGTTATACTGTATATACATACACAGCATTGGTCACATGGTGCTTGGTATCCAGGGGGGTAGGAAAGGAGGCAGCTGTGTGTGGTTGTGATCTCTATGTAATGTATTGTATTTGTATATAATGTATAATGTCCTTGTCATCTTTATGTTGTTAGTAAAGTAGTTTTATACATATCTGCGAGGGTTGTATGTTACTCCAGTAGTGGGAGAAGGACCGGTGGGTGTGTATAGTCTATACCTGTGATCTCTTCAGACCGTACCTCCACAAGGCCTGACCCAAACGGGACTGGTTGTGATGGTGCCGCAGCTACGGCTGGTGATGCAGACGTTGAATTAGGAAGTGGTTTGGAGAATTTAGAGACCTCTTCTTACTCCCAAATGCATCAGAGTAACGCAGCAGAATTGTATTCTTTCCATAATATGGAGAGGATACAATTCCTCATGAAGATATGTAAACAGATTCCTAACTATGATCCAAAGGTAAATCCGTTCACTTCCTGTGATATTTTTGAGGGACACTGTGCAAAATTTTCCGTCCCTCCTGAACATCGCATGGAACTGTTCAGACTATGGTTACCTACACATCTTCATCAAAGATATGAGGCCATAGGGAGAAGTGACCCTAGAAATGGGCAGTTTTATGATGAGGAAGACAGACTTTCCATCCTCATAAGACTGGCAACAGGACATTCAGATGTCACCCCAGATATCCTAAGTAACTTCAGGCCGACCATCCATGATGAGCCCTTGTCTCTGTGTGGGAGGTTTGAAGCTATGTATAGGAGGGTGACAAAGGATCATAGTGTGGGAATCCCACAGGGGATGATCCGCATTTTTGTGGAGAAGTTTCCATATCTTCATGCTGCAATACGTGTAAATGCAATGAAAGAGCCATCACTCATTGAAGCAGCAATGGTCATTGAGGAGTTTAGAAAGGATTTGCTAAATAGTGGTGAGTCCATTCCTATGAGTAAAGAGGTAGCAGTCGCCCGCAAATTGCAAGATGGCCATGCGGCAAAGGGTAGAGCTCATAGCCATATACCTGGGCATCCCAATGTACCCCAGCTGCGGAAATGGGGGAATGTTCGCTGCTTCCATTGTCTGCAATATGGCCATATAAAACGGGTCTGTCCACAAAGGGTTTACAAGTCTGTAAGGTGGGCGGTCCCACAACCATACAACCAATTCCAAGGACAGACAATGAGACATATTTCCCTTGTGAATGCGCAGGCAATGCATGAAATAACACCAGACATGGACACTGGTACAACAGATACCCCCAATGGGGATCTGTTATAGCAGATTTTTGAGTGGGGATCCCTAAAGATCTGGCCCTAAGATTAAATGTCAGGGATACCTCTTATAATGGCCAGAAAGTGTGATTATTGTGTGGTAAACATGAATCCTCCATGTGTGGTGAGAGGAGATAGTCACCAATGGGGGAGGGATCGGATTGGGATTACTGTTTTAGGACTCTTTGTTGTGTACAGTCCATTTGTTATGTTTTTCAGATAAGGCTGGTCTATAAAACATATGCTCAGGTATTTATGGCCCATGTCCTGGCTAGATGTAGTGGTGCAATTCACAAGTGTTGCCCCTCAGGGGCCAGGCCAGTCACACAGACATGGTGACTCTTGTTTTATCACTGGCAATCTGCATATGTGAAGACAATGGCTATTGGGCTTGTTAGTAGTAAACAATACATTGAGGTAATGTGATGTTTCTAAAATCATTGTAGCCTTGTAAT
This sequence comes from Dendropsophus ebraccatus, assembly GCF_027789765.1. Taxonomy (NCBI): domain Eukaryota; kingdom Metazoa; phylum Chordata; class Amphibia; order Anura; family Hylidae; genus Dendropsophus; species Dendropsophus ebraccatus. Next base: position 54,495,072 of record NC_091459.1, read on the forward strand.
ATTGGACAGTTCAAGATTTGGGCTTGCAATAATATTGGTGGGTCAGTGTCTGTAAGCCAGCTAACTTACTGCAGGCTGCATAGCCGGCCAAGAGTGACCTGGAACTGCTGATCAGTAGGACACTTATTCCTGTGTATTAGTTCCTGCACATCAAGTGAAGATATTCTTTTTGTGCATCTGTGTAACCTGTTAATTGTCGAAGCTCTAATACTCTCCCAGTTGTCTGTTATACCACTGTTCCCAGTTTATGGCACCCTAGTAATCTAATACGGTAGAGGGTGGATCAGATGGAGTTTAGCTGCCTACTGAGTGTACTAGACTTCTCTATGTGTGAGCACTGACATGTAGGCAGCTGGTCAGGTCAAAATGACATGTCTGATCCCACAATGGGTAGCAGTGACCCATGGGCACATACGGTGCACTTATGGCGCAAACCTATAAAGTCCGTGGCGCAGCCAATAGGCCGTGGGGCATAGCTCTCCCTATTGAGGATTCTGCGAGGGAGTGGGTAATACCACAGTGAACAGCAGAGGCGCTTTGAAGGAACAACGACCGTCCGGTCGGACACGGATCTTTGGCGCAGCCGGTCCATGAGGTCCCCAGCCTTGGTTTATACCGTATACACTGGGGGTGCCAGGTGATACAGAGTGGTATGCTAAACTGCTAATGTACAGACACTGTCCACAGGGGGAGACCATCAAATCTCCTGATGGACTAACATAACTGGCATATTACCTGGGAGGACAATGAACTGTATGCAGAGAGGAGATGTGTTAACCTCGCACTCCACCTAGGAGCGTAGTGTTCTTTTGATATTTCAGGCAAACAGATGCACAGAGCAAATAAAGAAAGCCCTAACCAAAGAAACTGACCGATCATCGGCCCAGATACATCATGAAGGCACCAGAGGATATCCTATCCCATCCAAGACAAAGAGATAACCAGAACCATCCATGCCCAAAGACTGACCCGAGATGAATAAATGAACTTGTTTATTCTGTGTTTGCATATGGACTGAGCCCAATACGCCTCTTCTGAAGGACAATCTCGTTTTCATGTTTTTATTATTTTTCTATTTGTTTTTGTTAAGCTCCGCCACACACAGAAGATCAGGCCTCCTACATAGTGTGTCGGTATACCGACAACAGGGGGATATGTTACAGGAGCTGTGACCACATATACTATATACCTGGTGCAGGTATATAGTATATACTGATAGCAGGCATTCACTGAGCTCTCACTGTATCTAAAGACCATTTGGACATTAGCATTTCAAAGGCCCTGAGTCCAGGAAGAAGCTAATTTAACCACTTGGTCAACATTCTCCATTCCCCCACTGTAAGGTATATGAGTGGTCTTAGGGTGGAGTCCATAGATGGGTTGGGACAAATCCTAGGGGATATAAACCATGTAATACTCTAGGTCTCGCTCTCTTTCCTGCGGCCCTGGACGAACAAGCACTTAGGAACAGGTATAATATATGTGGGCCTTCTGTGTGTGTATATAGCAATATAAGTATAATAGCATCACAGTAGACTGTATACGTGTACATATAGATATTCTAGGTATAAGTCTGTTTATGCATGAGTTTCTATATGTACATGTACTAGTGGTCGGCTGCTGGATGTGGCTTTGTTAGTAAGTATAGATCCAGGATACGGTGTGGGATCTGGATATATGTTATACTGTATATACATACACAGCATTGGTCACATGGTGCTTGGTATCCAGGGGGGTAGGAAAGGAGGCAGCTGTGTGTGGTTGTGATCTCTATGTAATGTATTGTATTTGTATATAATGTATAATGTCCTTGTCATCTTTATGTTGTTAGTAAAGTAGTTTTATACATATCTGCGAGGGTTGTATGTTACTCCAGTAGTGGGAGAAGGACCGGTGGGTGTGTATACTATATATAATATAGAGTAAGCGGCCTATACAGGAAACAAAGGTACCAGACTAGGAGCGGACCAAAGGGACATACCAGAACAAGAATTAATCCCTTTATCACTAATCAAGGAGTGGCAGAAAGTAAATCTGGCAAAATAGGGCCAACCACAAAACAATTTATATCACCATGAAAGGAGGTCCATGTCGGGGTCCACTGAACCCCACGCGTTCCGTCTCAGCACCGAGACTTTCTCAAGGGTATTGATGTCATACACATATCACATATATATAGAGCCCGTAATTAAAATAATTGGTATCCATATTCGCATGCTATCAATTGTGCTAGATCCCCCATAGATTGTGGTCTGCTCTGCATTCCTAAACATGGCCGCGGCGTCTCCGGACTCGCACCGCGCATGTTCGAGCCCGACATACACTCCCCCTATGACGTGAAGTCTGCCCAACTTTTAGTCCACAGTAAGAACAGCCCAATGCATTACACAGCGGAACAAGTCCGGGAGACATTTAGTAATCGGGTTAACCCCTTCATCTTGATACATGAAAGTCCTCGCAGCGCATATAACTGTAATATTTAGAGTGCACAAACAAATTCAAACCCATAAAATAAGACCAATCACAGTGCCGCTGATACAAAATCATATGTAATAAATAAATAGATAAATGTAGTCCACTGGGAATTATATATAGTGATCAAATTAATCCCTCCACCCAACTACAGGCAGATCCTACCGGCACATACATCTATTAGCATATGGTACACAACTCAGGTATGGTCCTATAATAGGAATAAATGAAGATACCACTAGTAACTGGTTGTGTATTATATACTTTATCCTGTGCACTCTAGCACTCTATTATTTATGATGTATCAACCTGAGTTCGGGGGCTATTTCCCGGCTGTGTATTATAGTATTTTATATCATGCATACTCTAATTAATTAGTATATTACACCATCTGTATTCCTTTTCTTTTTCTGTTTTCTTTTTTTCTTTCTTTACTCATTTTATATACTTTTTATTTATATTAATCCGTTACCAGTGGTATCTTCATTTATTCCTATTATAGGACCATAACTGCGTTGTGTACCATATGCTAATAGATGTATGTGCTGGTAGGATCTGCTTGTAGTTGGGTGGAGGGGTTAATTTGATCACTATATATAATTCCCAGTGGACTACATTTATCTATTTATTTATTTATTTATTTATTACATATGATTTTGTATCAGCGGCACTGTGATTGGTCTTATTTTATGGGTTTGAATTTGTTTGTGCACTCTAAATATTACAGTTATATGCGCTGTGAGGACTTTCATGTATCAAGATGAAGGGGTTAACCCGATTTACTAAATGTCTCCCGTAGCGGACTTGTTCTGCTGTGTAATGCATTGGGCTGTTCTTACTGTGGACTAATAAAGTTGGGCAGACTTCACGTCATGCCTGACGTCATAGGGGGAGTGTATGTCGGGCTCGAACATGCGCGGTGCGAGTCCGGAGACGCCGCGGCCATGTTTAGGAATGCAGAGCAGACCACAATCTATGGGGGATCTACCACAATTGATAGCATGTGAGTATGGATACCAATTCTTTTAATTACGGGCTCTATATATATGTGATATGTGTATGACATCAATACCCTTGAGGAAGTCTCGGTGCTGAGACGGAACGCGTGGGTTTCAGTGGACCCCGACATGGACCTCCTTTCATGGTGATATAAATTGTTTTGTGATTGGCCCTATTTGGCCATATTTACTTTCTGCCACTCCTTGATTAGTACATATTGGTTTGCAGGCTCATACATATAATGTTTTGCATATTTCACATTTGATTTCTGACCTAGTAGCCTGATCTATAAAATCGAGCGGGTTGATGCAATTGTTTATGTCGGGGTACCTTTGGGTCTGTGTTGACTTTGCACAATCCCATATGTGTTGTGTGTATTTTAAATGATTTTAATTTTTGTTTTGCACCTGTAGTTTCATGTATTAATAAAGACTTCTATATTGCTTATAATTTTTTTTGAATACAGTTCATTTATTTTGGATGTGCCACCCCCTTTAGTATATGGCATTCTTTTCTCTGTCTTTGTGTTGTATATGCCTTTATGCCATATTGGGTAGAGCACCCTTTGTTATCCTTTTAGGTAGTGCCTTGTCCCCTTGGTTTGAGTAAAATGACTGTCAGCTGTCATTTGCATACAGAGAGATATAGACAGGTTTCCAAGGTGTGTATGCAAGAAGAAAACACATTTTCCACATTTAAGAAAATACTTTTTATATTACTCTTAGTACTGCATTACGTATTCTAAGATGTCAATGACATGAAAATGCATAACCAAGTCGGAAAACAAATCAGAGTAAATTTTTTTTGCTATATCTTTATGCATTATGATATCTGAAAGCCGCTTCAATTTCTACATCAGGCCATTAAACCTTCTATTATTTTGTAGAATATACTAAACCATTTGACAATGCCTTTTTCCCATATTTCACAATAAGAACCTCACATTTTGCAGCCTTGTCACGGATGAATGCCATTTCCAATAGTATTAGCTAATAAAATTATTTCATTCAGTGGTCACTTTTACTTCCAGTCGTCAATCCAAGCTGCCTCTCCCATGTTATTCCCCTTATCCTTACATGACACAAGACCTATATCCTGTAAAGAAGGACAGCAAGCAGCCTATGGCTATATTTCTTGTATGGATTGAATGCTTCAGGTCAATAGGATTCATATTCAGGATTTTAAATTATAGGATAGGCATCTATCTCTATCTTTTCTGTTTCTGCATTGAATCTTCCACTCAGCAATAACATGTAACATTAAAAGTGATAATTGAACATTAATTAAAAAAGACATTGCTACATTGCAATTCGTATATGATATGAATGTGCAGATGATGCATTAAATTATCTTTAACAATTCTGTCTGCTAATGAAGTTACAGAGCCTTTTCATGCTTTATCACTCTCTGGATTCTATTTATTCTTGCACACTTGAGATGTTGAATTGGCCTCAATATTTGCAAATCAAAGCTGCTTGTGTCTGACGTTGTCACTGTGCTGCTGTTTAGGTTGTTGTTGTTTTACTGGTTTCCAGACGAAATTTGAAAGTTTTCATCAAAAGTCTAAGGCTCTATTTACATCTGCATTTGCCAGCTTATGTAGCAGAACAATGAAATAGATCGATTGCACAAAGGACACCATCGACAGCTGATGGACATATTGACGGCTTTAAGGTGTTTTCGTCATGGTGTTTGCCATTTTACTTAAAAACATAATGCAGCATGTAGGCAGATATACAATAACTAAATGTAAACCTGCCTGGGATTAACATATATCTATCCTAAGATAATAAGAAGGGACATACTAAAAGGGCAGACTAGATGGACCAGGGGGGCCTTTTCTGTCTACAATCTTCTATGTTTTTATTTTCCTGCAGATAAGTCCACTTAAGGGGTTATTTGGAGAGCAGCAAAGGTCCTACCTCTCTTGCTCTCTGTCCTCCTTCTGACCGTCTGCTGATAACTTTCACAGAGGAAAAGGGAGACGGGAGCATATTGCAGGCATTGCATTGCATTGCAGGCAGGCAACTTTTGATCAACATGTCCATTCTTCAGCGCGGAGAGAGGAGGCAGGCAAGCTTCCCATGGACTGTCATGTGGTGGGTTCACACTACGGAATCCGCACAGATAAGTTTCATAGACACCAGCGCGGCTCCATAGACACCATTCTATGGCCGGGCCGATTACGCTGTCCGTTGACAAATTGGCACGTCGGTTGTTTCAGCGGGCTTGGCCCGACCAATTCTGTCCCTCGTTCCTGTTGGCGGCTCCGCGGCTTTCCATAGACACCATTCTATGGGCGGGCCAATTCCGCTGTCCACCAAAAGAACTGACACATTAGCCCTTTTGGCGGACAGCAGAATTGGCCCGGCCATAGAATGGTGTTTATAGAGCCAGCAGAGATGCGCAACGGAATCAGCTGGAACTTATCCGTGCGGATTCCATAGTGTGAACCCACCCTTAAGCGTCTCTAATACAGAAAGAAAGCAGAAAAGGATAAAGAACGGATACTGTAGTGCTGGCACATATACAGAGTATCGGTTTAATGTTGTTTGATATGAAAAGCTGTGACCCTTGCTAGAAGTACCCTTTGCTCCTGAAAATCTCAGGCAGGTGAAAATGCAGAATTCAAAAAGGGTATTGTTATTACTTTTCTGGAAAATGTTCTTCTATTTTTTCTTGATCACAATAAAAAAATTGGTTAGAAAGAAAAGGGTATTTATTCTATCATAACTATAAGGGTCTGTTCACACGTACAGACTCGCTGCGTAAAACTCGCACAGAACTCACATCAAACTCGCATGAAAGTAGCTGCGTTTTTTTGGTGGTGTTGAACTTGCCTGTGAAAATCATGTGAAAATCAAAACTCGCATTTAAAAATCGCACCAAACACGCAGCAAGAATACACATACATTGACTTGATAGCGATCAGTATCGCTGTGAATTTATGTGCGAGAAACTCACAGCAATAAATACTCAGCGAGTCTGTACGTGTGAACAGACCCTTAGGGTGCCTTCACACATATCGTATCGCTGCGTATTTATCCCACAAAACTTGAACGAAACTCGCATGAAACTCGCACAAAAGTAGCTGCGTTTTTTGTGGTGTAAGGGTCTGTTCACACGTGCAGACTCACTGCGTATTTATCGCTGAGAGTTTCTTGCACATAAATCCACAGCGGTACTGATTGCTATCAAGTCAATGTATGTGTATTCTCGCTGCGTGTTTGGTGCGATTTTTACATGCCAGTTTTGATTTTCACATGATTTTCACAGGAGAGTTCAACACCACAAAAGACGCAGCTACTTTCATGAGTTCATTTGAATTTTCAAGGAACCATTGTCAAAGGGGTTATCCAGCAATCTTCTTTCCCCTTCAAATCAGCTGGTGTGAAAAAGTTATATAGATTTGTAATTAACTTCTATTTAAAAATCTCAAGTCTAGTACTGCTTCTAGCTGCTGTATGTCCTGCTGGAACTGGTGTATTCTTTCCAGTCTGACACAGCGCTCTCTGCTGCCACCTCAGTCCATCAGGAACTGTCCAGAACAGGAGAGGTTTTCTATGGGTATATATTCATATGCTACTGCTCTGGACTATTCCTGACTGAAAAGAAAACACCACTTTCTGCATGACATACAGCAACTGATAGTTACTTGCAGGATTGAGGTTTTTTTTTTAATAGAACTAATTGACAAATCTGTAAACCTTTCAAACACCATGGGGGACATTTATGAAACATATGCCCGAGGTGTACGCCCCGCTTGCTCGATGGGCGGGCTGGGGGAGCTGGAGGGGGCGTGACAAGGCGGGGAGGAGGCGTGGCCTCGCAGCTGTAAATCATGCTCTCAGGCGTAAATCATGATCAAAATCTACACCTGCTTAGAAGCAGGTGTAGATTTAGTACGCCGGGCGCAGGTTGGGGCGCCCGGCCAGCCAGATTCCCTGTGAGGCATGCGCCTTTTAGTGAATCCTGCCAGGGAAAGGGGGGCGGGGTCTAATATAAGACCGGCCGCCGCTGGTTCAGCGATGTTAGTCAGAGTAACCTTCGCTCCAGTGCACTGTTAGGAGCACTGTCTCGTCATCCTGCCCACCTGCTCCATTGATTAGCATTAGAAGGAGTGGGCCGGTGAAACGGCAGTGCTCCTAACAGTGCAACGGAGCGACGATTACTCCGACTAACATTGCTGCATCAGCACCAAGGAGGATGGTAAAACACATACCTCCCTCCTCAGCATCCTGGGCGCTATAGGGGGCTATCAGCAGGTTAGATTCCTCTAACCTGCTGATAGTTCCCCTTTAACACCATAACATCATTCAAAAGTCCATCTCATCCTCCGAAGAACCATTGTTGACCTAGAAAACATATTAGGATGGTAGAGTTAGGATTTTGGAGGGTGTGCAGTAAGGATAGCTTTCTGCATGGTCTGCTTTTTGGGGAGGATGGTCTGTATATTACAGTGATATATGCATGGCCAGGGTAAGGGACAAAGTCATGTCCTCCCTTGTCACCTTTTATCTTCCTTTCAGGTTTGGTGTTTGTTCCCTGACATCCATGGCATATCTCTCTTAAGAATGTAGGCAGGGCTTTTCTTTTTTCCCTATAAATTATATATGAATTGAAAACGGCTGCAGAATATGTCAATGCTTTAATAATAAATATCAGATTACTATAGCAATAGAATTGAAGAAATATACCTATCATTAAGGGATGACACGTAAAACATTCATTGACTTGCATTGACCGTTCTGGTCTGCTGCAAGGTGAACAGTTAAAAAAGACTCTGTGTACTGTAGCCTGGTCCATTGCCAATAATTATGCATAATGTTAGTATGCATGACTTGCTCTTCTGTCATTTGTAACACAGCAGCAAATTAAAATTGTACTTCCCTACCAACAGCTACCTAGTGAGAGTATTAGACGAAAGGATTAGTGTATTTAGTACAAAAAAAAAAATCTCTTTTGTTAGCTATGAAGCATTATACATGTATTTTGACTGGCTTTTTTCTAATTAGAATAACATTGAGTTTTAGGTAATTATGGACATTGAGAGAAAGGAGCTGTTGCACCTCACACCTATGGCTGACACTAATGCTTCTCGGCTACATTTAAAAACCAACACCAGGATGTGTTGATCAAACTTGATCAAACCATATTGCCTCATGTACCCCAAGCCGGTCTCCTGGCCCACATGGGTCCCTACACTAAACCCACACTGTGTAGGTCAGCGACCGCCAACCCTGCAAAGCGAGCGCAAGCAGGGAAGGGGGGCCACAGAATAGCCCTGCAACCTCACTGTCACAGGACCAAACCCCAAGGGCCCCTGCAAACCCAGCAGGCGCCACCGACTGAGAAAGCGGCCACCAACCAACAGAAGTGTGAACAAGGCCTTACCACTCACCACTGCACCAGTTATTAAATGTAGCCGAGATCACCAGGTGTCAAATAGGATAGGTATAGATGTTTATAATGGTGCGTTTACACAGAGAGATTTATCTGACAGATTTTGGAAGCCAAAGCCAGGAATGGATCTGTAAAGAGGAGAAATCTCAGTCTTTCCTTTATGTCATGTTCTCTGTTTATAGTCTGTTCCTGGCTTTGACTTCCAAAATCTGTCAGATAAATCTGTCTGTGTAAACGCACCATTAATTCTATTAAAAAATCTTTAGTCTTCTTTTCCTTGTCAGCTGCTGTATTCCCTGCAGTAAGTGATGTATTCTTTCCAGTCTGACACAGTGCTCTCTGCTGCCACCTTTATCTATGTTAGTGACTGTCCAGAGCAGTAGCAAATCCCCACAAAACCTCCCTGCTTTAGACAGTACACCACTTCCAGTACACCACACCACTTCCTGCTGGATATATAGCAGCTGATAAGTACTGGAAGATTGGAGATTTTTAAATAGAAATAAATGAGTACCCCTTTAATACAATTTGTAACATTTGCATTTTGTTACCATGAATGTGTTTTCCTTTTAATACTTCAATGTTAAGCACTGCAAAGTTTGCTGGGATCCCTTTAAGAGGAGAAGTGCACCCCAATGTAGCAAGGTGACAGAACCGTTTATTGTTTTAGCCATCCTCATGTAGATAGATTCCTGTTTGCACAATGAAACGTTAAAACTCAGCTTCATTCATTGAAATGCAACTCTGCTCAGGCTCTCGCTCTTCCAGATAGCATATCCCACTGAGAATCATTATTTGTTCCAGGCTTAGTTAACAGGCTAAAGCCAATAATTGCCCCAGACTGGCTGGGTACAGTGGTCTGAATCCTTGGACTTTTGCATTATTTCTTGGAGCAGTCATACAGTAGCTCCAGATAACTTAGAAAATAAAGTTGGTCTTGTTTTATAATAATTATCTCTTGCGGTTCCTTATGTCTCCCGTGATTTGACATTACCCTTGAATTACATTTGGCAGTGATTCAGGTCATAATAAATTACTTTATACTGCAGCTGCAGCCACCCTGAGGAAAGACAGAGTATGGTCTTAACTCTCGATAAGTATTGTCTCGTCCTTGAAAAATAAAATGTGCAGTCATTTGTGTCTGCCTAGTGATTATTATTGGGGGTCCTTATAATTTAGTGATGATGTATCAGGAATTAAAAAAATCCCCAAAAGCTGTGTAAATGCATGGAAAAACAACATATTTAACTATATTGTAATGTTCTGTACATTTCTGTCTGTCACAGTTTTCAAGGTCTCTGCTTGTTGTTAGGGATTTGAAGCAATCATAGAATAAAGAACTATACAGATCCAACAGCTCCGAGAGCTAAACAGATTGAGCTCCTTGCTGCAAGCTCTTATGCGGTCTGATGCACTGTAAAAAATCCTGAGGACAGGAAAAGGCTTGATCTTATGCTGTGTTTAGCTCACAGGGAATTGTCATGACTGGACACAATCTGAGCAAACTCTTAAGGGTACGGCTACATGGAGCATCCACCCTACAGCCGCAAAGCAGCAATGAAGCTGCACTAAATTTCATGTGAACATGGTTTGCAGTCACTTGTTAAAGGGGCACTCCAGTGAAAAATAAATTCTAATCAACTGGTCAGAAAGTTTCAGAATTGTAAATTACTTCTATTTAAAAATCTGAAATCCAGTACTTATTAGCTGTTGTATGTCCTGCAGGAATTTGTGTCCTGCCCTCCTCCCCAAATTTTATTTTTGTTTGAAAAATATCACAGTTCCAGCTTGCATTTACAAGACAGACTAGTGGCTCACTGAGGGATTAGGTTACATGTTTCCCATACAAATCTAAGAAGAGTGGAGGGGCAAAGAGGGAGATGGGAGGAGGAGTGATTGGAGAGAGCCTAAAGAAAACCGATCAGAGACTACAGGATCTTCCTGCAAGTATAAGATTAGAAAGGCTGAATTGTTACAGGTAAACTTATGGGTAACATTTTCACAAATGTAATGTGATAGAACGTTTTTACGTTATATTGTTAGTGTATTCATCACTCACCCACCATGGTAAAGGGTTACCGTTATTTAACAACTTTTAATGTCACAACCTTTGATTGGTCGAGGTTTGGGTACTTAGACCCTCACCACATCTCTTTACTCACTGCACAGATTCTGTAGAAACTCTATGGAACCCGTATCCTACAAACCGCTCAGCCAATCGCCTCCAGCAGGCAGTGGGGTTCTTAGCACCCAGACCCCCATTGATCAACACTTTTGACATTTATTACTAATTCTAAGTGCTGCTTTACTTGGGAAAACCCTTAAACCAATGTACTGTAGTTGTGGAAACCAATGTAGTAAATAATTTAACAAACTATATTGGCAATTTGAATACCGATGGCTGAAGAAGTTGGATGCAGCCTTAGGGGGAGCCATTGAAAACATGGATACAGCCATAGTCCACCAGTGAACAAATGCCAAATGATCGTACTCGAGCATGCTCCAGTTGTTATAATGTCTTTTGAGTCCTAGTGTAGGGATTGTATCTCCCTATTATTCCCTAATTGGGTGCTACTCTTCCAGGGGTGACTGCTGTAATATGTGTAACCATAGCTGCAACTTGTCCCTCACTATAGAAAGCCCTAAAATGGCTTGTGGATTCAGTGATATTCTTGCTATCCTAACACACATCATCCAGAAGTCTATACTGGACTCTTCTAGAGACCTTCAAGGCTAAGAGCCCTATTACAGGCCGATTTGGCAGATCATCGCTCCATATAATGAAGACAACGGTTAGCCGATGACAGCGATCATCGGCTAATTGTGTCTTTAGCTCCTGATCTTCAATCAACGGCTGCTGGGCGCACATCAGTACATGTAACACTGTCTGAAGTGACCGGTCACTCAGCCAGCCACTGGCCGTGGCACTGATTCGGGGATTGGCTGAGTGGCCTTACACTAAGACACTGCAGTGAGTGGGCCGAAGCTAGCAGAACATCAGGGAGCACGGACAGGTATGCATAAGTTTAGTAGTCCGCACATCACTATTACCAGTAGCAATGCACAATTAGCCTATGAAAACTGCAAAATGTACCCTTTACACCTGTGTAGGGAAGTTATAATGCAAAAAGGGGATGACAGTGTCACTTTAAGTCAGTTCACTGGCCTAGGTTGAAGTATATTCAATGTGTGGAAAGTCCACAGCTTAAGGGACCTGGTAGTTTTCCTTTAATGTCAGGTAAGGTTTGGAACTCTGCAGTTATTGAGTTTCTGTAGTTCCTAAATGCTTCCGGTTTTCAATAATACCACCCACCGTTGATAGTGAAAGATCTGGGAGATCAGTCTTTCTTGGCCGTAAAAATGTCCATAGATGTGTGAATGGGGCCTAAATGAAACACCTGAATTAAGGGATTAAGAGGTGTCTTCCAATATTTTCCTTTATATAGTGTATGTAACCATAAGTTGGTCTTTTATGTTAATATTCTAAGATTTTAGAAGTATTGAAAAAGAAAATTGGTCTATTGTGATTGTGCCTCTAGCATTATCATTTTCCTTCTTTTCATGGTATTCATAGTATTATTTTCTCTCTTTTAGTATCTGCTTGTAACGGGTGCAGTTGACTGCTCTTTAAAAGGCTGGGATTTAAGGGCGATCCGTCAACCAGTCTTTGAACTCCATGGTCATACCTATGCCATCAGGCGGGTGAAAGTAAGTATTGCAGTACCATCTCATATACATTATTAAAATATTTAATTTACTGTCTTTATTTCATATACAAACTGAATGCACATATGTTGCAGCCTTTGACTCACACACAGTAAAATTAAAGCAATATACGGCCATAAAATATAGAAACAACTTGGCCGATTTTCTTATCTAATAATATGTTATCTTAAAGTCTGCGCCCTTGGCATGTGCGACAGAAAAGGCACCAAATATTACGTGGCACACTCCGGCCATAAGCCGACCTTGGTTGCAGTTAGAGGTCAGGAGGAGGTAATTCTGGTTCTGAGAATTATTTTTCGTAACAAAATGTACTTTTTTTTTTTTTATTGTTTATAATTTTCATAAAAAAGGAACAAGAGGACACATAAAAAAATTCCAGATACATTTTCCAGAAAAAATAGACCTGTACATATCATCATTAATAGCAATTAACATTTTATATAAACATATCTAGACATATCCTCTTGTCCTCATATCCGGCCCCCCCCCCCCCCCTCCATACAAGGGAGGAAAAAAAAAACAAATACAAACAAACAAAGAATAAAACCCCCATAAATCAGTACTTAGTCTCTTGGTACACCTCTTTACGACTTTGCTCCCTTCTGCCTTCTGAGACCAGCCATCTAAACATCTAACCCTGTTCACCAGGTTAAGCCATTCTTGCCTCGATGGACTATTAGGAGAGAGCCAATTCCTCAAAATGCTTAATTTAGCCAAAAATAGTACAAATAGTACTGTACTCATTAATCTTTTATCTCCTTTTTCTCCTTTTCCTCACCTAGTACTGCCTGTTCAAAGGTCAGTTTGTCTTCCAATAATCCCCTTCTCTCCAACTCCTCCATGACCTCTAACCAGAACCTATGAATCACATGACACGACCACAATGAGTGATACAGACCTGCCCCCTCCATTTCACATTTCATACAATTAGAGTCTTCCCTGAATCCAATTCTCTTCATTAGTGCTGGGGTATACTGTACTCTATGTATGATCTTAAAAATTAATCGTATTTCTGTGACAACGGTATTTTATATATTTTAGACATAAAGTGCCTTGTTCCTTTAATATTTACAATATTGTGAATACCTTCATTGTAAGTGACCCTATGGATTCACAAGTACTGGGTGCAAAGGGATAGTCTGATAAAGTGCCTATACAATTGTAAACATGGATTCAATAAAATAAACAATTATTCAGGCAATATTATAAAAAGACAAAAAGAACCCTTTATCTTATCAACACTCACCCATTCTTACTATGAGGGTCACAGCTATCCCTACGTACGTTTCGCCTCAACCAGGCTTTCTCAGGGAACTGCCCCCCTAAATCCCCGTCTCCCTTATATACATACCGGGCCACTCTATGAGTTAACACTGCTTCCGGGCTTGTCGGCGCGCCGGAGCGGAAGTCGAGACTGCGTCACTTCCGGGTCAGCAGCTCACCCCAAGTACGCACCACCGCGGCGTCACCGCGGCGGCCGCCCGGAAGTGACTGCTGCATTAACGACCGATCCGGCGCGCTCACCCATCTACAATGCACTCCCCAATTAACTCTAACCTACCTGGGACAGCGGTGGCTAAAAATACAATGATACTGGTATACGCATGATATAGTGCAATAATCGTAATGCAACATGATAGTCACAATTAACTAAATAAACAGTGATATAGAATAATTATGCCAATAAAAAGAATTTATATATATATATATATATATATATATATATATATATATATATATGTGTACCAAATTATAATTAACATTAACTCTATATAGATGTGCATAATTCAAAGTGATTATACAGTTATAAAGTGACACGTATATAATCACTTTGAATCACTTATTATTATCAGACTATCCCTTTGCACCCAGTACTTATGAATCCATTCGTCCTATGTGGTCTGTTTTTAAATATATGCAATTTTATCAGTATATGGTTGTTTTTAAATCTATATATCTTGTTTTATTTTATTGTTTCTATCATGTTATCGATACAATCATGGTAAATAAAGAATTTGTGTTATGATTCAGACTTCATGCCCATAGTTTGTTGTGTCATTAAAGTTTTTATTATGCCAAATCTCTGTGATCTCCAAACTACTTTCTACCTTACACACCCTTTTAATTTCTTTCCAAGCTTTACAGAATAGTTTCCCTAACCAATCCTTATCACTCTCCTTGAAATGTACTTCATTTTAGTAGTAAATTTTGGTTGATAAATTAACATTAAACTAAAATAGGCTAACATTTCATTAAAAAAATTGAATTCATGTTACACAAATGAGATAATTTACATTTACAATATCTCTACTTAATTTCAGCATTATATGGTAAAGGTCCTCTTACTTTTTAGAATGTTTTAGGACTTTTTATCAGCAATTTTTACATTAACAGCAGTGACAAGTAACTGGCAACGATCAGGTAGACCAACAGGCATGATAATAGGTACAGTAATTGGGAAATGGAGACTGTCAGGTACAACAACAGGGGACAGGGGGCAATGATTAGGTACAGCAACAGGGCACAGAGGTAACAATCAGGGTAGTAATGGGATGACTTGTCTTTATTCCTTGTTTGTTACTTTGCTGTGGTGTGGGACTTTTCTTCCTTTCCGGCTCTGATCTAGTTTTGCACAAAACAGAGGGGACCAGAGCCAGTCAAAAGCTACCCCCTCCTGTCATTTTACTCTGTGACTTTTCCACCTGTAATGATGGGCCAACCTTAGTGATTCCTGACAAGTCACCAGTTGCTGGCCGCAGGGAAACCTAAACTGTCACGGTGCAATTTTGTGTGGTGATAGTTTAACTTATTCATGTACGTGTATTTGGGATTGTGCTAAAGGGCATTAACTTCAGACCTACGTGTACTTGAATTTGTATCAAGCTTGTAAAGAGGTAGTCCGGCCAGTACTCCTATACCCAGGGAGGGTCAGAGTGAAAAAAATAACATATACAAACCTCCCTGGCTCCCTAAGATGTACTACGCCGATGTGGTTTCCATTGGTCGGCCGCTTCTGGATTCAAGACATGACGTGGCAGATCTCAGCTATTCTGTGGCTGAGGCGGGACAACGCTGCAGCTGCTCATTTGCTAAGACCTGCTTAATCACGTCCCTTAACCTGGAAGCAGCCAAACAATGGCGATCAGAGCAGTGTAGTATAGACAGCAGCGCAGGAGCCAGCGAAGTGTGTGTATGTTGTTTTTTTCACTCCCCCCTCCCTGAGCATAGAAGGAGTACTGGCAGAACTACCTCTTTAAACTCTTGACGCAAATTCACATACATGTACAGTATCTCTGGGTTTGCTTCCAGGGGAATTAAATGTATGGTATTTTTCTCACACTGGGCATAGCTCTAAAAGAAGTTCTGGCCAGAATATCTTTTTAATGTAGCAGAATATTAGATTTGAAAAATATCAATACTTTTTCCTTATTTTACACTTGTACTTTGATTTTATTTTACTGTGTGTGAACAGCTGTAGGGTAAATTGGACATGGAAATAAAACTAACAACATATACCTTAACTGTATGTCAAAAAGAAGCACGGCGTGAACCTAACGTAATTGAAGTGACCTAACCATTAATTTTTCCCATTCTATTCTACCAGTTTCCTTTTTCTACCTGTTTTTTATTTAATATAAATAAATAAATAAACAAAATACGACAATAGAAATGTTCAAGTCTTGAAACAAGTTAAAAAAATAATAAATATATATATTATATATATATATAAATTACCCAGCGTCATGCGGGTCTATTTCATTTAACTGTTTTTTCCTTATGCATGTGGTTAAGAACTTAGTTTGCTACTAATATAAAACCAGCGCAACCAGTAAAGTAAACCATATAACATTATTCTAAGGGATATCCAAACAAATATTTCACTGCAGATTTCGGTGGGAAAGAAGTGCATGGTGTTAGAAAATACATGTTTTCTTGCTAATTGTCAAAAAAGGGTGTTTCAAAAGGGTGTTTCAAACCCTGCAGGCAATGGGTACTAATAACAAGAGCTTATCTTTTATTTATTGATGTATTATTTCCGGTGATACACATAAGGAGGTAGAAAGAAGCTGATCCAGATGGAAGAGGGACGTGGAGCCGATGGAAGAGGCTGGTCCAATAGCTTAAAGAGGATGTACCACCAGGTACATCCTCTTTAATTTGACACAGGGATAGAACCGCGCCGTCACGGGAAGCCAGTACCGTGATCTGTTTTTCGATCCGTGGACCGGTTCCGTGAACGGCACCGTTCTATCCACGGGTCCCGGGCCGGTGCTCAAGGGCGGGTCCCTCCCCTGTATGACGCGGCTCCATTGATTCTAACGGTTACATTTTATATACAATACAGACAGACTGAAAAATATTGATAGTAGTGTTCTCTAAGCCTGAATTCTTGGTATTTGGTGCCCCATAGCTGCAGAAGTTGGATGCCACCACAGGGCTGCCAGGAAAACATGGATGCAGTCTATGGCGTATGTCTGTATCTATATTTTCCATGACTCCCTAGGTTGGCATCGAAATTGTGCAGCAGCAGGGCATCAAATGCTGAGCATCTGAATTTGGATAATATTGCCGACCCTGAACATTTTGACAGACACTATTGCTCAACACTATTAAAGTGAAGGTACCATATGAATGCATATTCATTCCATACGTCGTTATTTTAAGGGCCTGTTTCCCGATATAGTCACAGTTTTATACATATATTAATGCAGTGTTTTGGTGCACTGTTGGCAGGCCCAGAGCCGACAGTGCATGGGTATGTCCACTCCTGGTGACGTGCGCCTTCTGTCTTCCCCAAGCCCCACCTTCTATGTCAGCTCTGGGCCCGGCCTGCTTTGATGACATAGCTCGTAGGCAGGCCACTTGTAGGCCGGAGCTGACACAGAAGCTGGGGCTGGGGGAATATAGAAGGCGTGAGTTGCCAGGAACGGTCATACCTATGCACTAGAGGCCCCAGGCCCAGAGCTTCCAGTGCACCAGAAGACTGCATTAGAATCTGTATAAAATTGTGAAAATATCAGGAACTGGGCTGAGGGTTAAAAAAAGGACCAGACAGGCAGAATCAGTGCTTCAGTGTTAATAAAGTCTTATGGAAAACTTAATATATGCATTCATGTGGTACATTCGATTTAAGGACAAAATAGGTGTAAACATTCATCAATTATTTTCTTATAGTCTCATCTTCTTATCACCTGAATATTAAATGACAATATTAAACTAGATTTACATTTCCAGGGAAATACATAGTGCTTAAAAAGAGTGCCCCTTTAACAGTGACTTCTCTTTAAGAGAAACTTTAACCCTTGATACCCTCCCTTTAAGAACAACTTTGGTACAGTCCCTTTAAGAGCAACTTTGGTACTGTCTCTTTAAGAGCAACATTGGTACAGTCCCTTAACCCCTAGGCGACCCTGGACGTACATGTACATCCAGGGCGCCTCCATGTGTTCAGAGCAGGGCCGTGCGGCGGCCACGCTCTGAACCGCCGTGGTACCGGGTGCCGTTCGTAGCCCGGGACTGCGGCTATTAGCGGGCATGGTCCGATTGCCGTGCCCGCTAATAAAGTAATCGGATGCAGCTGTCAAAGTTGACAGCTGCATCCGATTACTTGAATGCAGCCATCACTGATGTCTAGGGGGGTGGACAACGTCCCAGAGGAGCGATCCACACATCTTACTTCGCCCCGAGGTCTGCGCCGTAATGGCGCTGATCCTGGCTCGGCACTCCATTGCTTCCGGCTGCAGCAACCGCAAGCAATCAATGTGCCTATCTCATCGATCTATGCTGCATATCTATACAGCATAGATCTCAATGAGATATCAGTGTACTTATACTAGAAGTCCAATCAATTAAGTACTGACACATGTGTTACGATTCTTTGTTTTATATTCAATACTTCAACATATAACAATGAACAGTTGCCCAAACTATTAATTAATCACATTCCCGATCTCGGACGGTAAGCAGAATAAGCGCAAAAAATCCCAAAGTGCAAAATTGCGCATTTTTGGTCGCATCAAATCCAGAAAAATTGTAATAAAAAGCAATCAAAAAGTCGCATATGCGCAATCAAGGTACCGATAGAAAGAACACATCATGGCGCAAAAAATTACACCTCACACAGCCCCATAAACCAAAGGATAAAAGCGCTATAAGCCAGGGAATAAATTGATTTTAAGGAACATATCTTTTAAAAGTCATTAAATAAAATAAAAATAATGCATGTAACATATCGTTGTAATCGTAACAACTTGAGGAACATATATAACAAGACACAAGGAGGAAAAAACAAAATTGCAAAAATGAAAACTGCCTGTGTCCCCTAAGGGTTAAAGGGGTAGTGCGGCGGTAAGCAATTATTCACTAAATAACACACGGGGAAGGGGGCCATTCACTAACATAACATACATTACAAACTTGT
Source organism: Dendropsophus ebraccatus (assembly GCF_027789765.1). Lineage (NCBI taxonomy): Eukaryota > Metazoa > Chordata > Amphibia > Anura > Hylidae > Dendropsophus > Dendropsophus ebraccatus. The sequence goes on from NC_091459.1 coordinate 54,514,093, forward strand.
ATAACTTTGTAATGTGTGTTATTTGGTGAATAATTGCTTATCGCCGCCCTACCCCTTTAAGGACCTTCCATCTTCTACATCTTTTATTGACCAATAGTGGACATGTGAATGTGTGGATGTTGTGATTCATTGACTGACAAGACCTTAGAATATCTATTGGCTGCTATATTTCAGCTATTTGCATATGTGCTGTAATTGGCTGTTAGCGTTTACAGTGTGGCCATTATTTCCTATGGGAAATTAGGGGTCTTTAACCTCTTAAGGACCCATGTCGTACCGGTACGTCATGGATCACTGTCACTTAAGGACCCATGACGTACCGGTACGCGGGTCCTTTAAGAGGGCGCCGCGGACCGGCCGCATGCGATCGGGAGAGATGGCCTGCAGAAATACACTGCAGGCCATCTCTCCCTGTCGGCATGGGGGGTTGTTAACCCCCCCATGCCGACGATCGCCGCTATTGGCTTATCAGTTCAGATCAGCCAATAGCGGCGATCGGAACCTTTCCGGGTCATCGTGACCCAATGACCCGGAAAAAATGGCGGTCGGTGCTGTCCGAGGACGGCACCAACCGCCATTACTGTAAAAAGTAATGGTGGCCAGGTGCCACTGGCCCGATCGCCGTGAACGGCCGGCCGTTCACGGCGATCAAAGTCCCCAAAAGTTATCATTACCTGCTCCGGACCCCTCAGCTAGGTAGCTGAGGGGTCCAGAACAGGTATTCGTACATTACTCACCTGTCCCGGGGTCCTGATCGGCGTCTTCCGGGTTCGCGGCGTCCTCGTGGTCTCGTTCGGGTCTTCGGCTTCTTCCGTGACGTCACGTTCGGCTATTTTCGGCTCCAGCGTCGGGTTTTCGGGATTTTCCGCTCTGCTGCCCTCTAGCGGCTAATATGTGTAATACACTTATCAGCAGCTACAGGGATGTTCAGTATGTAATAAAGTTTTTTTTTTTTTTTTTCTTTTTTCCGCACCCTATCGCCGCTGAGTGTTGATCAGCATCGCACGAAAGTGCGCTGCTAATCAGCAACTCCTCCTTTTTGGAGTAGGGTGTTTTTTTCTCTATCCTACTGCCACGGTCTGCTGATAAGTGCGGCATTTATCAGCAACACCATTTTTGGCGTAGGTTTTTTTTTTTATACTTACTGTAAAAAAACACGTAAAAAACACTACATTACACCACACTACACTACATTGAATAAAGTTTGACACTACACCACTACATACCCCAAATACTAGTCCCCATATAAAGATGACCCCCAGGGTGTTTTCGGCGTCAGAGGGATACGTTATTATTGCCTCCGACACCGAAACAGCCAGTGAGGATAAATGGGGGGATCCTTCGTTCCTCCATTCATCCTCATCCTCCAGTGACGTGTCTGGGGGTAGCGTAGTGTATGCTGCCTCCCAGACACGTCTTTTCCACCAGTACCATCCCAATAAGAGATCACAGTATGGCGTAAAATTCTACTAACTCTGTGAGCGTACCTCAGGGTACTCTTACAGATTTAGGGTAGGTGCACACTGCGCAATGGCGATGATAAACCTTTGTGCATTCCGCAGCTGGCACCCACCGGCGGACTGATGCAGGCGCGCGTCTCCACCCGTGTCATAGACTCCATGTTATGCACAGGGGGATTCCATCGTCCCTCCAAAGAATGAATATGTTGGACAGAGAGCGGAATCCGCCCGTGCATAGAATGGAGTCTATGACACGGACGGAGACGCGCGCCCGCATGAGTCCGCCGGTGGGTGCCAACTGCGGAATGCACGAAGGGTTATCCTTCGCCTTTCCGCAGTGTGCACGTACCCTTAGAGTGTATGTAGGAAGGGACACCCGAATGCAGCCCCCAGATGCCCCCCCCCCCCATCCTTGGAACAAGTGGGAAGATCGGCCGGGAACTGATCTTCCCACTGCTGGATAAAGGTCACCACCTGTACGGGGATAACTTTTATACCAGCACCCCCTCTTCTGGTCCCTCGCTGCCCGAGCTACTGTAGCTTGCGGCACGATCCGAACATATCAGAAGCCGTAACAGAGCCCTAATATTTAGCAGCCATGGAGCGGACCCAGCGCTTCTGGATATGAAGGACCCTGTATCGCACCAGGACAACATTTTCCAGGTGACGTCCCCCACACTGGAGAACGGGAGACCCCAGAAGAAGTGCAGAGTGTGGCGTAACAGGGGGTTTAGGAAGGACACCATTTTCCAGTGTGACACCTGTCCTGATCCCCCTGGCCTCTGCATACTGGATCACTTCAAGGCGCACCACACGTCATTGGGATTCTACATTATCTAAATTTTGTCCCTTATTCCTATTTCAGGGGTCACGCTGATCTGGGGATTATTCTGATTGCCATTATGGAGTCGGGAAGGAATTTTTCCCAGTGATGAGGCTACTGTCGTCTGCCTCACGAGGGTTTTTTGCCTTCCTCTGGATCAACACAGGTTGAGTTTGATGGACACCTGTCATTTTCAACCCTATAAACTAATAATTGGCCTAATACTCCCAAATAAATTAGAATTGTCCCTTTTCCCCAGCTAAGTAGGTATGGCCGCCATTCCCATTAGAGGATGCCATGATGCAATTACAAAGCCTCTGTGCGGCCAGGACAGTAGAAACCCCCCACAAGTGACCCCATTCTGGAAACTACACCCCATAAGGAATCTAACAAGGGGGGGGCCAGCGGGTATATGGCCCCCTGGTGACGGCCACATTTGGGACGTGAAAATGAAAAAAATGGTATTTTTTATTTTCACGGCACATGTTCTACACATGTGCCCGTCACCAGTGGGGTCCATATGCTCACTGCACCCCTTGTTAGATTCCTTATGGGATGTAATTTCCAGAATGGGGTCACTTGTCGGGGGTTTCTACTGTCCTGGCAGCACAGGAGCTTTGTAATTGCGACGTGGCCTCCATCCTCCATTCAAGCCTCTAAATGGCGCTCTGTCCCTTTGGTGGCTTGCCCTGTGCCCATATGGCACATTATGCCCACATGTGGGGTATTTTCGTACTCAGGGGAAATTACCCTATACGTTTTGTGTTCATTTTCTTTTTTAACCCCTTGTGGAAATGGAAAAAAATCAAGGCTAGACCAACATTTAGTGTAATTTTTTTAAAATTTTTACTCTAAATCATTAATCTTGTCATGATTTTTTCATTTTCACAAGGGGCTAAAAGGTAAAAAAAAACACTAAATGTGTAGCGCAATTTCTCCTGAGTACGGAAATACCCCACATGTGGACATAAAGCTCCATGCGGGTGCAGGGTAAGCCTCCAAAGGGAAGGAGCGCCATTTGGTTTTTTGAGGCTGGATTGGATTTCGAGGGGCCATGTTGCATTTAAAAGGCCATTGTGTTGCCAAGACAGTTGAAACCCCCCACAAGTGACCCCATTATGGAAACTACACCCCTCAAGGAATGTAACAAGGGGTGTAGTGAGCATATGGACCCCACTGGTGACGGGCACAAATGTGGAACAATGTGGCACGAAAATGAAATATTTCATTTTTTACACTATAATGTTGGTCTAGCCTTGAATTTATCATTTTCACAAGGGGTTAAAAGAGAAAAAAAACACAAAATATGTAGAGCAATTTCCCCCGAGTCCGTAAATACCCCACATGTGGACATAAAGCGCCATGTGGGCGCAGGGCAAGCCTTGGATTTTGGAGGTTGGATTTGGCTAGAATGGAATATGAACACCATGTCGCATTTACAGAGCCCTTGTGCTGCCAAGACAGTGGAAATCCCCCACAAGTGACCCCATTATGGAAACTACACCCCTCAAGGAATCTAACAAGGGGTGTAGTGAGCAAATGGACCCCTTGATGACGGGCACATTTGTGCCGTGAAAGTGAAAAAATGAAATTTTTCACTTTCACGTCACATTGTTCCATTTGTGCCCGTCACCAGTGGGGTCCATATGCTCACTGCCCCCCTTGTTAGATTCCTTGAGGGGTGTAGTTTCCAGAATGGGGTCACTTGTGGGGGGTTTCCAGTGTTTTGGTAGCACGAGGGCTCTGTAAATGCGATGTGGCCCTTGAAATCCATTCCAGTGAAATCCAGCTTCCAAACGCTCCTTCCCTTTGGAGGCTCGTCCTGCGCCCGCTTGGCACTTTATGTCCACATGTGGGGTATTTCTGTACTCGGGAGAAACTGCGCTACACTTTTTGTGTCTTTTTTTTCCTTTTATCCCTTTGTGAAAATGAAAAATTGAAGGCTAGAACAACGTTTTAGTGTAAAAAATACTTTTGTCTTTTTTCACGCCACATTGTTCGGAAAATCTGTGAAGCACCTGTGGGGTCCAAATGCTCACCGCACCCCTTGTTACATTCCTTGAGGGGTTTAGTTTTCTAAATGGTGTCCCTTTAGGGGTGTTTCTTATGTTTTGGCACCCCAGAGCCTCTGCCAACCTGAAGTGGTACAGTCAGAAATGACCAAATATAATGGAGCCATTGAAATTCACTAGGCGCTCCTTTGTATTTGAGGCTTGTGGTTGCGTCAAATAGCGCAATAGGGCCACATATGGGGTATTTCTATAAACTGCAGAAACGGGGCAATAATTATTGGGGTGCGTTTCTCTGGTAATAGGTTTATAATTATGAAATATATTGGATTACAATAAAATCTCTGCACTGAAAATAAAAATTTTCAAATTTCTTACACACTTAGCTTTTATTTCTGTGACTCCCCTAAAGGGTTAAAAAACTTTCTGGATATGCTTTTGCAGAGTTTGGGGGGTGCAGTTTCTGAAATGGGGTGCACTGTGCGGCTTTCTAACACACAGTCCCCTCAAATACACTTTAAGGGTACAAACCCACTTGACGTATTTGCTGCGTGAATCAGTGTTAAAAATAAGCAGGCAAAACGCAGGTTGGCTTTATACGATTGTTCTGCGTTAAAATACGCAATTGCGTATTTTTGAAGCGTGAAGCTTGTTGTAAGCAAAGCATCAGTGAAAACGCATGTAGCTTCATGCTTCAAAAATACGCAATTGCGTATTTTAACACAGAACAATTGTATAAAGCCAACCTGCGTTTTGCCTGCTTATTTTTAACACTGATTCACGCAGCAAATACGTCAAGTGGGTTTGTACCCTAAACCTGAACAGTTCCCTAAAAATATCTGATTTTGAAATTTTACCGAAAATTTGGAAATTTGCTGCTAATGTTTTACGCTTTCTATTGTTTAAAAAAAATGAAAGATAGTTTAATAAATGCCGCCAACATAAAATAGACATGTTGCTAATGCTATTTAATATATAATTTATGTGATATAACCATTTTCTGTATAAGCAGAAAAGTTTTAAAGTTGGAAAAATGCATTTTTTCACAATTTTTCACGCTATTTTGTTTTTTTTCATAAAGATTTGTTATAAGTATCGACTCCAATTTACTAGAAATGTGAAGTACAATATGTCACGAGAAAACAATCTCAGAATCAGCCGGATAGGTAAAAGCATCCCGAAGTTATTAATGAATAAAGTGACACTGGTCATATTCATAAAATTTACTCCGGTCCTTAAGGCCATTTCAGGCCCGGTCCTTAAGGGGTTGAACGTAAATTTCTTAAAAACGACAAATCTGATTGTAACCAAAACTAGATAGCACACCTGTCACCGCAGAGGGCTTCGAAAGTGGAGCGCAAAGGGTTTGAGCTGAATTAATCACAGAAGAATGGCTGGAAGAAGAAACGGAAGAAGAAGAATACGGATTACAATAAAGTGCTTTTTCAAGCTCTATAATGACAACTGTCTGCACCCTTTTATGATTGTAGTCTATCCACTGTGTGATAAAGAATGTCTTCATTGGTCTAGCAGCCGAATTTGAGATATTCTGGGGCAAGTGGATAAGGGGTGTGGGTTTTATTACATTCTAGAAAATATACCTGATAGGCAGTCAGTCAGTATATAGTAAAAAGTGTATACACCTACAGTCGCACACCCAAAGTGTACAGAAATCTCTTTGGCTGTGTTGTACCTCCTGTAAATATCCACATTTTATGCTGTAGCTGCGGATTGTGCAGACCTAATCTGCATATAATCTGTTAGGTAACCAATTTTCCACTATTATCCTGTGATACAAAGGCCTTTTGGCTCAGGCAAAAGTTCTCATTTGTTGTTCATTTAATAACTGGCCATTTACTTCCATGACTCAGTGGGGCTTTCAATCTTTTGTGCATAAAGCAAAGAAATTCCTTTCAGCAGATAATTAAGTAAATGGCGGGTAAGATACACCTAATGAATGTTTCCTTTCCCAAGATCAAAGCAGTCTGCATACATCTAGACCTACCAACTACCATCTGAATGCACTATATGAAATAATGGCGTTTACACTGCTCATTCCACATTTTTAATTTGCATTTGTTAAAATTACTATTTAAAAGACAAAATAAAATAAATTGTGTGACCATTTTATGCATGTGTCTGTAGATTTCCCACAGTATATTCTGCCAGTCTAAAACCAGGATTACTATTAAGGTAAAACCCAACATTGCCCAAGCATTTAAGAGAGTAATATTTAAGTAAGTCTCTAATCTGCTGTTTTGCTTCCATAGAGCAGCGGATGCTGAGAATGTTCTGTAGGTAGATTTCTTACCTTTATCCTCTGCGCCGCGGTCATTAATTAACCTCTTTATGCATCCTAACGTACAGTTGTGTTGTGATGCTGGGAAGGGGGTATAGAGAGGGGTCATGAAACCAATTCCTGCAGGACATTCAGTAGCTGAAGTACTGGAAGATTTGAGTCTTTTAAATAGAAGTACAGTGGTACCTTGGTTTAAGAGCGATTTGGTTTAAGAGCTCACAGTTCTTCAAAATTGTGACTTTGTGTAAGAGCATTGCTTTGGTTTAAGAGCTCCCTGTACTGGGTGGGAACGTAAGTGGGGTAGGGGCATGGTCTGCGTAGCGGGGTCTACAGCCCTGTACTCTGACGCAGGAAGTCTCCCTCACCTTCCAAATCATAGCAGATCCACTTCAGGCTGGGGTTTACATCAGGGGACAGGACTGTGAAGGTAATCTCTCCATAGCTGTAACCCCAATCACTAATGTTAACTGAGCCTGTTACGCGCCTTAATAAGCGTGCAGCGATGTCCGTGCAGCCCTTGCCTTAACTGTAAAATAATAAACTTTATACATACCTCTCCATGCTACCTGATGTCATTTTAGCTTGTATCCGCTCCTCAGAGCTGCCACCCGAACTTCTGAGCCGGTCTCTGAAGTGACAGGCTGCTCAGCCAATCACTGGCTGAGATGGGACAGCGCCTCCGAAAGAGATTGGCTTAGTGGCCTGGTACTGTAAAGACCGGTGTTGAAGCTTCAGTGGCAATGAGGAGAGCAGAAGCTAGAAGGACAGGTATGTATAATTTTTTTTTTTTTTTTTTTACACATTTATTAGGCCACACATTGATATTACGCTTGGCAATGTGCATGTGGCGGACACTGTTTTTTGAGCTGGATTAAACAATGATCAGCCAATTGTTTCATTGGCTGATTGTTGTCTTTGTTACACGGAGCTCTATCTTCCTGAATCGACCTGATTCAGCAGATTATCACTCTGTGTAATAGCGCCCTTAGATAAAACGTGGCTACTTTCTTTCTTTTTTTTTTTTTTTTTAATGAGTTTTATTAAATTTTCCATAAAAAGAAATTACAAACAGCACCTGCAGATTTGCGGAAAATATCAAGCAGTAGGGCAAAACATTCCAGCAGAAAAGATGGTACATGATAATGTAGCAAACCAGGGCTATTGGCTCTCTGGCAGCATTGACCAAGTGACTTGGCTACTTTCTTGCAAAAACAGCACTACCCTTGTCCACAGGTTGTATGTATTACAATTCAGCTCCATTCATTTTAGTGGAACTGAGCTGCAAAAGCTTAATTAGAGATTTATTTCGGTGCAAGAAATCAAGCCCCACCCCTACTTATGAGCGAACTTACTGATCGTTCAGGGTTTGGTTGAACCCAAAAGCTCGGCATTTGATTCCCGACAGCTGGAGAAGTCGGATGACCTAGGGCTGCCAGGAAAACATAGGCTGTATCCATGTTTTCCAGGACTTCCTAGGGCTTCATCCAACTTTGCTAGTCATCGGGAGTCAAATGGTGAATGTTTAGGTTCGGCCAAACCTGAACGTGCGGCAAGTTTACTCATCACTACCCAAGAGCCATTCCCTAATGGAAGAGACATCAGTTGTTTTCTAATGTCTACGGATCACCATCCTGGCTGTGGTCAGAAAATATCTCAGTAGTCCTCTTTTGGTCTGTACAAATGTACATTCACCTGTTGTAGCTACAGACAGATACAGATTCCGCATGCCACTTTATCTAGTTGCCAGTGTCTTCTGGACAGTGGGGGAAATACAAGAGTACAGGCATGTACCGGGACATGAAAAGGATTATGGGGGTCAAATTATAATTTGATACAAAATATAAACCACAAGTGAATTTAGCAGAGTATAAAATATAACCATGAAATATACACACTTTCCCTATGTATAGTATTTGTATACCGTGCTCTGTATAAAACAACAAAAACAACAGTATGTCCAATTTAGTTTATAGAAAGTCAATCATAGTATATTCATAACCCAAAGTGATTTAATCAAATGTTAGTTACTATTACAATATGTAAGTATAAAGCAGATTTGTCATTGTCGCTGTTCATCACATGGCCGCATTCACACAACATGGGGGTATACCACCATCGAACTAATTTTACATGATGCCCAAGGCATCGCAGCTGTCAATATATAACTTATGAGTTGTTGGCAAAATAATAACAGATTTATTACTTTGTGTTAACATTTTACTTTAGGCATTTCAGAATGCAGCTTTAAAGGAACATTGGCGCATTTAAACATGTTTATTATGGATCAGTCGTATAGAAATATTTGTTTGGTTTGTGATTCCTCCTTAGATTTGCTTGTATTATTTCTTGTAATATAGGAACATCAGTGGTGTGTTTTACCTGATTATTCTTTCTTTTCTCTTTTAGTTTTCTCCCTTTCATGCAAGTATTTTAGGATCATGTTCCTATGATTTCACTGTGAGGTAGGAATTGTAATCACTATTAAATAAATGTCTATAAGTCTTCTCTGTGATTCTGTGCTCTATGTATCTCATCAATGTTAGGCCAGGTTCACACCAGCGTTTTACCCTCCACCACAATTCTGTTTCTCTTTTCCAGTTTGGAACATAGCAGATCTGTCATACTACCCATTAATTTCAATGGGTTTTTAGTGTGCTCTGTTTTTTAGATGGACATAGAATTTGCAGAAGGTATTTGCGTTCACATGTTATTGCAGGTTATCGGTCACCAGCTATTTTCTTCACTGAGCATGTGCAGAAAAGGAGAGAATCAAGGAAGGAATATAAACTCATATGCAAACAGTTGCCGTCTGAAGCAAACCGATAAACTAAAGTCAGTTTTTTAAAGCCAAAATGCAAACAGACCTTTAAGATAATTTTACAATCAGTTTGTGATTATCCATTTATTTAATATGGATGGATACATATATGAATGAGACAAACGCAGATGTGAACCTAGCCTAAGCAACTTTTTTCCAAACAGGTTCTTTGATGTGAATTCTAACAGGTGTTGTTTATGGTGTTTATTCATGCACACGGTCGTGCCGTTCTTTCCCTATGTTGAAATTGTCCAGTACAGTCCAGAACCTTTGTTGGTCTATTAGCTGTAACCAGAGATAACGTATAATACCAATCAATCAACTCTACACCGTGATGGCATCAACAACCAAGCTACTCCGTCCCGTGTCAATCTACGAGTATAGTAGTCAGTCTAACCAATCACGTTTTATGTAGTATTAGTCCATACAATTTACAAAATGCCTCGCCCGAGCCTCGTTCAGAGTTGATTGGTATTATACGTTATCTCTGTTTACAGCTAATAGACCGACAAAGGTTCTGGACTGTACTGGACAATTTCGACATAGGGAAAGAATGGCACGACCATGTGCATGAATTTCCATAATTTACCTAATTTGTAAATATTGGTGAAGGTGTCACCTTAATAAATACTCCTTATTAAAGCATATCCTATTTTTTGTTATTCTTGTCTGTAGTTCTAGGATTTTTGGAATCATCTGGTACTTAGTGTTACATACCACACTTTTTTATATATATTAAGTTTACTGTCTGGTAAGGATGCATGATTTAAGAGAACCTGTCGCTCCCCGTGCCGGGACAGAGCCCGACCGACCCCCCGGTGCAGACACACATACTTACTGCTTCCACAAAGTCCTGGAGCCCGTCCCACCGCAGAGATATCCTCGTCCGAAGCTGCGCGTGCGCTCCCCAGAGATGAGTCCGGTGTCCATAGAGAATGACTGGAGCCGTCATTCTTCGGACGGGGATATCTCTGCGGCAGGACGGGCTCCGGGACTTCGTGGGAGCAGTAAGTATATGTGTCGGCCTCGGGGGGGTCGGCCGGGCTCTGCCCCGGCATGGGGGGTGACAGGTACCCTTTAAATTTAAATATTGGGTTATGACAGCAGTGTTTGACTTCAGTGCAGCAATATATGAAAGATAAAAAAAAAAAAGGCCCAGAGTACCCCTTTAACCCCTAGACGACCCTGGATGTACAGTGACGTCATGGGTGTCTGTCACCAGATAACCCTGGACGTTAATGTACGTCCTGGGTCTCTAAGCAGTGATCGCGCTGCAGCCTGTCATTAACCCCTTTAACAGTGCAATCGCAGCGTTCAAGTGTGAGTGACAGGAGCAGCTCTTGGGGTTCCATCATACATGTTATGGTAGAATGAAAGAAAAAAGAAAGTGCTAGAGCTCTTAGAAGGGGAGGAGGAAAAAAAGGAAAACGCAAAAATGAAAATTGGCGCGGTCCGCAGGGTCATTTTGGGCTTAGTCCTCAAAGGGTTAATTTACTGTAAATGTTTTTGTTGTCCCTGAGCTACTGGGTGGAGACTAAACTCATGTGCTGCATGCACACACACAAAATAGGAGACCCTGCTCTGCTACGTCTTCATACCACACCATGAGAAGCAGCAGCAGCATAGAGGACAGTACTGGGATAGGATCTTAAGCTCACAATAAACTTGTGTAATCTTCACCGTCATTGTATGCCTTTGGCTGTCCAATCACTCTTCATTCCCTTTCCATAGACTTTTATGTACAGTATGTAACATGTTCATTCAGTGAACTTCTAATCTGCCTTATTAACAATGGAATTCAGCTGTTTTCTTAATATGAACAAAAGTTTGGGAGGTGCGGTGTCAGGAAAGGAGCCTTATAAGAGGAAAAATAGGCATTTACCCTGATAAAATATCTTACAAAGTTTCTTACATACACTTAACAAAGTACCTGCCAGCACTACCAGATCAGCTGCGAAGTTGACTCTCCATCACATGGTTATCTTTCGTTACAAACCACACATGATGGAAATGTGTGATACCTCCATTCTGATCCTTTCATAACCAAGGATTACTGGATTGAAGTGATTGTGTCTCGAAGAAAATTAAGTCTATAGTAATGCATTAAGTTAAATGTAACATATTTCCAATTTACAAGCAATTCTTAAAAAGTATCGTTTGGGAGATATAGACTCACTAATCCCCCATGTGTCTGTGTTGTTTGATAACCTGTTGCCCTTAGTTCCACCCCAACAAACATCCACTAGCTGTAATGTTGGCTTCTTTACTAAAAACAGAATATTTGTACGTCTTTACAAATATGTATGTGGTACACGTGTACCTCCTTTGCTTTAAGTCGCCATCCCTTTTAAGAGTCAATTTCACTCCTGACTTTGCCGCAGTTTAAAACAAGGTTTCATTCCTTGTATGTTGCTTACCAATGTGTTGTTGGTTCATTTATTATTGTTCTTAAATTATAAATAAAGCCTGTTTAAAAAAAATGGCATCTTTAGTAGAGGATTGACCTTAACCACATCAAGCTATTGCCCTCTGTTAGATGTGTTAGCCGAGAAAAACTTCTGACATATACCTCTGATGGACACCAAAGACTGACATCTACACCAGCTAGGAGCTTGCAGATGTTTCAGCTGTAATTTATGCCAGTGTTCTGGTGTAAATTTGGAGGTCCACAGATAGCTGCACTCGCTTTAAAGGGGAACAGACAAAAAGACAGCTCTCCTACAACACTATTCACACTAGGCAGGAGCACATTTCTATGGCTGAAATTGCAGAAACACAAAATGTGCAACCGCTCACCGCTAATGGCAAGATACAGACCTAATACATACATGAAAATCACTAAAAGCAGCCCTCCAACTTCTAAAAAAAATCTCCATAAAAATAATGAGGCTCTTTGCATATCATTTGTAAATAGTGTGTACTATCCCACCACAGTAAAGTGGCCTCATGCCTGGGATGGAACCTACACTAACTCTGGCCTCTACTTGTAGGATCCAACTAATACTGGCAATATTAATCCCCAGGGTGGCATAGGTGGAGTGTACGACCACGTAGAAGCAGCCACTCCCCCCACCTGGAACATAGGCAAAAAGACATATTCTGTCAGCCCTCCTACTACACCAGTCACACTAGGCAGGGGCACGTTGCTATGTCTAAAATTGAAGAAACACTACTTGGTCGTGCACTCCACCTATTCCATATTTTTGCCAGTATCATTTGTATCCTCTTTGGATATTATTAGCTTATTATTAGCCCAGGAGAGGCCAAGGTTTAGAGTAGGTTCAATCTGGGCATGAGGCCACCTCATCATGGTGAGGAGGTACATACTCTTTGCAAATGGTAGAGCCTCATTTTTATGGAAATTTTCTTAAGCACTTGGGGGGCTGCTTTTACCAATTTTTCTATCTGTATTGGGTCTGTATCTTGCCATTAGCGGTGAGCTGTTGCATTTTTTGTGTTTTTGTGTATCTGCAATTTCCGCCATAGCAACATGCTCCTGTCTAGTGTGAATGGTGCTGTAGGAGAGCTGACCAAATATGTCTTTTTGTCTGTGTTCCACATGGGCAGAGTAGCTGCCTCTGCTTAGTCGTGCGCTCCACACATCCCACTCTGGGGGTTATTTTTGTCAGTATCAGTTGGATCCTGCATGCCCAGAGTACAGGTTTATTATTAGCCTTGGAGAGGGCAGAGTTAGTGTAGGTTCCATCCCGGGCGTGAGGCCACCTTAGCTTGGTAGGATGGTAAACAGCAGTGCTTCTCAAACTTTTTCTACTGGAGCCTCACTTAACAGACCAGGGCAATGCCTGGGCCTCACCAGACTGACTAAGAGGATGCCGGGCCTCACCATCAGTGGTGAAAGTCCATTTAAAAGCTGAAAATAATGCTAGGACTAGCTCTCACCCATCTCCCAAGCTCTATATACCAACAAAGCAAGTACAAAATAAATTAATAATGTTGCTAAAATGGAGATTTTTGCAAAGGGCAAGAGGGTTGTGCAGATCATAGTTACTTTTGTGAAAACTGGCTCTCCAGCTGGGCCTCACCAACAACTAGGGGGCGCCTCACTGGTGAGGCCAGCCTCACAGTTTGAGAAGCACTGGTATACAGTAATTGCAAATGCTATGCCAAGAGCCTCATTAATTTTACAGAGCTTTAAAGGGGTACTCCAGTGAAAAATTTATATTGATTTTTCAAATCAACTGGTACCAGAAAGTTTTACAGGTTTGTAAATTACTTAAAAAAATTCCATAGTCTTCCAGCACTTATCAGCTGCTGTAAGTCCTGCAGGAAGTGGTGTATTCTTATTTCCAGTCTGCTCTCTGCTGCCACCTCTGTCTATGTCAGGAACTTCCCAGAGCAGGAGAGATTTTTCTATGGGGATTTGCTACCTTCTGGACAGTTCCAGACATAGCCAGAGGTGGCAGCAGAGAGCACTGTGTCAGACTGGAAAGAATACACCACTTTCTACAGGACATACAGCAGCTGATGAGTACTGGAAGACTAAAGATTTTTAAATAGTAATTTACGTATCTGTATAACTTTCTGGCACAAGTTGCTTTGAAAGAAATAATTTTTTTTTGCTAGAGTACCCCTTTAAGCTAAATCCCACACACTTTTTTTAACTGTCAACCGCAATGTAAAATGCTTATATTTTGTGATTTATTTATTTTTTATACCAGAAAGCTGGTGTACTTGTCCTGATGAATCCCTCCTTTGTTTATTTTTGTTATATTTGTAGGGATAATAAATGTAGTCCTGCGGCGCAGCAGTCACACGGACTTTCAAATGTGTAAATGCCTTTGCTACCTATATCTGGGTATATACCCTAATACTATGTATCGCCAGGTCAGTGTTCAATGAAAAGCCATATATTGTCTATGATATGTCCAGCTTTGCACTTTAGTTAATAATTGTCTCTCTTTGAGTCAATACTATGGTTGGTTAGCGTATAGTCTGAGCGGCATCCCTCATCTGTTACATGTGCCTCCATCCTTCAATCTAAGAATTGTTGATATTCAGCTCTAAATAAAATGATTAGTCTGAGTGACTAAATCATTGGCTTCGGGGACGTCAGCATTTCTTACTAATTGCTAAAGTGCACAAATAAAATTTGTCATTTAGTGATTTTTTTTTTTCAGAACTGCAGGATACCTCCATTAAAACAATTAGTTTGTTAAGCATCGACTCGTGTGCAGTGTGCTGTATACCCCTCAAGTACTGACTGTTCTACAGTCAGCTCCCTGTCTGGCGGCCCTGAGCAGTCAGAGCTCATGACCAATTAACCATGTAGGTTTTATGTGGATTCTGAAAGTGATAGCAATAATTAATGTCTTGTACCTTAACCCATCACCGTAATACCCTTTATCCACCTACAGTATTGGAAGTGCCTAAAAGTAGGAGAAGTGGCTTATATTTCAAGCTTCAGAATGATAAATCCCGTATGACAGTTGCCATGTAAAAGGTCTCGTATAGTCTCAGGCTGGGTCTACACAACAGTCACTGTTCATTAGAATACATTAAGTAGCATGTAAATTTCATTTATTTGTGACAGTCGTACACTTTATTATGGATCCTGCTAGATGAGATTTCTCAGTGATTTTAGAAAGTTTTTCAGCATTTTTCCTTTACGGTAATGTGAAAGGTGCACGTACACCTACTGTAGCTTTAATGCAACATAGTAACATAGTTAATAAGGTTGAAAAAAGACAAGAGTCCAAGTTTAACCTACAGAAACATGGGATTTTTCAAATGCAAAAAATAAAATAAAATAATTCCTATGGAAAAAGAAGAGAGAGCATGAAATGAAAGGGTAGAAAATGTAACATAACTATCACTGAACGCTAGTCACTTGATGTGTCTAAGTGAGATTTAAAGGGCTAGTCTGACCAGGACACATTTTTTCAAATCGCCTGGAGAGGGACTGGGTGAAAACAATAGCATCCATTTAACTCCTCGCTGCCCGCATATCTCCACTCCCATCCCTAACGTCCGTCCGCTTATTGAGATGGGACATGAAGTGGGCTGGCCCGTTCAGCCATTTAGGGTCTGTAGTGGTGTCCCACTGCTGCTGCTAAATGGCTGAGCGGGCCAGCCACATCAGGTCCCAAATCCTGTCTTAAGGCCCTATTACACAAAATAATTATCGGCCGATATGGGCCATTATAGCCACTAATCACTTCATGTAATAAAAGGCAGCGATAAACCGATAAAACAATGTTGGCTGATTGTTGTCTTTCAACAGGCTGAAACACAAAACGATCAGCCTAGCAACAATCTGCTGCCCTTGTTCCGTGTAATAGGCAGCAGACCATCGCTATCTACTGTGGGCTCCCCGGATGATCCCCGCAGCTCACAGTGACCCCGAGCTTGTAATTGCTCCGGCAACAAGTGGGGAATGAGGAGCATGTGTTCTGACAGGTCGGCCCTCGCTTGCTCCTCTGAATCGGCTGGTGTAATATAGGGCCTTTAGACCAGGAAGTGGCTGGCCACAGGGGTCCAGAGCAGCGTAATGCAGGTGGCAGTGCTAGAGCTTGAAGAAGAAGTGCATGTTATTGTGTGCACCCAACCCCTCCCCAGGCATTTTGAAAAAAAATGGGTTCTGATCAGAGTTCTCCTTTAACTGTTACGTAGACACATCCAGTGACTTGTGTTCAGTTCTGTATTGGATTCAGAGATCAGAAAAGCCAGTTTTACACAAGCATATTACAGGTGCATGTTCATGGCCAAGTGTCCAAGCAGGCGATAAGTTTAAGGCTATGTTCACACTACGTAAAACAATGGCCGTAATCGTCGCCGCAAAACTACGGCCGTTGGTTTGAGGTTTATAAACTTGCCTGCAATATATACGAACTCCGGTCGTACAATGCACACTACGTATCAGACAACGGCCGTTGTTTACACGGCCCCGTGAAAAATGAACATGTCAATTATTTCCGGCCGGTAATGCTCCAACAACAGCCGTGGATTTTAATGAGGCCGCGAACGTAAAACTTATATCTGCCGAATTAAACTTGATTTTAATGTAAAAAATGTTCTGAGTGGTTTCTCAGGCTGGGCGCAGTATTTAAAGTAAATGACCTGTGTCAGCCCGCTTAGAAACATGCTAGGAAGCAAATGTAAACGTAGTTTCAGGTGAACGTGTCCGGCCGGGTGAAAGCAACAGCTGGTAATTTACGCAGTGTGAACATAGCCTAAAGTATACTCATCCAGGACACTTTTGTTGTATTCAGCACAAACAGCGTAGTCCATTAGGTACACTTATGACATGTCCTGTGAATATACCATAAGTGTCCCTGATGGGTATACCCCTTTAAATACAGACACTTACAAGGGGTTAATCAGTGTTGACTGGAATAGTATTTTTTTGTCTCTGATTCCCTTTTTAGAATATGGTGATGGTTACAAAAGGCCATACGCTGTTTGAAACATGTTTACACCATATTCTGTCTATATGTGCGTAATGGATTTTATTATAAAGCATAAAACGTGGCTTGCAGATTTCACTCTGGACAGTGCTGGCCTTTTTCTCGTCCCCACAATACTCGTCCAGGAGTGTTTTAGTGAGTGCAGCTGCTGTAATGATTGTATTATTAACACATACTGGGCTGCTATATTCTAAGAGATGCTACAACGGTGTGCCCTATGTCTGTAAACAGGATAAGTCTTTTAATCTGTTCCTTTGTATTGATTTCTCCGGTCAGAAGCTAAGCAGTGTGAGATTCCCTATTTCCTTACTCTTCTGCTCTCTATCTGCTTGCTATGGGTGTTATTTCTTGTGTCAGTCAACTGAAAAGATCTATCACCCTGCTAATTGCTCCTTTCAGGTAGACAAAGCCAGAAGCCCATTTGAGGCTGTTTAAGTGCAGCACGATGCACAGCGGAACCTCTGCCAGAGCTGACTCAGGCTCATGTCTTACCGGCGGCAATAAATTGCTTAATTTTTATTTGTATCTAAAACATGCTCCTATTACGTTATAGGAGGACATGTTATTTATTGGGCTCTGCTCAATTTCCTTCTCTGGTATAAAGCCCCATCCAGCTATATTAATACCATCATTTCCCCTAGTTCAATAACCATGTAGATTTTTTAAAAATGGCATGTACAAAAATTAACATATGGTGTATGTAGAACTAAAGCAGTTTTTTCCCCATAACATCATGGATTAAAGGGGTACTCTGATGAAAAAAAAAATGTTTTCAAATCTTCTGGTTTTAGGTTATACAGATTTATAAATTATATCCATTTAAAAAATGTCCTGTCTTCCAGTACTTATCAGCATGTCCTGCAGGTAGTGGTGAATTCTTTCCATTGTATTATGACACAGTGCTCTCTGCTGCCACCTCTGTCCATGACAGAACATATAGCAGTCGATAAGTACCGGAAGAATGAAGATTTTTAAATAGAAGTAATTTACAAATCTGTATAACTTTCTGATGCCAGTTGAACTGAAAACCTTTTTTTTTTCTTTTTGAAGAGGTACCCCTTTAACTTAGGAAAGCAGTAAATGAATGTTGTCAACAAAGTTTAACCTCTTAACGACGCATGACGAGTATACTCATGCGCTGTTGAAGGTAAACAAAGAGGGCTCCCGTCGTAAAACCCTCTCTGCATCCCACGGTTCCCGGTTGCTATGTGCACCTGGGGACCACGGGTATTAGCTGGCGCGGCTGATCACAGCTCCCGGCTAATTAACTATTTAAATGCAACTGTTAAAGCTGATAGCTGCATTTAAATAGTATCTGTGCCTGGTATCTAGTGGGGGGATCTCTTCCTGCGATGCAATCACGGAGGGGAGATCCCTTCTACTGATCCGGCCGGGGCTCTGCATCTGAATGGCGCTGATCCCGCCTCGGCAATCAGTGTATCTCGTCTGCTGCAGACCGGAGTAATAGAGCACTGATCTGATGGGTCAGTGCTCTATTATATACACAGCATTGATCTCAATGGGAGATTAGTACTGTGTATTTAGAAGTCACCCAGGGAACTTCTAATTAATATGTGTGGGGAAAAAATAAAGTGTTTTTATTCATAAAAAATCCCCTTCCCTAATAAAAGTTTGAATTATATATTTGGTATCGCCCACGTGCGTAATCGCCCAAACTATTAAATTGTTACATTCATGATCTTGCATGGTAAATGGCGTAAGTGCAAAAACCCACCAAAGTGCAAAATTGCGCATTTTTGTTTACATCAAATCCAGAAATAATGTAATAAAAAGTGATCAAAAAGCATATACACAAACAAGGTACCTAAAGAAAGAACAGATCATGGTGCCAAAAAAAATGACACCTCATACAGCTCCATAGACCAAACAATAAAAGCGTTAGAAGGATGGGAATGGAGCAATTTTTAAAGACATTTAATTTTTTTTAAAAGGTTTTAATTTTTTAAAAGCCATCAAATAAACTAAAAGTTATACACGTTACATATCGTTGTAATCGTACTGACTTGAGGAACATAGCTAACATGTCAGTTTTACCATAAGGTGAACAGCGGAAACACTAAACCCCATAGAATAAAAAGAAATGCACTTTTGTTTTCAATTTCACTACACAAATAATTGTTTTCTGGTTTTGCAGCAGATTTTATGGAAAAATGAAGTCTGTAATTGCAAATTATAATTGGTGTCGCAAAAAAAGGTGAAAATATGCAAACGCTATGGCCTTTTAAACACGAGGAGGAAAAACGAAAGTGCAAAAATTAAAACTGGCTCCGTCATTAAAGGATTAAACTAGTGCAGCTGTTGGTATAATAATCAATTAATATTATTACTTTTAGAAATATCTTATTAACATTAATAAGTAATGATAATAATAATGTTTTACCTATATTTTATCAATCATCTGAAATATAATGTAAGAATTAAATCTATGTGTAAAAAAACTTGTTCAGATTTTAAGCAATGCCCATTAAGATAAAGGTGCTTTTTAGTGACATGCTGCTCATCTAAGTGTAAATGCACATTAAAGGGGTTAAATCAACCAGTGTCAGAAAGTTATATAGATTTGTAATTTACTTTTACAAAAAAATCTCAAGTCCTCTCATACTTATTAGCTGCTGTATGTCCTGCAGGAAATGTTGTTTTATTTTCAGTCTGACACAGTGCTCTCTGCTGACATCTCAGAGCAGGAGAGGTTTTCTACGGGGATTCATATAAAACCGAGAGTTCCTGTATCGGCCAGAGATGTCAGCAGAGATCACTGTGTCAGACTGAAAATAAGACATTTCCTGGACCTCATTTAGTAGCTGATAAGTATGGGAAGACTTGAGATTTTTTAATAGAGGTAAATTACAAATCTATATAACTTTCTAAAAGAACAAGATTTTTGCTGGACAACCCCTTTAAAGGGAGCCTATCACTAGTATGGATAGCTTTGCAGCTATCCATACATCATTATGAAGCCACCCACACAGTTTCTGAACATATAATTGATTGCTATCAGATACTGCTACAGCTTGCTGCACTTTAGGAGCTCAGGAAAGCCTCTTTAACCCTTTGTAATTGTTAGTGCAACCCTGGCCATACGATCATCAAGCCTTGTAATAGGCTCTGAAAATATGTGCTGATGTAGGAGATCTGTGCTCTTTTACAGTGCGGCTGAGATGTGTAAGACAACCTTTAGGTAAATAACTACGTTAGGGCCCAGTAAGGAAAAAACAAGTCACCTGGCAGGAATAGGTCTTATTGTATATACTGTATTTTTACCCTGTTCACTTCTTTTGTTGCATCTTATTATAGTAGGACACAATGGTCCTTTGTATTCCTTTGTTACTGTTGAATAATATGCTTGTCAATACTTTGATACCTATCAGGGTTGATTGTTTAGCTACAAGATTATTATAGATCTCCAACCAGTCTTTTTTTTACCTTTTAATTGTGTTTTTTTTTAACCTGTTGTAATTTTTTGTTTGGATATATTAATAAACAATGGACTTTGTTATATTTTCTAGCACAGTAAAGTGGGGTCTGTTCATGGATGTTTTTCTTTTCTTCTTCTATGAACAGACGATAATGATAAATATTATGGCTGCACAAAAAAAAATTGATTGATCGACTGATGACTGGCACCTTTAGGGTCCATTTACACACACAGATTATCTGACAGATTTTTGCAGCCAAAACCAGAAATGGATTTAAACAAAAAGAGAAATCTCAGTCTTTCCTTTATGACCAGTCTTTCCTGTTCCCTGTTTATAGTCCATTGCTGGCTTTGGCTTCAAAAATCTGTCAGATATCTGTCAAATAATCTGTGTGTGTAAACGGACCCTAACATAGACCGATTAAGTGTTTCTAATTGGCCTGTGTAAAAGGGTCTTCAGATCCGTGCCTCTTATCAGTTTAGTTGCCTGCAATTGTACCATTTATACACACAGTGGTCCCTCAAGTTACAATATTAATTGGTTCCAGGACGACCATTGTATGTTAAAAATATTTTATCTTGAGAACAAAACTCTTTGGAAAACTGGTAATTGGTCCTAAAGCCTCAATCCAAAAATGAAAAAAAAAAAATATAAAGATTTAAAGAAAAATACAATGCTTAATAATATGGATAAAGCAAGTCCATACATATAACAGTCATAAAGAGCTACTGGAGAAAAAAAAGTAAAAACGCCCTCACCTGGTGCCCAAAGGAGCAACTGATCTTGGCACAGGTAAAGAGGTACTGTACAGATAAATAGCAGTGCACTGTGCTGTAAGGAGGCGCTGCTAGACAGCCAAACATTGCATGCACTTCAGCAATACTGGGGTTTTACCAATAAAATTGCCACTTTATTGGTTGATCATCTAATTATTTATATGTGTGCACATCCAAGCTGTCTTTAGCATTGTATTTTAAAGTGACACTGTCACCCCCTTTGTGCATTCTGACATCTCTACACAGGTGTTAAGGGTAAATTTAGCGTTTTTTATACCTTATTTCATATCAAACGTCATGGTGCTTGTTCAAGTAAAAAGTGTCCTTTTATCAACTGCAGATTGTATTAAGTGGGCGTGGCCTCACGGCACTAGCGCCACTTAGCCCCGCAATGGTAACAATGGTCCAGAAAGGAAATTGTAAGTTGAGGCATCACTGTGTGTATATATACACACACTTGTCGGAAAGTGTTAGGCCCCGTTCCCACTGAGCAAAACTAGCGGAATTCCGCGGCGGACATAATGGGAGTCTATGGGAGGCACGCACTCCTGCCCTGTCCGCGCTGAAGAATGAACATGTTCATTCTTCAGCGCGGACAAGGCAGGAGCGCGCACCTCCCATAGACTCCGCTAGTTTTGCTCAGTGGGAACGGGGCCTTATTGGTGGGGTCTGGATGCTGAGGCCCCCACTGATTGCCAAATCAATAGGGACAAAGTGCTGGGTGCTTAAAAAGTTAACTGCACATTGCTGCTCTAGATTGCTTCCAGTCGGATATATTGAAGTTTATGTGGGGTACCCATGAAGGAGGGGACGGCTCCACCACTCTATATACCTTGCACTTCCACTAGGCCATGCCAAACCCCAGGAAATCAGGCAGACAGGTTGGCCCTGGGCTTCTCAGTGGGTCCACATAGAGTTGTTGGCCTCCCCAACCCATCCATTTGATCTGCTTCTTTGGATATTTCCCAAATATACAGGAGTGCCAAATATGTATTTGAAAAGTTTTGAGCAGCACAGCTGTAGACTATGCATGCTGATGGAGTGGTACCTTGTAATAGTGTCAGGTTTCATCTTAAAAGTCAACAGGTATATAATTTATTTTATGGATAACTATATGCTGTGTGTAAAGAAATCTAATCAAATGGGTATTCCTACAGAGCCATATTCAACCAGGGTAGTACAAGCTTGCAAATAGCGGGGAAAAAAATGAAACCATACCATTTAAGGCCTACACAATCTATGGACACCAGTCTGTTTCCATTGTTACAGACTATCAGCAAACCCTTTGTAGTCTGACCCTACAGTTACCTTTACCTCTTTCCATATGACCATTATGTAACATCTGTGGTTTACCAAAAGAAGAGTTTTGTTTCCAAGAAGTGGTGACATTTTTATTTAGTTTACTTCACCGTACATTTACTAAGCAGATGACTGTGACAAATGCATTGGTAGCACATAGTGTGAAAGCGAAGATTTAGTAGTCTGAGGTTTGTTTGGCTTATTATTTATGTGCATAGATCTGGTGACTTCCCGCTTGCCGCAAGTGTTATTAATTCTTTTCTTTGTCCAGACAACTTTTTGCATATGAAATAAGATTTGTGTACTGGCCATGTACCAGCTTAATAGCTTAATATAGTTTATCATAGTCTGTGTCTATGCATGCCACTACTCTGCTGTGAATAAATGTAAGTATGCTAAATGAAGTATGGGAATACAGGTTGAAGATTGTGTAAAGCTCTGCAAACCTGTGATAAAGGAGATTATGCAGAATGTATTGCACACTGTTTATAAGGCTGATGGAATAAGCTCAGGAGGAATTTTGCAACACAGTTTTTCATACTGTAGAGGACTGTTATCACAGACATACCAACCATTACTTCTTACAAATATGGCTACAACTTGCCAAAGGTAGAGTAATCAGTATATGTGCAAGCCTTAAATGTGCCAGTCTGATGCCTGGTCTTTACACTAGGCATAATTGCATTTGAAATGCATGGGGGATTGTTACTTGTTTAGTACAAGAACCACTTGAAGAGAACAGGAAATTTGTTGTTAAAAGGCCAGATTTAGACTCTGTTCAAATCCCTCTTTGTCTTTTATTTGGAAATAGATGCCAGGTGTATTCTGGAAGCATGTCACTCTATAGCAGTGTTTCTCAACCTTTTCAAGCCAAGTACCCCCGGGCAACAAGATGCCCCAGCCGAGTACCCCCAAGAATGTAATCGATTTATAAACATTGTCTTAGGGTTGATTCACCTGTACATTTCACAGTGGAATCCACTGCCATACTCTGTACTGTTATGGCCTATGGCCCTGCACTGAGAGAATGTTGCCACTGCCTATTCTCACAGCACAATGAAAATCTGCTGTGAGAATGCAGCGCCACAGGCCATAACAGCACAGAGTATTGCAGCGGACTCCGCTACAATCTCTGTACATGTGAATCTACCCCTAATTAGGACAGGATCACACTGCAGCCATAGGCTCTGGATAAATTCTCTGTTAGCAATTGATTTACAGATAAGATCCCCCCATAACAACGTGACTGATCTGTAGGACCAAGTAATAATGCTCAAGTAATGTCATATAATAGTGCCCTCTTCTACAATAATAATGCCCCCTGTGGACCGTAATAATGCCCAACCTGTAGCTTGCTGCACTGCCTCCTGTAACCTGATATGCCCCCTGCAGCCAGATACACCACTTGCAGTTTAATCTGCCCCTTTCAGCTACAGTAGATGTGGCCCTGGAGCCAGATGCCCTGCAGCCACATATGCCTCTTTCAGCTAGGTAAGTCTCTTGCAGCCAGATATGTCCCATGGAGCTAAATATGTTCCCCTGCAGCCAGATACCTCCCCCATCATAGCCAGATACCTCCCCCATCATAGCCAGATACTTTCTCATGTACTCAAATATCTCGTTATGTAGCAAGATCCCTCCTTATAGCTTATACTTGCACCATGTAGTCAAATACCTCCCCATTTAGTCAGATACCTCCGCCATGTAGCCAGATACCTACCCCTATGTAGCCAGATACCTACCCCTATGTAGCCAGATACCTACCCCTGTGTAGCCAGATACCTACCCCTATGTAGCCAGATACCTACCCCTATGTAGCCAGATACCTACCCCTATGTAGCCAAATACTTACCCCTATGTAGCCAGGTACCTACCCCTATGTAGCCAGGTACCTACCCCTATGTAGCCAGGTACCTACCCCTATGTAGCCAGGTACCTACCCCTATGTAGCCAGATACCTACCCCTATGTAGCCAGATACCCCTATGTAGCCAGATACCTACCCCTATGTAGCCAGATACCTACCCCTATGTAGCCAGATACCTGGCTACATAGGGGTAGGTATCTGGCTACATAGGGGTAGGCATCTGGCTACATAGGGGTAGGTATCTGGCTACATAGGGGTAGGTATCTGGCTACATAGGGGTAGGTATCTGGCTACATAGGGGTAGGTATCTGGCTACATAGGGGTAGGTATCTGGCTACATAGGGGATAGGTATCTGGCTACATAGGGGGTAGGTATCTGGCTACATAGGGGTAGGTATCTGGCTACAGATACCTACCCCTATGTAGCCAGATACCTACCCCCTATGTAGCCAGTTGAGAACCACTGCTCTATAGCATACAGTGGTATATGTCGGTCATTGACAACCATTGTAAAAATGAAAAAACTGTGTGGTTTAAGGGTTTTTTTTGTACAGAAAGCCTTATTAGTTTAACCCTTTCTATTTAAACCTCTGATGGAAGCCTCTAATGTTTACCAGTGTGTAGGCTTACAGTGGCATATGTTGCTGTAAAAGGCAACACATGTGAACCTACTGTACCACCCAACCAATGCTCCAAAAGCTCAGGAGGTGTTCCTTCTGGATGTAAAAGTCCAGTTATGCAAATCTGCACCCCCCCCCCCCCAGAGTTGTCCCTTAATTTATAGTGTGAATAGGCTGTTAGGAACATGTCATTACATCTAATTTGTTTCAGATGTTAGAAGCTATCCTGTACACAAAGTTCAGTATCCCTGCAAAACGATTTCTACACTTAATGGAATCTATGCCGCAATTAATTGCTGTGGTTGTGACGCTGTGAGGTTTAACCCGTTTAGGACCGTAGATACGACCAGTGGTGAGTTCCCACTCATGGACATACAGTTACATCGGTGGTTAAAAAGGGCACAGAGGCTGTGCTCGCGCCTTCCATGGTGGGTCCTCGCTTTCAGTGATAGCTGGGCACCCGCTGCAACTGCTGGGACCCAGATCCTGCTAGTTAACCATATAAATGCTGCAGTCAATGAAATTACTGCATCTATAGGGAGAACAGATAGAGAATTCTCCCTCTGTCCATCATCCAGGCTCTGTGAATGGATCGCAAAGTCCCGATGGTAGCTATGATATACGGAGGCCTCCAGGAGACCCCCGGTGTTATAGCTACAGAAGCCGATCAGACTCTGTCCTGAATTTACCACTAACCTAAGGTACTATATGTCATGAAAAAACTCACTAGGATAAGTTATAGCATCTTAGAGCTGTAATCACATAAAGTGAGACAGTTTAGATTTGAAAAATGGGCTCTCGTCCTTAAGACCATTTTTCAACTGGTCCTGAAAGGGTTAAAGTGCTGTAAGATTAATGTTTCCTATAAAGTGGCCATTAAGTGTATATAAATTTATATACAGTGTATACACATATATAACATACCATTTAGAACGTTCTTTAGAAATTGTTACTCATATACTATTTGCTTTTCGATTGAGGAGGTAGTTTATTTTGTGTCTTGTACGTGCTATGTCTACTTGGTTCCAGGTTATTATTGCTTACATTTATTATTTTTCATTGCTGAAACATGTGGAACTACGTCATTGGAGCAGAACAATGAAAAAGAAATGGTAATAGCGGACCTGATCACCAGTAGTGTATAACAGACCCAATTGACTTTAATGCTGTCCATCAGATTTCCATCATGGTGTCCATCATTTTACTAGACAAAACACTGCAGCATGCTGTGCTGTTTTTGTCTGGTACTTTTGGTGATCCCTGTCTGGCTTTAATGAGCTAGCTGGATGAATAGACATTAAGGGGCTCATAATCATTGTATTTCTCCTATTATTTTGGCTAATTTTGAATTTTTGCACAAGACTTAAAATTTTGCTCAAGGTTTATGGAGTATTTTTTAGGAGTTTGCATCAGCTGCACCTTTTTTCATTTTTTTTACGCTGGGGTGGGGGGGTAGTATCATGTTAGCTACTTTATTAGGCAGATTTATCATGTGCATTTATTAAGTTCTTGTGCAAAAAATCATACAGCTGTAATCCACTCCTATCCTTGCATAGTTTTTTAGCCAAGCTGTTTTAGCAAAAAAAAAAAAAAAATTGCTCAAGCGCCCAAAAAGATGTTAAATGTTCCCCTAAATGTACTAGAGCAGATGCGGCGGGATAGGTTGAAGGACAGGGTATGGCCAAAAATATTAGGGTATTATATACACATGAGGTCAATAGAAGATCATATAGTGTAGCCCTAGTCGTCGCAGTTGTCGCCTCCCTAGACTAGAAGTATATTCATAGTATCCATCAAAATAATTGTCATAAAAAATAAATAACATTTACTGGCTGTAGCTGTGTCCCGCCTCTGCCACTGAAGGGCTGAATGGGCCTGCTACATCACTTCGCCATACTGGGCCACACAATAAGGACCAGAGCAGCACAGTATTTACGGGAGTCAGTGAAGTAATTGCATGTAATTTTTTATACTCGCCCTCTACCTGGGCATAGCGCATAAAGGAGTACTGGCGGGACAACCCCTTTAACTCTTACTGTATAGGCCCTATTACACCAAGCGAATATTCAAGAATATTGAAAAGTGTGTTCAATAAGGGCTTATTCCCACAATCCGTGAAATGCGAATCCAATGGATGAGGAAGCTCTGTAGTGGACTTTTTTCCCCACCCAACATCATGTATCAATATGATGCCGGGAGTGGGAAAAGTGTTTGAATCTTCGTGGCACTGTAAAGACAGAGCCACACAGCCTTTTCATTACAGTGCCGCGAAGATTCAAACAGTTTTCCCGCTCCTGGCATCATATTTATACATGATGTCAGTAGGGAAAGAGTCCACTAAAGGGGTTCCCCCTCGATAGGATGTGTGTTCAACAGAATGTGGGAAAAAGCCCTAATACTAGAAGTCTAGCCAGCAAAATAGAGGGAGCTTGAGGCCTTGATTCTGGAGGAACACATTGATGTAGTTGGTGTCACTGAGACATGGCAGGACACCTTAAGTCTGGGTTGCCAGTATTCAGGGTCTAAGGGCCCTAATACATGGGGTGATTTTCCTGTGAATTATCGTTATATTTTTTAAATTTAATCGTTTCGTGTAAATGCAGGCAATGATCAAACAACCAAAGAGAAAACCTTCATTGTTAGTTTGGTGCTGACACCAAAATCATTGTTAACCCTTTGCTAATCGTTTGCTGTAATTCCGCATTCATTCACTAATCGTTCACTAAACATTCAGTGTAATTCCACATCATTCCTTCATTTGCTGGATTCAGATGGAGAAAACGATCGCAGTACTGATCGTAACTAACCACTATCGCTCTGTGTAATATGGTTGATGATTTCAAGTTAACAATAAATGTTTGCGATCGTTAATAGTTAAAAATAGCTTTGTCTAATAGGACCAGGGTGAGCAGGAAGGCAGGAGGAGTATGTCTGTATGTTAGAAGTGATATACTGTGAAAGGGAGTGTAGGAAAATATAAGCACGAAAGTACTCTCCAGCTCGCTTGATTACTTTTAAACCTTTATTGTATAATGTTTAAAAGGCCGACGCGTTTCGGGCTCTCTTGCCCTTATTCATGGCTCTAAACAACATGGAATACGGTGTGTTAGAACATACATATCTGCATATACAACCATGTAAGTAACAAAACAGATAAAAGAAAAAACCCACATATAAAGCATTTTAAATAACATTTGGTATCATTTGAACCGATAGTCAAACAAGGTTTTCTCTTGTACATATAATAAGTTCATCATACCAGTGTATTCGGGCAGTCTTTACATACACATGTCTATAGGTATAAGGTAAACCCATGTTCAATTAGTACCTAGACATATTTCTATGAAGTAGGAACCAGATAGGCACATTCAGGACACATCATATAAGAGGGTGTTTTGTGTTTTTTTGTGTTTTTTTGTTTGTTTGTTTTTTTTTTTCTTTTTTCCTATCCTAGCATTTTCATTCCAGTTTTCTTTTCATCCCAGTACTTTTTTCAATTCATACGTGACATTGCATGTTTTAATATTAACATTACTAATTTCATGTATTTGTTCTTGTGCATGTCATTCACATTTCTGTATGTATATATGCTTTATATGTGGGTTTTTTCTTTTATCTGTTTTGTTACTTACATGGTTGTATATGCAGATATGTATGTTCTAACACACCGTATTCCATGTTGTTTAGAGCCATGAATAAAGGCAAGAGAGCCCGAAACGCGTCGGCCTTTTAAACATTATACAATAAAGGTTTAAAAGTAATCAAGCGAGCTGGAGAGTACTTTCGTGCTTATACCTTGTTGGATGCCCTTGGGTCCGGGGGTTTTTTCTCGCGTGCTCGTGGAGAGGCATACAGCCATAATAAGAACACCACATTCCATCTAAAGGGACTTTTTTGTTGTGAGTGCTGACCACTCTTCGTTTTTTGCATGCACTAATTAGGAAAATATAGACTTGTTGGGAGGGCAAAAAAATTTTATTTAAAAAAGGGCAATTTCCCTGGGTTAACTTCAGGACATTGACTGGGAGCAGCTGCTGTCAAATACTGGTACAGATGATAAATTGGAAATCTTTAAATCAACACCACATAACTACACTGCCAAATCTATTCCTGCAGGTGACAAATATAAACAATTAAAATCAAATCCCACATGGTTTAAAACTAATATCAGAAGGGCTATAAATGACAAAAAAGGCATTAACAAATACAAATTGGAGGGGTCATCTGTAGCCTTCAAAAATGACAGAGTTCAATAAAATCTGCAAAAAGTTTACCAATTATGTAACTTTAAAATAAAAACATAGAAATATAAAAGTTCTTTTTTTTTCTTCCCCTTCAATTTTGAAAAGTACAATATAGACCAATATGATAACAATTGCCGCATACAGAGAGGTAGGCAAATGTCAGGAAATTAACAAAAGTTGTTTCAAAGGACAACTCCTTAATTAACACACATTACAAACTTGTATAACTTTGTCATATGTGTTTATTGGCTGGAGCGCATAAGGTGGCTTCCAGCTTGCTCACTACTGATTGGCTGAGCAAGCAAGCTGCAATCCAGCCAATGAAAAGGCTGCCGGTGCACATCTCTCCAGTAGTCTTTTCTCGCCCATTCGTTACAGTGGAAGATGCTGACTGGATCTAACGCAGATCCAGTCATTGCTGTCATGACAGGTATCTTTCCCCAGCGGTCATACTGTAAGTTTACAAAAAGACAAAAAATATCAGTTAACATTTACTTAGTGGTGTTGTCAGCCAGCTTACATTTCTGCAAAAATGTATTTTTCCACGTTAATATGAATCACTTGTACAAGTATTTTCCTGCTGAACTATGTCATGTATTCATGAAAATTCAGGCTTTCAAGTCACTAGAATAGAGATATTGTCTAAATATGTATTAGGTAATATGCAATGTTTTACATTATAAATGCAGTTTTTAATTTTAGTTACCATTGTTCATATGTTAACATAATAAATATCCCAGCGTCTCCTCCACACGTGCTTGCTATTCTAACTCACAGTTCTTTCATCTGCATCTGTTTTAGTACTCAGAGTAAATGACACGTTGTTTGTAATAAATCAATTTGTGACACTGTCACTGCATGTTCATGTTCAGTGTCACGTTCTCATAGCTTGTACCGTCATGGTGCGTTTGGTGCCATACTACTGTACACTTGTAGTCTGCACTGATCTTGCTCTGGTTGTAATAACGCTCTTGTAGCATCACAGAGGTAAGCCTCTGGGCACTTCTTTAGTTTTTTTATGGTTTGTATAAATGGGCTAAAGCTATTTATGATATATTTCGGAGGATTATACCTGATGTTCAAGGTGCCATGTGAGCAAAAAATCAGACAAACAGCAGCAGGAAAAAATTACACCAAAGAAGAGGTTACATCACACAAACATCCCTGGTCTAAGCAGTAACCTCCAGATAATGATGACTAGAGATGAGTGCAACTTGAGCATGCTCAAGACTGATAGTTTGGCCTAGATTGTATCCATGTTTTCCCAGACTCCCTAAGGCTGCATCCATCCTCCTTAGCCACCAGTATTTATATACCACACAATCAGACTCAAGTATGCGCGAGTTGCGCTCATCTTTAATTATGACTAGGGTAAGGGTAGAGGGCATTACATTCAGGAGGTAGCACTGTGGTACATAGCAGCAACAGGTATTTACATAAGGGTCACCTGTGCAGTCCATTATAATTGGTAAAAGATATATGGGAAGACTTGATTTACATTTAAGGCACAACATAGATCCTCTGGAAGAAGCAGACAGGCCCAGATTGAATGCACACAGTTTCTCTGCTTTGCATAGTTTTAGCCAAGCCTCATCCCTGCTTCCTGTGATCTTACCACCAGCTCAGAGTGAAATGCAAAGGCATAAGCAGTGCATTGGGGCACTAAATATACCACTTGAGGGATGATATTAAAATCAAGACCAAAAGCATCCATAAGGCATATATTAACTATATATATTTGTTGGGATTTTTTTTATTTTTTATATATCATGACAGCTACACTATTAGAAGACCATCCAATATTACATCAGAAATAGTCTTCTGTGGTGGTGGTGGTGGGGTTCTCAAAGCAAATTGTCTCTATGCATAATGTATTGTCTTCTCAAAGAAGTGGCCATTTACAGAGGTTTCACTTTAAGTTTGAAATCATCACATTGGCTGTCAGATTGAATAAAATTGTTTCATATGACAGGGTTCCATTAAACATAAATTTTCATATGTTGCTGGTTGAATGGTTCTATGGTTGGAAATTAACAAACAGACTATTCTTCCGCACTCCCTGGTGTGCACCTACAGCAAATTCAGGTCCCTGTCAAGTTGATCCCTCCTCCATTTGCGAGATGGACTCATCTGGGGTGACAGTCCGCTCAGCCAATGATTGGCCGAGACTGCGTAGCGACACATTCAGTGATTAAATGAGCAGGCTGTCACCCTCAGATGAGGCCGTCTCGGAAGTGGAGGTGGGATTGTCAAGACCAAGACATGCTGTGGGAGGGCACCAGGGAATACCAGGATATGATTTTTTTCACCATGGGTGGCTATATTTGAAGAGTTATGTTTGAGTGAAATAATCCTTTAATCAGGATTTCTTTTGCTGCATGTTGGGAATCGGAAGTTGGCTAGATAAAATATTTAGATCAAGCCAAAAAAAACAAAAACGTAAGCTATTTGTGGACAACTCAACACTGTCACTTTTACTCTGAATGAAGAGATATTGGGATTAAACCACCTGTGAAAGGAATGGGATAAGTACTGTAAACAGTAACTAATCATGAGAATGGAGTAACAGATTTCCATAGAACAATCATGTTCTATGAATTTGGCTTACGTTAACAAGATACTTAACAAAGTAAATAATTCTGATGACAATGTGCTTCCGTGCCGGTTTACCTCATAGCAGCATGGACTCACTAAGCAAATGTTCCTCTCAGACTTTTGTTTGCTCAACCTGGTTTGATTCTAGCGTTCTCACTGAAGGGAGTTTGTGAGTCACACATGAAATTACTGTTTCTTTGGAAAAGGCGGTAGGACTCTAATGCTAGACTTTATAGTGGTTTAAGGAGAGCATGTAATAAGACTGCACAGTACAATTTTCTCGAACTCTTATACAAATGACAAAAGATAACTAACAGGACTAGATAAGCAATTTAGCAACAACACACCTGGCCCATTCACAGCATCATTTCTTTTGTAGGGTCAGTTGGCTCATCTCTAAAGCATTTATTTAAGGCAATAGACTATTCATACGTATCTCCTGGCTTATAATTAATTGTAATCAAAAGATGGTAAATCATTGGACTGTGGTACCTTGGAGTTGCCTGGAAACCCTCTGTGTCTTTCAGACGAGTGGGGGAAAATGCAGCAACAAGTATTCAGCTCAGAAAACTAGGTGTCTATTTCAAGTTGCACTGTAAAAAATATCTAGCTGAAAGAGTATATGGTCCGTAATTTTTTTTAAATTTTATTAACAACTTCATGACCAAAGGTCGTTAATGCC
This sequence comes from Dendropsophus ebraccatus, assembly GCF_027789765.1. NCBI lineage: Eukaryota > Metazoa > Chordata > Amphibia > Anura > Hylidae > Dendropsophus > Dendropsophus ebraccatus. Next base: position 54,546,445 of record NC_091459.1, read on the forward strand.
TGCATGTCCAGGTCACACTAAAACAGTGCTCTCCTTGCCTTTTAAGAGCCATAACGCTTTTATTTTTTACCCGTAGGTGAAAAAATAAGAGTTACGGCTCTTAGAAGGCTGGTTGGGGGCCATGATCTATATTTTTTTTGTTGGCATCATATCAGTGTAAGTTTAGGGACCAGAAGACCTGCACGCGGTACATGACGCAATATGGTTTGATCAAGTTACATACCAACATTCTGGCGTTGGTTTTTAAAGGAGACCTGTCATCCCCCGTTCCGGGGTGAAGGCCGCCCGACCCCAAACCCCCCCCAGAGGCATGAGTGTGAGCCATGGATGTAAGGTGCAGCCATTTCTTTTTCTCTAGGTTTGCATCATATCAGTGTAAGTTGCACTTTTTGATGGCTTTTTATAATTTTTTTCCCCCTCATATATATAATAAAAATGATCAATTCTAGTATTTTTTTACTTTTTCAGTGTAAGAATATTATATCAATCAGATAATTCCACATGCTACAATATGTTTCTTTTTTTTCCTACATATTTTTATTTGTAAAATGGGAAAGGGAGGAAATTAAACTTTTATTACACACTTTTTAAGTACCCCTACGGACTAGCATTGATGAGTACTATTCTCTGCCTGAGGGCTGACTCTATGAGAAAATTGCTGATCCGACAGGACAGAGGTAAGTAATAGTCCTCCGTCTGTCGGGGAAGGTGATCGGGACTCTCACAGTCATGCTCCTGGGGTCCCGGTTAGTCAGTGACAGGTACTTTTTCACTGACACCTTTAAACACAGCCACTCCTGTCGCTGGCACTTAAATGCCCCGATTGAACGGGCAGCGGCGCAATCCTTACCTTCTTTGAATCTTCATAGAGCCTGTGGATCTAATGGCGTACTGGTACATCATGGGTTCTTAAGAGGTTAAGAAGCTCCTACTACTTTGCACTTTTTTCCTGTATTTATTACACCTGTGTAAACATGTTACCTGTATATATAAAAAAAAAAAACTCTCCAATCACACTCCAACCTCTCCACTATGGCCAAGACCAAAGAGCTGTCTAAGGACACCATGGACAAAATTGTAGACCTGTACAAGGCTAGGATGGGCAAAAGGCTGGGACAGTAGATGAGCAGCTTTGTGAGAAATCCACAACTGTTTGTGCAATTATTAGAAAATAGAAGAAACACAAGGTGACTATCAATCTTCCTTGCTCTGGGTCTCCATGCAAGATCTCGCTTCATGGGATAAGGATGATTCTAAAAAAGGTCAGCAATCATCCCAGAACTACACAGGAGAACCTGGTCAATGACCTGAAGAGAGCTGGGACACATCACCCCATCGATCAAAAGGGGACGCTAGCACACAGTGCTAACCAGGTGTTGTGCCACCTCCTTTAAAAATAAGCACAGTGGCGTAGCTACCATGGAGAACGACCACATGACTGCTATGGGGCAGAGCATGGCCTGCCTCCATAGTGCTACAACATTTACAGTCCCTTTCTCTGTGGTACAACCGTAGCCGCAGGGGGACAGCGTCTCAAAGCAGCATAGAGCAGCCTGCACTTGCAGGGGGCTTAGAGTGGCCTATCACAGTCTGTCAAAGCGTAGAGCCTGCACACACAGAGCAGATCACAACATCCCCTAGGAACAGAGCAGCCAGCACACACACCTGCCCCAGCCACCTTGCACCACCAGATACATACACACACACACACGATTCTGCTACATATGCGCAGTCCTGCTGTGCTATATACACCAACAGCTTTATTTCATGTTTACACACATTTACACACAGCTCTGCTACATATACACAATTTTGCTTAAAGGGGTAGTGCGGCAGTAAACATTTATTTACAAAATAACACACATTACAAAGCTATACAACTTTTTAATGTGTGCTTTGTATGTGAATGGCCCCCTTCCCCGTGTTCCCCCCCACCCATGCTAGATCCGGAAGTGTTGGTGCATTATACTTACCACATTCGTGTCGACCCCTGTCCGCCATCTTGTGACAATGACGTGGCATGAGGGACGGATGGAGCGGTTCAGCCGGCCTCCCGAAGACTACGTCATTGTCACAAGTTGGCGGATGGGGGTCGACACGAATGCGGTAAGTATAATGCACCAACACTTCCAGGTCTAGCGTGGGTGGGGGGAAACACTGGGAAGGGGGCCATTCACATACATAACACACATTACAAAGTTGTATAGCTTTGTAATGTGTGTTATTTTGTGAATAAATGTTTAGCGCGGCACTACTCCTTTAATATGCATACACACACATCTACTAATAAACACACAGCTCTACTACATACTGTATATATAATTACACTGCTCTGCTACATATATACACATACACAGTCCGGCTACATACACAGCTTTGTTGTATACACACATACTGTACAAACAGCTCTGCTACATAAACACTCATACACAAAGTTCTCCTACAAAAACAGACTGCTCTTCTACATGCAGATGTAGCCATAGGTTTCTTCGATGCATTACCTCGACACAGTCAGCATTGCGATTCCATATCCCACAGCATTGGGATTAACACATCAAAGATGTGTTTTTTCAGCCATTCTAACTATGTAAGATCAAGATGATGCTGGCTACATATGTACACATACAAAAACACAAAGGAATGCAACAGCTCACTGCAATGGCAAGATACAGACCCAACAGAGATATGAAAATCGCTAAAGGGTAGCTTCACACGTAACGACTCGCAGGGTTAATAACGCTGCAAGTCGGCTAGGTCCTGGCAGATCATTTTCACTACATACAGCGGTCTGAACGACCGCCGCGTGTATGTAATTCTGCCGGCCGCTTAACCCCTTCAGCTGCCGCCTGGCTCCTGCTCCGCTCCCGCTCTGTATACATTACCTGTCCTCGCTGCACAGGGTCCCGGCATACTGCTCTCCCGCCCGGCCAATCAGTGTGTTGCCCTGCCGCAGCCACTGATCCCGCACGTGCGGGAGAGCAGTACGCCGGGACCCGTGCAGCAAGGAGAGGTAATGTATACAGAGCTGGAGTCGGGCGGCAGCTGAAGGGGTTAAGGGGCTGGCAGAATTACATACACGCAGCGGTCGTTCAGACCGCTGCGTGTATGTAGTGAAAGTGATCTGCCAGGACCTAGCCGAGTCTGTACGTGTGAAGCTACCTAAAAGCAGCCCCCCAGCTGCTAAAAAATCTCCATAAAAGTAATGAGGCTCTTGGTTACCATTTGCAAATAAAAAATCTCCAGTCTTTCAGTACTTATGAACTGCTGCATGTTCTGCAGGAAGTGGTGTATTCTTTCCAGTATGACACGGTGCTCTCTGCAGCCACCTCGGTCCATGTCAGGAACTGTCCAGAACAGTAGTAAATCCCCATAGAAAACTTTTCCTGCTCTCCAGAGTGGAAATAATACACCACTTCCTGCAGGACATACAGCAGCTGATAAGTACTGGAACAGGGGAGGTTTCTCAATAAAAGTAGATTACAATAACTACAAAACAGTATATGCTTAAAGAGTCACTGTCGTATTTTTTGGGGGGCAGAAATCAATAGTCCAGGTGATTTTAAGAAACTTTGTAATTGGGTTTATTAGCCAAATATGCCATTATCTGCAATTAAAAATCCTTTTCCCAGGTCCCCCCTTCCTCCTCTTTTCCATCCACTGAAAAAAATCTGGAAATTGTGACTTGTTGCATCGGACATACCCAGTCTGGTCTATAGAGAGGGGAGGGGGGAGGAGGAAGGAGGGAGTTAGCCGACAGCAGAAAGCTGAGAACAAAGGAATTACAGGCACAGAGCTGGGTGACAGCTGTATTCAGAGGTCAGAGAGGTCAGTGGTGACTGTCAGAGAGGATAACGGGTGAGGTATTTGTAGATTAACTCTTTGTTGTCCTGTTTTGGTGTTTTATTTAGCTCTCTCCATAGGAGAACAATGAAGACAGGGGGGAGAGCTTCAAACTGCTTTTTCATGATAAAAATGCCTTTTTTGGCTAATAAACCCAATTACAAAGTTTCTTAAAATCGCCTGCCTATTGATTTCTGCAAAAAAAGTGACACTTTAATGAAACAACAATTATTTAGGTAACACCTTCACCATTATATACAATTTTGTACAAATATAAATCTCTAGAGGTCTGCTAGTTGTGGAAATTCATGCACCATGTTGTGTCGTTCTTTCCCTATGTCCAAACTGTCCAGTACAGTCAGAAACCCTTGTCTGTCTATCAGCTGTAACCAGATCCATGAACAGTATCTGTATCAAGCCTACACCGTGATGGCATTGCCAACCAAATAACTATGTCCAGTTTGGGTGTATAGGTACAAGAGTCAGTCACATGAATCACGTGTTATGTAACACCTCGCCCAACGTGTTTCAGTCACTAGTATCCGTGACCTCATCAGGGACGCCGAGGCATTAGCTTATTAGTGACAGTGTATATACAGTTAGATACAGTACACATATAGAAATAAAGAGACTGTTGATAATTTCAGAGGACAGCAATTGTTGTGGCTACTCACTGTCCTGGTGTCAAGAACGACCAGAGGGATGGTCCTAATAAGCAGTGGCTAAAGTAGACGCTATGAGGAATAAATACGTGGGTGTCAGTGCTGCTAAACCGATCCCACCGTAAAACCCCAAAGATAGGTTTATATACTTAGTCTCCCTCAGTGCTCATGATTCTAAGTGCACAGTAATCCTAGGGATGTCCGTCCAAAGGAAAATGATATTCAAAGGTAAGTTCCCCCTTAGTGCGTTCATTTAGTACATATAGTGTAAGAAGTAGACTGAAGAAACTTACAGAGCTGTCTTGAGAAGATGGAGAACTGTCCTCCCGTGGTGCAGGAGCGCCGGCGGCCGTGCACTCTGATAAAGGCCACACGGGCACGGCGCGTCTGGCGTCACCAGGCCTTTTGGGAGTGCGCCCCTCGGGGAGTGGTCGCTTTCTGTTAGTAAACAGAACAGAAGTAAATTACAAATCTCTGGCACCAGTTGATTTGAAAGAATTTTTTCTTGGGAGACCTACCCCTTTAACAAAAATAAAAATGTGTGTGAATTATAAACATACAGTTTTGCTTTCTCTACAGGCTATGGGACTTTTCTAAACCATCACCACTACTTGAAAGTGTGGAGCATCATACAGAGTTTACTTGTGGCCTTGACTTCAGTGTTCTTAATCCAGGACAGGTATGTATACATTTTTTTCCTAATGGTCTCTTTATATGTACATTATTGAAAAATGGTGGCTGAATAGGGTAATGTAATGGATAATTACAGAATAGGTATATAGTAATTAAAACAACTTAAAAAGGAAAAGTCCGGCCACTGGGATTTTTTTCAAACTGCAGGGCATGGGGGGAACATAATAAACTACACCAACTCACCTCTCCCTGTGCCTCTCCAGCACTGGATCGCCGGGCTCCGAAATATCCAGCAGAGTCGACGTCGCACCCTGGCTGATGGAAAGCCCGCTCAGCCAGTCAGTGACAGGGACGAGATGCCGCTCCAGTCAGTGATTGGCTGAGCAGGCTTTTTCCTCCAGGTTGTGACAACACTACAATTCGGGGGGAAATGCCTTCTGGCGGAGATCCTGCAGCCAGTCAAGCGGCGCATCGTGGGCACAGTAAGCAATGGTTGAGTGTTATTTTCTCCCCTGCCAGCTTAGAGATTATGCTAATGGATGGACTTCTCCTTTAATTATCATTAACCCCTAGGTACCCTGATAGGGTAACTATCATCTTGCTGCATTGGCAGGATAAGCATTCAGTCTTCCCGGCAAGTGTGTAACTGGCTGCTAAAGCATACGGTATATGGAATTGGAAGAATCCCTGTAGACTCGCATAGAATAGAAAAAAAAAGTCCTTATATGACCACCCTGTACATGGAGAAATTAAAGCACAGAGGAAAAAATAAAACACAAAAAGGATTTTTTTAAATGTATAGACAACTTAATGAATTGTGTTGATGTTAATATGAGCTGTACAGTTGAACATATATTTTGTTCAGTATCACTTGTAAATGTATTGTTTAGCTCACTTCTTGTGAATCATTCATGTGCTGTGCTGAACAGTAACCTCTTTTCCACAATGAAAAAATGGGTTTAACCTCGCACATCTGGGGTGCCCGCATGTTAGCACAACACCACGTACATGTACATCAATGAGTTAAACTGTCTGCATGGCGACAGTTTAACTTTGAATGATGTTAGCAAGTAGTGACAGGTCCTGGCAACTAGCCAGGAACTTATCACCACTCCCCTCTACTGGAGATTGCTACTATTGGTCCAATCACAGATCAATTACAGTGAGAATGACAAGAAGGGACACTCTTTTTGTTCTGATCTCCTCTGTTGTCTTTGCGAGGAAGTCAAAACTTAATAGTCACCCCTGACCCCTTTGGCTTTATTTAATAGTCTTCCCAGTTCCCTGTTGCTTTAACTAATAGTCATATCCTGACCCCTGTTGCTTTACCTAATAGTCGCCCAGGTTCACTCGTGCTGTAACTAATAGTCATCCCTGTTCCCTGTTGCTGTGTCTGATAATCTGTTTTCTCCCCTGTTACTGTGCCTAGAACCACCCCTTCCCCCTTTACTGTACCTATAGTCACCCCTGTTATTGTACCTAATTGTTGCCACTATTAGTGTGTGGCCATCTCTCCTGTTACTGTACATCATCATCGTTCCTGTTACTGTATGTGATTGTCGCTTCTGTTTCTGTAAGCAATATTCGCTTCTGTTAATGTACCTGATTGTCGCTGCTGTTACTGTACAAGAAATTTTAAGAATTTTCTGCTAAACTTCTAAGACCTATATAATTCTAAAAAGTAAAAGAACCCTCACCAAATAATGCCGACATACAGTAGACATATGTGTTGGGTCACTATCTTTGTTACACGCAGAGATTTTCAAACCTCAAAAAAATGCAAATTCAACTTTTTAATGAGATTTTACAGTTTTTCACAAAAAAAGGGGTAACATATCAACCAAAATTTGCTACTAACATGAAGCACATTTTATCATGAGAAAACAATATCAGAAGGCTGAGTTCCCACTGCTTTTTGGAAGTTCGTTTAACTTATGTTTTTAAATGGTTACTTTTAATGTACACAAAAATGTGGTCAACAGTGTTTTTGTGTACACTTAAAAAAAAGAAAAAAAAAACATCCGTTCTGATCCGTTTTTTTTTTTTATAATGAAAGTCAATGGAAAAACAGATTCAAACAGATTACACACAATTGCATCCATTTTGAATCCCTTTTTTCCATAAACTGTATATGTTAAACAGTGTGAACCCAGTCTAACTTAATATAAGTAATAGGTTTAAGTTCCACTAGATTATCTGCACATAATATGAGGCTGGTGAGATTTTAAAAATAGAGCTTGGGCAAAAGTGGCTACGGAGTTAAAATTCACAGTTGGAGTTTTAGAGGCAGGCAGGTTTTCTTGCAGCTTGAAATCCTTGCATGTTTCTTTAACTTACCACACAGCTTGACCACCAAGCCATGTAGCCAGGAACTGTAAACAATATATTACAAATGTACTGTAGATTGTTAGACTGTTCGGTACAATGCTGAAATCAGACTTTATATTTAATGCTGGATCTGTAGTGTAATATGGACATTGATATGCATAGACAGATTTTCCTGTAAATACACTATGTTAGAGGTTATATTTCACCCATGTTTTTACAGATTAAAACCAAATACTAATAAATATACATTTTTTTTATGTTTTTGTTTTTGGATGGTAGATTTTCTGTATATGATTATGGGAATGGCCATCTTGCTTGAACTGCTGTTAACAGAATTTATAGAGGTGTTTTACAGCAGCCAACACAGTCTATAGCCGTACAATGGTGATGGTTATTGGCTTCTGTGGTAGAGGTTTGAAGGCATTAGTTAAGCTTGGACTGTCAACTATTGTCAATAATCCAACAGTATCCGTAGATAAATTAAGTCCAAGGTTTATTTACATAATTTGGTACAAAGTTGCAACGTTTAGACCCAATGGGTCTTTGTCAAGCAAGATGATGCTGGACAAAGACCCATTGGGTCGAGATGTTGCCTGGACCGTGTTCCTTGGTGCTTTGGTGCTGTTGGAACTTGCTTGTATTTGGCATCAACTATTGTCAGTGATGTCTGATGTTTATTTTATCAAAAGGGAAAGCGTTGTTAGTATTACTAATAGAGATGAGCGCAACTCGAGCATGCTAAGGTCTACCCGAACGTGCGGTATTTGATTAGCTGTAGAAGTTGGATGCAGCCCTAGGGAGTCCTGGGAAACATGGATATGCACTATGGATGATTTTTCTTCGAATAAGGGACAAGATTGCTAACATTAATGTCTGGACCACAAATAATCCCTTAACGTGTAAATGAGTTCTTATATTAATGTGTAGCATGTGTCTACAATTTTTAAGACTATGAATGATAATACCAGTTTGTTCCCCTAGCAAACTGTTGTTGAGAACTTCTATTATCATGATGTAATTCATGGACTCATTATATACAAAAGAAACCTTTAAAAGCAGATTTATAGAGCATATGTATCCCTTAAGCATTATTTGTATCTATAGAGTCAATCATCTATTGCACACCTATAGAGAATTATTCTGTAAATTTAGAGCAAAGTAAGCAAAACAGACTAATTCAATCTAACATTTGTTTATGTGACTCGAGCCTTGTGAATCACACTCACTCTATATTATGCCAACATTTTTTTTATCATGCAAATTCCTTCCTTTTAGTCAGCCAATGCGTGGATTATGTATTGAGAGGCAGTGTCTGAATCGGAAAGTGCTGAAAGTGTTTAAATGCTTGCCGTTTTGTGAATGTAGACTTTAAAAGGAGTGCTACTGTATATAAATCAAATTTGGTGGGAACAATGGAGGCTGTCTGTCCACATTTATTCTCAGTCACCCTTCACTCATTCTTCAAAACATTCTCTCGACAAAGTAAAACATATACATAGGTGAATGCATCAATCTATTAATATAAAAATTCAGGAGGAGAAGAAACCTCTTTCATTCTTATCACACTGAATTTGTACTACAGAGTGAACTGGAACATTTCCTTGGACGTTTTCATAAAGGAAAACGAATGTACACACATCTATATATGTGGAGAAACGTGCTCCTGACTTTTGATATCTGTACAATATTTTCTCCCTTTCCATAATTTTTATTGAAATGTCAGACGACTAGCCTATTGGTGTTAGCAAAGAAAATTTTCTTTTATTCTATATTCAAGGAGGAAGAAATTGCTGGACCACATAATGGAAAGGCTTTTCCCTTGAGAAGTACAATCTCTTGCCGGCTACCAATTAAGATAGTTTACACATCACTGAAATGAAAGTACCCAGAGTAATAGTGGGCAACAATGTTCTTCTAGAAAGTATGCACAGAGTGAAAAACTTTCATAAAACCCAATAGTAAAAGAAACAGAGGGAGAGTGCCAATGTGTAGGATGATACCAGGAGATGGAACAAGGTAAAGAACCGACCACACTGACCTCAAGATGAACACCCTAAAATACATATATAGAGTAATTGTAGCTTTAACCTGGGTCCATCCCCAGAGGATATGGTTCTGTCTGTAGTGGAAATCACATCAAACTTGTACAGTGATGCTGCCTCACCAGCGCAGTTTAAGGATAAAAACTCCAGTATTTCTGAGCATTTCAGAGAGAAGTCTACTGATACATACATGCACAGTGTTATACTCTCAAGTCCCACTCCTCACTGTGCTCCTGTCCACTCCTCTGCTGTGTTCTGTGCTGGTACTGGGGCTGCTCGTCCTTGTCTTCCGGCGTCGTCTTCTTCCCTCTGGTCTCTGCTCCAGTGACAACTGTGGCCACTAGGGCCACTGTGCATGTGGCCATCTGCTTAGAATTTATAGAGTTAGCATGTCTTCAACTGCTACTGCCATTTGCTAATCCAGAGCCACCTGCATCTTTTTAAACTAGGTCCACCTGCCATTTATTTGCCTGTGCATTGTTGGATTCTAGCATTCCAAGTGAAGGTGTCTTTCCGCAGTTCCTGCTGTATTCCTGTGAATCCTGACCCTTGCCTGTTCTTACGCTTTCTGCCTGACCCTCTTCTGTTCTCCCTGTCTCTCCTATCACTTACCTGTTGCTGACTCTGATTGCCTGACCTGCCTCTGAAGCTGCCTGCCCTGACCCCTCACCTATTTGACTGCAATACTTGTCTCATCCTTCATTGTTCTCCAGTGCCTTTCCCCGACTCTGCCAGGTTCTTGGGAAAGAGTTCCCGCTCACACTGGCACTACACTTGTAGAATTATCTGGTGTCCTCTAGCAGCAGAAGTCCAGCTTCTGCATCCTAAAGAGGTATAAAGGGTGAAAACCTAGAGGGCATTTAGACTCTTGCTCCCTTGTGCGGCCCAAAGCCAAACTGATTGAGTAGCACAGCGGGTTCACACTCACTCTTTGTTACATACAGTAACTCATCTCTCATTCGGATTGAATGGTTTGTCAGGTTAGTGCATAACGGTACCCTAAGACATAATTCTGAAGAAGAGTTTGTTCTAAACCCAAGTCGTGTTGTTATTGAGTATGTATATGTATCTACCTGTATCTGAGTATCTACCTCAAATACTCAGAGCTGCTGCAGTTCCTTCCTTAAAGGTCCTGTTTCTATTAGAGTGGCATCATTCGAGGCATATACAAGTTTGCTGGAACGTTCATGTAATGCACATACGTGGTGCTGAGTGTAAGAGCCGGTATATAAATAATAACTAAAGTTAGCCATGTTAACTAATAATCTCCATTAAGTTCAGTTAGATATGACTGCACTTTATGAATGAAGCCTCTGCCACATAATATGTGAAATAGCCAATAATCTAGGGGCCACAGACACCCTGTTCCCAGTGTTAAAAAAGTAGGGGCCTTTTTTTGTTTCCTATAACTTTATTCTTTGCTATTGCTGACATCCTAACATGTTGTAAAGGAACCCAAGGCCTGGATGGAATACAGGGACAGACTGTGTAAGCTCTACCACTTGGCCCCTAAGTCTGTCCCTGCCTGCTTCTCAGCCCCACAGTAGGCGGTCGTCAACAACTGGGTGATGGTCCCCAGGCTGGGTAAGTAAACTAGAGCAAGACAGAAAAACACAGTAAAGAAGAATGACGCAGATGAAACCGAAGATGGCAAAACAGTATAAAACAGCTGGCAAAAATGGAGGTCAGAAATCCAAGTAAATCCAAAACAAAATTAACCCCAGAGACTATTGCAAGCAAGTATGTTTGTCATTGGTCCATATCCAAAAAATGTCGGTGTTGTTGAGAACCAAATCTTATTAAAGGGAAAATATTAATCTAACCTGCTAATGGCCCCATATTGCCAAGGAGGCACCAAAGATGAAGTTATGTCTCTTACCTTCATCCTCTTCACCGTTCTGTACACTTAGTCGGTACTCCTTGATCAGGAGCACTGCCCTGCCCACCTAGCTCCGATCCGGCCTGCTTCATTGATAATCATTAGAAAGGGTAGGCCATCTGGGTGTGGATCAGCACTATGGGGGCTGGGCAGTGCTCCTAACTACGCCCCAGGAATCCAAACTGTCTCACTGGACCGCGGAGTAAATGACTAAGGATGAAGGCAAGTGACATACCTTTATCCTTGACACCTTCTGCGCAACAGAGAAGCTATCAGCAGGTTAGATACATCTAACCTGTTGAGAGTTCCCCTTTAAACATCATCATATATAACAGCATATAATAACTATTAGAGTTGGTTAGTGTAGTATAGTTATTATAGTATAGTGTATTATTATTGAAGGTATGAATTTAAATATGGGGGTTGTCCATTTTTTTTTTTTGGTGGGCCATTATTTGCTCAGACCTCATATTATACCTGTTATCATTAGTGTCTATGTATGGAGTACTAAGATAGAGCAGATCCATTATGTGAAGTCAGGGAGGATGTAGATTGATGATTCCCAGGTTGCCTCTATGACAGTTCCACACAGTGCTTGTCAGAAAAGAGATTGGAAATAAATTGATGTATGTATCTACTGATGACAAGCTTACTACAATGTAAAATTGTTTGTGATTGTATACCAGACCAGTATCTAGTGTGATATACCAGTAGCAGTACATAGGGAATGACCATTGTTGCAAACACAAGTATAATATTAAATACATATGTTAAAATATACAATAAATGTCAGCATTAGTAACAGAAAGCTCTTCCCTATTCTTATTATCTTAACCCCTAAATACCTATTCTTTAGGTCATTAAAGTGAACCGATGGTTTTAAAAGATTTTTTTAAAAACCTACCTGAATTTGTTATTAAAGGGGTACTACAGTAGGGATATGTTTTTTTCAAATGAACTGGGGTCAGAAAGTTATATAGATCTGTAACTTACTTTTTAGATTTTCAATTAGAAGTCATTTCCAAATCTATATAACTTTCTGACACCAGTTGTTTTAGGGGAAGAAAAAAAAAACCTTTAACTTTTGGTGACAAGGAGATTTTAGTGCTCTGACAGCTGTTATTAAGCCCCAGAGTCCCCTCCATGGTGCACACCTATTTCTCATTGTTTCCATTTCAGGGGACTGGACCAGAGCTATTTACCTGTAATAAACAAAGTATTTTAAAGGAATCCTGATGTGTGGAAGGATAACAACATATGCATGCAAATTGCTCTGAGGCAAAAAGAAAAAAAATAACTTTATTCCCTATATTAAAAATATTAAAGTATTTCACTGAAAAAAATTACAGTTCTTTGAACCGATCTATTTTTAATACATATATATAATACAAGCCCTATATGACCATCAATGATAGTAGACACACATATGCATGGATAAACACAACACTAGAGGGGAGTAGTTATAATCTGTATTTGAATATAAATGTGTTAGTCACTCAAATACTACTGCCTTATTTCTTCGCTTTGGATTGTTATTTACGGCATCCAGTAGAATATATACGTCACTGCTAGGGGATCAATAGTGAGTGTCCTCAGTGATGAGTTGTACATGGTGGGGGGAGCTGGAGGTTAGAGCCTAGGTGGTGGTGTCATTTTAAAGGTGTACTTTGGAGAAAGAATCAACTGGTGTCAGAAAGTTATACAAATGTGTAAATTATTTCTGTTAAAACATTTCCAGTCTTCCAGTACCTATCAGCTGCTGTAGGTCCTGCAGGAAGTGTTGTATTCTTTCCAGTATGACACATTGCTCTCTGCTGCCACCTGTGTCCATGACAGGAACTGTCCAGAGCAACAACAAATCCCTCTAGAAAACCTCTCCTGTTCTGCACAGTTCTTTACATGGACAGAGGTGGCAGCAGAGAGCACGGTGTCATACTGGAAAGAATATAGTAAAGAAATCTGGAGCACTCTTTAGTAGTACTACTAAAGAGTGCTCCGGATTTTCTTTAGTATATGACTTTGGGTTGCTACTCTTCCGTGTGAAGCACCTCCAAAACCAGAGACCTGTCGTGTACCCCTATCTTCTCTCATTCATACTGGAAAGAATACACCACTTACTGCAGGACATACAGCAGCTGATAAGTAATGGAATACCGGAGATTTTTTAATAGAAATAAAAAAAATCTGTATATCTTTCTGACATCAGTTAATTTAAAAGCAGTTTTTATTTTCGGAAATACCCCTTTAACTTTTTAACCATCGAATCCTTGTATAAACTGTAATAGGAGCCATTTAAAGGAAATTGTTTTTCAATCGAAATGTAGAGAAATGACTACAAAAATGACCACCATGACAGAATAAATAAGTCATAATATATGGCTAATGTATCCACATGCACGCTACAGGCACCAGTAATTCGTATGCCTGATTTGGGGCGATTTTGAAGCTCAAAAAAATAAAAAATAAATAAATAATAAAAAGATTATTGTGACAAACCATAGATTTATTTAAAGGGGAAATAAAGTTTTGAATGCATTAGTGGCCATATAGAACACATATATTAGAATCAAATTTTTTTGAATAATTTTTATTTTTTTCAGAGTGGTCGTCAAATGCTTTATAATTTTAAGTGTAGTGAATGAAGTTCTATGTTTTATTAGGTTGTTGGGAAGTGGGTAATTTTTTTCCTCAGGGCAATTTGTATGCATAGTATTGCAGTATTACACACACACACACACAACAATTATTTACACAGTATATTACTGTAGATGGCATGTGGAGGGGAGAATATACTTTTTGCTGGTTTTGCAAGGTGCTATGTGAGAAATTAAGATATAGCAGAAGCAATTTACATTGGCCTACTATTATTGCTTCTAAGAAACTAAGGGGGGAGGGGGTGGATTACATTGCAGCACTTTGGACATACAGCCATAGATACACTGCTGTTCATACTATAGATAGCTGCCGAAGCTTTATAGGTGATGAAAGGGAAGCCCTGGTTTACCTTTTAGTAACAGTCTGGGTCATCTTCAGTATGCAGATAGGCTCACACGTTGCAAGCGTGCAGCCCAGGCCCGCCCCATTTCTTGCCCATAGCTAAACTCTGCCCCCCACATCCTGTAAAATTTGTCTTGCTCTGTTACTAGACCCAACAGGTAGTGGAGAGCAGACTGCAAACATTTTTCTGTTCTCCTTGTTCTTAGGTTCCTAAAGTTGCTTTCTTGGCTTGTTATTCAGACTTCTCTAGTTTGTGTTTTGGCTTATCTATGCTTGGCTGGTTTCTGACGCAGACTATTTATCATTCCTTCCCTGATGGGCCCCGTACTTAGTAGCCTAGGGAACGTCGCTTAGTTGGGGACTGCTGCCTAGGGCATCCTAGTAGGCAGGGACAGTAGGCTGGGTTCTAGTCAGGACTCACTGTGCCTCTATGGATAGATAATATCTAAACTTTCTTTCCCCTCAGAATAAAGCTGCATAAACCTTAAAATCTGTTCAGTGATTAAATAGCTAAAAAGAAGTTTTTTTGCATAAACCTTAAAATCTGTTCAGTGATTAAATAGCTAAAAAGAAGTTCCAACTAATAATGCTTTCTTTTTGGACTACGTGCACACAAACGCAGCAGATATAAAACATAACATTCTTCTGGCTTTCATTCTATATAATTAATTACTCTTATTCAAAGCCATTACTCTTCCAATAGGAGGAAAAAAGACCACTGATTTTACTAATATACACAGCCAGGCCCCTTGGGGTAATACAAACTTGTTTTTATTGCAAATTTATTTAGTGCAAAAAAAAATTAATCTATCTACTTTTATTATATTTATTACATTACGGTCAGTTTTCACTTTTTTAGAGTTAACCCGTACTATTGATAATTTTCTGGAAAGAGCAGAGGGAACCTGATCAATATATATATATATATATATATATATATATATATATATATATATATAGATATAGATATAGATACATACACACACACACCCTGTAGAGTAACTTAAACCTCCAAGAGGTACTAGATGTAACGGAATGTGGAATCAAAAAGATCTCTTATTTAAATCAAGTTTTTATGTTAACATATTGGCACTCGGCTTCCAACTAAACTGAGACTTCCTTCTCTGTAAAGAAGAAAGCGCTGTCAGTGATCCATTGCTCCTTGTTCCCCCAGTGGGTGAGTACAGGGGGAGCTGCGGGGGGGGGGGGGGGGGGGGCTGCCTGGTTGATTGCTAGATCATCTGGGCAGCCCATAGCAGATAGCAGCAGTCTGCTGCCGCCGCTCCTAGTCCGCAGAGTGATGGCATCAGATTGCTGCTGTTTAAGTCGTTTGTCTTTCAACATGTTGAAAGACAAACAACTGCAACAATCAGCTGACATTGTTCCGGCTGATCGCTGCCTCCTATTACACAGGACTATTATCGGCCATAACGATTAGGAAGAGGTTAGTGGAATGTAATCTGTACAGCATTAAGCTATGTTCACACTAGGTGCAAAGATCATCCCGGACAGTACTGCAGTACCGGCCGGATGATCTTCCCGGCCACAGAGTTCTGATGCGGGCGCATCAGCGGGCGTCTGCATCAGAACTCCCCATAGCACAAAATGAAGCAAGCGTCCGGACCCGCTCGCTTCATTGTGTCAACTGACAGGTCTTTCTGCGGCCGCAAATCAATGAATTGCGGCCATAGAAAACTGACGTGACAGTTCTTTGCGGCGCTGCATGGGATCCCGGCCGGAGCGTATACTATGTGTATACGCTCCAGCCGGGATCCCATCGAAGAATAGGCAGTGTTCCACACCGCGGCAACAACAGCCGTACTTTTACGTAGTGTGAACATAGCCTTTCATTGAAATGTCACACCAGTAGAGAAGGAAGACATTAGATCAATTCTTAAAGGGTTTATCCAGTGCTACAAAAACATGGCCACTTTCTTTCAGAGACAACACGACTCTGGTTTCCAGTTCAGGTGCGGTTTGCAATTAAACTCCATTCACTTCAATGGAACTGAGCAGCAAAACCCCGCCCAAGCTGGAGACAAGAGTGGGGCTGTCTCTGGAAGAAAGTGGCCATGTTTTTGTAGCGCTGGATAACCCCTTTAAAGAACTCCTCTCTGTGATTGTTTCCCCACTGATGGATCTGTATAACCAAGGAGGTGTTCCTGATGATCGGGGAATGGCCAGTGGTATTTCCATCCTCAAGAAGGGCTGTAGAGAAGAGCCCCATAACTACAGGCCAGTTAGTTTGACATCTGAAGTAGTAAAAATGATGGGAACACTGTATAAAAAAAAAAAATACTTAAAATTGGTAATATGATGGATCCGAACCAGCATGGCTTTATTGCAGGCAGATCATGTCAGACTAATGTCTGTTACAGACAGCAACGATCAAGCTACTGTCCGCCATTAACGCCATAAACACCGCCACCTAAAGCAATCACAGTCTTTGGGTGTTTCTGGGACAGGAGCTGCACCTGTCAGTGTCCGATCTAAACCTGCAGCGATTCCAATCGTTTTCCCTTTGTGCGGTCTGATCAGTGATCTGCTTAATATCACTGATCAGTGCTATGCAATAGTGTAGGAAATTATACAATAAAAAAAAATTACTATCACATATAACTTTATATATTAAAAGTTTACAGAAGTGTGCCTCTTGAAACAAATGTGTGGCGTACTTTGCTACAGTAGGTATCTTTTTTTGCTTCTTAAACCATTACAAAATGACTTTTTTCCTTTTCTTCATTAGGAGATTTTTGAGGCGGACAGGCAATTTTGCCCATATGGTAGTCTCCTCAAACCACCATGAGGCAGAAATGCCATGATTTGCCTCCAGTTCAGTGGATGTCATAAAGTCAACCATTAATGTATGCATGGACTAATTTAGCTGAAGGCAACTGCCTGTGTTATGTTAGTGACACATCTTTACAGGAAAAGTATGAATGAAATGCAAAATATGCTTCTCTTATTTTCTGCTATTTAAAAATTAACATATATTTGCTGTTGAGGGTATAATTTTTTTCTGCACATAACCTTTTGCAAAGAAGCCACTTTTTCACTCTTATGCTTGTGTTTTATAAATAATCTTTATGGTACCAAATGGATAATATTTCTTCTTAAAGAGATTGTCCAGTGTTAAGACAACTTTTAGGGCCCTATTCCACCTGACGATTATCGTTTGCATAATCGTTAACGATTAACGATCTCAAACGACCGCTATTGCGAAAGACCTGAAAATGTTCACTCATTTCCATGGAACGATAATCGTTACTTATGATCGTAATTGCGATTGTTTTTTCTTCGCTATTTATTCGCTATTGCGTTCGTATCTATTGCAAACGACCGAACGATGTCTTATTCAATGCGAACGATTTGCGAACGTTTTGCGAACGAGCAACGATAAAAATAGGTCCAGGTCTTATAAAGCGAACAACGATTCCTCGTTCGGTCCTTAATCGTTAACTGCATTTCAACCGAACGATTATAGTTTAGATTCGAACGATTTAACGATAATCTGAACAATAATCGTCCGGTGGAATAGGGCCCTTAGTATGCTTTCATCTAGAAGACCTTTTCTTACCTCTCTGTGGTCCCATGGTGTCCTCCTGCAGGTCTCTGGTGTTCTCCACTGATCGCAGCCATCTTCATTTCCAAGACTAACACGGACAGCCTGCAATGACTGGTCACTGTGCAGTCCTGTCTCAATCGGTGATTGGCTGAGCAGACTGTACCTCCCAAGACAAGTTTGTCTGTGAACTGGAGGTAGCTGTGATCGGTGGAGGACAATGGAGATTCATATATAACAGCAGCAGTATACTTAAAGTTGCCGGACAGCACCTTTTAGGAGAGCTTTTACCTTAAGGGTGCCTTCACACCTACCGGATCCGCAGCAGATCTCATGCTGCGGATTAGCAGCAAGATCCGCTGTGGATCCAGTCCCATTTCATTTCTATAGAGCACATACTTGCAGCGGGACTGACATCCCGCTTTGAGTATGTGCTTTAACCCCCTGTTGCCCGCAGCCCTGCCTCCGAGATCATACATCCTGCTCTGGCGACGCGGCTGCATGTCAGGCCCTTCAGTCCCGCTCAGCCAATCAGCACCACTGATTGGCTAAGCGGCACCGGAGTCGGGAACCTGACATGCAGCCGCGTCACCAGAGCAGGTAATGTATGATCTCGGCGGCAGGGCTGCGGGCGGCAGGGAGTTAAACCACATACTCAAAGCGGGATCCTGCTGCGAGCATGTGCTCTATAGAAATGAATGGGACTGGATCGGCAGCGTGAAATCCGCTGTGGATCCGGTAGGTGTGAAGGCACCCTAAATAAGAATCCCGGAGTGGGGAAAAAAAATATTTTGGGGTTGGGGGGGGGGGGACATAATGAAGAAGGTATATTTACTAGAGATGAGCGAACCTCGAGCATGCTCGAGTTTATCTGAAACCAATCGTTTGGCATTTGATTAGCGGTGGCTGCTGAAGTTGGATAAAGCTCTAAGGTTGTCTGGAAAACATGGATACAGCCAATGACTATATCCATGTTTTCCACATAGCCTTAGGGCTTTATCCAACCCAACTTGAGCAGCCACCGCTAATCAAATGCTGAACGACGGGGTTCGGATGGACTCGAGCATGCTCGAGGTTCGCTCATCTCTAATATTTACCTGTTCTGATGCCTGCGCATTGGACCCCCACCGACAGTCCTTCTAGATCAGTCATGTCAAACTCTGGCCCGTGGGCCAAATCTGGCCCGAAGCGCAATCATTTTTGGCCCGCCGGGCAATTCAGAGTTTGAATTACACTCAATTTCAATTACTACTATGTAAGAGACCATGGCGGAGGGCTGGTTACTAAATGAGAATATTGGGGAGGACTGGCTACTATATGAGACTTTTGGGGAGGGCTGGCTACTATAAAAGACTATTGAGGAGGGCTGGCTTCTATATGAGACTACAGGGGAGGGATAGCTACTATAAAAGACCATTGGGGAGGGCTGGCTAGTATATGGGACACTTGGGGGGCTGGCTACTATTTGGGCACTATTGGGAGGGCTGGCTAATATGTGGGTCAGTTTTGGTTGGGTTGGTTACTACATGGGGCAATATTAGGGAGGTTGGCTATTACATGGGTTGGGGTTTATTCATATCATAGCAATTTATCATGTCATTTATCATATCGCTGGGAGACGTACACCACTGATGCCAGAAACACTGCTCTGACAGTGCCAGGGCCGCCGCATTCGTGCTTCAATATTTATCAAGGTTGGCCCGCGACTTTGACCAATCTTAAAATTTTGGCCCACTGTATATTTGAGTTTGACACCCCTGTTCTAGATGCCCTGCAGCTACGCCAATCAGTGACTGAAATGGGACATGATGGAGTCACTGATTGGCTGAGCAGGCTAAATCCTACCTGTTTGTTGAGGCTGAGGAACGCCCCCAATGCACCAAAGCAACTCATTTATATATTTCTGTTGGGTCAAATTTTTTAAAAAAAACGGTGGGGACACACTGAGATAAGAAGAGTATCCATGGAAAGAGGAGGTAGACGGCTACTGGGAGATATCAGCAGATTCCTATGCACAAACCTGATAAATATTGCAGCTGACCAAATGCATCCCTTATGATCAACGTCCACCTAATTTCTGTGTCCTTTGTCTATCACAACACTCTAGTAAAGAGTACTGTACCTCCTCTAACACCCTTGTTACAATAACAAGAAAAGAATAAAAAGATTTCTATCCAATTTAATAGTATAAAGTCAGATTTTCAGCCTAGAAAATATACATATATAAGCTTCTCATGTAGGTGTAACAAATCTGGATAATGGGCTGATACTAGTCTTTTCTGTTTGCTATTCTATTGGTTGATATATCCAAGTAAGGGCTTAAAGTTTATTACATGTTATGGTTGGTTTTCTTCATGTTTCATTTATAGGCATAAAGTTGGCGTTCTTTGTCAAGTGGCTCGCTTACGTGCTTGCTATGGTATGCATCACTACACGTGCTAGGCTGATTTTCTCTTCCTCATAAGCATTCAGTAAGAAACCATTCTCTAAATTATATATTTCTAACTTGTCTCTTACACCAGTGTCTAGGTAATGTCAACTTCACTGGCTATTCTTGTATGAAAAGAAATATGTAATCCTTATTCTTTGAATAGCATTGTTTGCAACATAGACAATTTACTGTATATACAGGCTTTTTATACACAATACATCAGGTATAGAGTTAGTAGAAAGAGTTTTTTTCACCTTTTTTTTTTTTTCTTCTACTTATATGATCACTTGAGGAGACAGGGAGAAATCTTTCTTGTTCTCTTCAGATTGTGTTTGTGGCTTTATTTAACTCTTGCATGATCTTTTCACATTTCTTATGCGAAGACTTAATGGAGTATTAAAGAGAAAATAAACTGTTTTCAAATGAACTGGTGTCAGAAAGTTAAACAGATTTGTAAATTGTGTCTATTTAAAAATCTACTGTCTTCCAGTACTTATCAGCTATTGTATGTCCTGCAGGAAGTGGTGTATTTTTTCCAGTTTGACACAGTTTTCTCTGCTGCCACCTCTGTCCATGTCAGAAACTGTCCTGAGCAAATCCTCATAGAAAACTTCTCCTGTTTGGACTGTTCCTGACAAGGACAGAGGTGGCAGCAGAGAGCACTGTGTCAGACTGGAGAGAATACACCACTTCCTGCAGAACATACAGCAGCTGATAATTACTGGAAGAAGGTAGATTTTGAAATAGATGCAATTTACAAATCTGTATAACTTTCTGACACTGCATATTTTCTCTTTAACCCCTTAGCGACCCATGACGTATCTGATACGTCATGGTGCTGCGGGGGGTGTTCAGAGCTGAACGGCGCTGATCCCGGCTGACATGTGCAGCCGGGCAGTGCCTCTATTAGCCGGCGCGGGTCCTGTTGCCGCGCCGGCTAATTAAGCCTCTAAGTGCAACTGTCAAACCTGACAGCTGCACTTAGAGGCTTCAGATCTCACGTCCCTGGTGTCTAGTGGGACGGATCTCCCCCCCGCGATCGTGGGGAGATCCGTTCTTCTGCCCGTGCCAGGCCTCAGCGCCGGAATGACGCTGATCCTGGCTCGGCAATAGATTGCTATGGATTGCAATCAAGGAACTGATAGAATGCATCATGGCGCAAAAAATGACACCTCACACAGACCCATATACCAAAGGATAAAAGCGCTGTAAGCATGGGAATAGGGCCATTTTAAGGAACATACACTCACCGGCCACTTTATTAGGTACACCATGCTAGTAACGGGTTGGACCCCCTTTTGCCTTCAGAACTGCCTCAATTCTTTGTAGCATAGATTCAACAAGGTGCTGGAAGCATTCCTCAGAGATTTTGGTCCATATTGACATGATGGCATCACACAGTTGCCGCAGATTTGTCGGCTGCACATCCATGATGCGAATCTCCCGTTCCACCACATCCCAAAGATGCTCTATTGGATTGAGATCTGGTGACTGTGGAGGCCATTTGAGTACAGTGAACTCATTGTCATGTTCAAGAAACCAGTCTGAGATGATTCTAGCTTTATGACATGGCGCATTATCCTGCTGAAAGTAGCCATCAGATGTTGGGTACATTGTGGTCATAAAGGGATGGACATAATCAGCAACAATACTCAGGTAGGCTGTGGCGTTGCAACGATGCTCAATTGGTACCAAGGGGCCCAAAGAGTGCCAAGAAAATATTCCCCCCACCATGACACCACCACCACCAGCCTGAACCGTTGATACAAGGCAGGATGGATCCATGCTTTTATGTTGTTGACGCCAAATTCTGACCCTACCATATGAATCTCGCAGCAGAAATCGAGACCCATCAGACCAGGCAACGTTTTTCCAATCTTCTACTGTCCAATTTCGATGAGCTTGTGCAAATTGTAGCCTCAGTTTCCTGTTCTTAGCTGAAAGGAGTGGCACCCAGTGTGGTCTTCTGCTGCTGTAGCCCATCTGCCTCAAAGTTGGATGTACTGTGCGTTCAGAGATGCTCTTCTGCCTACCTTGGTTGTAATGGTTGGCTATTTGAGTCACTGTTGCCTTTCTATCAGCTCGAACCAGTCTGCCCATTCTCCTCTGACCTCTGGCATCAACAAGGCATTTCCGCCCACAGAACTGCCGCTCACTGAATGTTTTTTCTTTTTCGGACCATTCTCTGTAAACCCTAGAGATGGTTGTGCGTGAAAATCCCAGTAGATCATCAGTTTCTGAAATACTCAGACCAGCCCTTCTGGCACCAACAACCATGCCACGTTCAAAGGCACTCAAATCACCTTTCTTCCCCATACTGATGCTCGGTCTGAACTGCAGGAGATTGTCTTGACCATGTCTACATGCCTAAATGCACTGAGTTGCCGCCATGTGATTGGCTGATTAGAAATTAAGTGGTAACGTGCAGTTGGACAGGTGTACCTAATAAAGTGGCCGGTGAATGTATATCTGTTAACAATGGTTTGAATTTTTTTTACAAGCCATCAGATAATATAAAAGTTATACACTTACCGGCCACTTTATTAGGTACACCATGCTAGTAATGGGTTGGACCCCCTTTTGCCTTCAGAATTGCCTCAATTCTTTGTGGCATAGATTCAACAAGGTGCTGGAAGCATTCCTCAGAGATTTTGGTCCATATTGACATGATGGCATCACACAGTTGCCGCAGATTTGTCGGCTGCACATCCATGATGCGAATCTCCCGTTCCACCACATCCCAAAGATGCTCTATTGGATTGAGATCTGGTGACTGTGGAGGCCATTTGAGTACAGTGAACTCATTGTCATGTTCAAGAAACCAGTCTGAGATGATTCTAGCTTTATGAAATGGCGCATTATCCTGCTGAAAGTAGCCATCAGATGTTGGGTACATTGTGGTCATAAAGGGATGGACATGGTCAGCAACAATACTCAGGTAGGCTGTGGCGTTGCAACGATGCTCAATTGGGACCAAGGGGCCCAAAGAGTGCCAAGAAAATATTCCCCACACCATGACACCACCACCACCCACCTGAACCATTGATACAAGGCAGGATGGATCCATGCTTTCATGTTGTTGACGCCAAATTCTGACCCTACCATCCGAATGTCGCAGCAGAAATTGAGACTCCTCAGACCAGGCAACGTTTTTCCAATCTTCTACTGTCCAATTTCGATGAGCTTGTGCAAATTGTAGCCTCAGTTTCCTGTTCTTAGCTGAAAGGAGTGGCACCCGGTGTTTCCTTCTGCTGCTGTAGCCCATCTGCCTCAAAGTTCGACGTACTGTGCGTTCAGAGATGCTCTTCTGCCTACCTTGGTTGTAACGGTTGGCTATTTGAGTCACTGTTGCCTTTCTATCAGCTCGAACCAGTCTGCCCATTCTCCTCTGACCTCTGGCATCAACAAGGCATTTCCGCCCACAGAATTGCCGCTCACTGGATGTTTTTTCTTTTTTGGACCATTCTCTGTAAACCCTAGAGATGGTTGTGCGTGAAAATCCCATTAGATCAGCAGTTTCTGAAATACTCAGACCAGCCCTTCTGGCACCAACAACCATGCCACGTTCAAAGGCACTCAAATCACCTTTCTTCCCCATACTGATGCTCGGTTTGAACTGCAGGAGATTGTCTTGACCATGTCTACATGCCTAAATGCACTGAGTTGCCGCCATGTGATTGGCTGATTAGAAATTAAGTGGTAACGTGCAGTTGGACAGGTGTACCTAATAAAGTGGCCGGTGAGTGTACATGTTACATATCGTTGTAATCGTAACAACTTGAGGAACATGTATAACAAGTCAGTTTTACCACAGGGCGAACAGCGTAAATGCAAAACTCCCCGAAATCAAAACAAATTCCTTTTTTTTTTTCAATTTGACAGCGCAAATGATTTTTTTCCGGTTTCGCAGCATATGTTATGGAAAAATAATGCCTGTCATTGCAAAGTACAATTGGTTTCGCAAAAAATAAGTGCTCATATACGACTGTAGGTGAAAAAATGCAAGCGCTATGGACTTTTAAACATAAAGTGGAAAAAGTAAAAGTGCAAAAACGAAAATTGGCTTGGACCTTAAGGGGTTAATACTCAATTTCACACACTCAGACTTGAGATTTTTTAAACAGAAGTCATTTAAATGCATTCCTTTTGGCCGCACATCACTTGTTTAGGCAGGAACACGCACAACCTATAACAATAATTTATATGGCTGCGAAAAAGGTTCATTGTGTGGGTTCACACCTCACACATCTTCCAACAATACAAGACTTAGATAGTATGTTTCTGCTTAATTTAACCTATATATGTGGCAAACTATTCCATATGAGGCGTCATCTACAATACATGATGCCTCATATATAATAGTTTGCCACATATGTATGTTAAATTAAGCAGAAACTTACTTGAAATGTACAAATCCTGTATTAAAGGGGTAATCCAGGCTTTGAAAAACATGTCCGTTTTCTTTCAGAAACATCATGATTCTTGTCTCAGTTTGGGTGCATGTTTTGCATTTCCATTGAAGCGAATGGAGCTTAATTGCAAACCTCACCTGAAATGGAGACAGGATAGATGTTGTTCCTCGAAGAAATCGGCCATGTTTTTCTAATCCCAGATGACCCCTACTTAGAGTTTCTTGGTAACAGTTTGAGTACCACTAAACATCTATTGAATTAAGACAAATCAATCCATTTAACCAAGTGTTTATTAAGCACTCTGGGGGAGATTTATCAAACTGGTGTAAAAGTAGAATTGTCTCAGTTGCCCCTAGCAACCAATTAGATTCCACTTTTCATTCATCACGGGTCCTTTGGAAAATGAAAGGTGGAATCTGATTGGTTGCTAGGGGCAACTAAGACAGTTCTACATTTACACCAGTTTGATAAATCTTCCCCCTTATTCTTTTTCTTTACCTCTAATATGCACAGTTAATATTCTTAATGCCCTCATAATAGTGCCATCAACTATCTTTATAACAGTGTAGTATAGCAATGTTTTTATAGTAAAAAGCCATACAGTGCCCAATATACTGCAATATAATGCCTAAGTAATGTCATACTGTCAGGAACTCTCACCTATCCATGCTCCAGTGCCATGTCCATCTGTGCAGTAAAGCCAGGGGGAGCATCCTGACATAGACCCCTGGTTACCAGTGCTGTCAATGGCAGGCTTGCTGCAGGCGTCCCAGCCCTCTTTTTAAACTAGCTGCGTCTGTTCCCTGGTCCCAGTTGCCTGTAATTAGTCCCAGTTGCCTTATGAGAATTCTGTTTCCTTCAGCCCTAATTGTCTGTCTTGTCTTCTAACCTTGCCTTTGCTGTCTCTGGATGTGCTACCCTGGTTTTACCCTCCATGTTTTGATTGCTCTGTTGAATTCTGATTTTGTACTGTACTGGTGTTTAGTTGAGCAAACTTCGAGGCCATAGGCTGTATGCATGTTATCCAGGACTGCATCCAACTTCAGCAGTAGACGCAGCTAATCAAATGCCGTCTGAACCCGAGCGTGCTTTAAAGTTTACTCAATTCTACTATTTATGTTTTGACTTTTGCTAATCTGGTTATGCTTGTTTATCTGTGTCCATTTATTCCATTCCTCACCTGCAATGTAGTTCATAGTAGGGACTGTTGCCCAGTTGGGGGGCAACCATTTAGGGCAGATCACAGTGGCGTAGCTATAGGGGTCGCCATGGCGACCGGCCCCCCTTGCCACTTCCTCCTGTGCTCCCCCAATCCGGGGGGGCCGCAGCAGGGTATATGCCCCCCGCCCCCCGTGCAGTTAAATAGCCGCGCCGGACCTCTTTCAGTTCAGTGAGCTTCCGGGATGCCGGCCCTGGCCGGAAGCTCACTGATGCAGGACCGTGGCGCCGGGACTTCTCCTCCTCGGCAGCTGACATGTGACGTCATCACGTCACATGTCAGCCGCCGTGCAGTAGAGAGGAGAAATCCGGGCGCCGCGGTCCTGCATCAGTGAGCTTCCAGCCAGGGCCGGCATCCCGGAAGCTCACTGAACTGAAGAGAAGCTGCCAGGCCTGAGGGAGATCAAGGATCCAGGTGAGGTGAGTTTATTTAGTTTTGTTTTTGTTTTTTTTCATTGTTTACATAAATGTTGCTATGTGGGGGGCTGCACAAGGGGTCTATCCTGGGGGGGGGGCTGCACAAGGGGTCTATCCTGGGGGGGGGGCTGCACAAGCGGTCTAGCCTGGGGGGGGGGGCTGCACAAGGGGTCTATCCTGGGGGGGGCTGCACAAGGGGTCTATCCTGGGGGGGGGGGCTGCACAAGGGGTTTATCCTGGGGGGGGCTGCACAAGGGGTCTATCCTGGGTGGGGGGCTGCACAAGGGGTCTATACTGGGTGGAGGGGTGCACAAGGGGTCTATCCTGGGGGGGCTGCACAAGGGGTCTATCCTGGGGGGGGGCTGCACAAGGGGTCTATCCGGGGGGGGCTGCACAAGGGGTCTATACTGGGGGGGGCTGCACAAGGGGTCTATACTGGGGGGGGCTGCACAAGGGGTCTATACTGGGGGGGCTGCACAAGGGGTCTATACTGGGGGGGCTGCACAAGGGGTCTATACTATGGGAGGGGGGGCTACACAGGGGGTCTATACTATGAGAGGGTTACACAGGGGGTCTGTACTGGGGGGATCTACACAGGGGGTCTATACTGTGGGGGGGCTACACAGGGGGTCTATACTGTGGGGGGGCTACACAGGGGGTCTATACTATGGGGGGGCTACACAGGGGGTCTATATCTACATTATCTGTACTCAGAGATATCACTGTGTTATCTGTTCTGTTACATAGGACTGCAGGTGACTACTACATTATCTGTACTCAGAGATATCACTGTGTTGTCTGTGGTGTTACATAGGACTGCAGGTGACTACTACATTATCTGTACTCAGAGATATCACTGTGTTATCTGTGGTGTTACATAGGACTGCAGGTGACATCTACTGCATTATCTGTACTCAGAGATATCACTGTGTTATCTGTGGTGTTACATAGGACTGCAGGTGACTACTACATTATCTGTACTCAGATATTACTGTGTTATCTTTGGTGTTACATAGGACTGCAGGTGATATCAGGTGACTTCTCCAGGTTGCAAAAGTTCAAACTTCATCGTGCCCTGCTGATAGTTTATTATGGGAGTTTTGCAGCATTTGGCTCTTCAGGTTGCAGCACTACAACCCCCATCATATCCAACTGGCAGTTCATGATGAGAGTTGTAGTTTTTTAGCTGGAGAGTCAAAGATTGGAATACAATGATTAGACAATGACACAGTACAGTCCATTAATTATAGGGGGCAGTAGTGCAGTACATGAGGTGGAGGCAGTGACAGGGCATTAGAACATGGTGGCACATAAGAGTAATTGGATATAACGTTAGATAGGACTTTGCCTGATCGGGTGAGATGGGGGGCCCCAAGCTAAAATTTTGCACCAGGGCCCATCAGCCTTTAGCTACGCCCCTGGCAGATCATCCAAGTAAATAGGAGCAGAGGCTGTGGGTGAAAGCAGGGCTGTAATGATCCCTACCTTACAGTACTATGCCTAAATAAGGCTGGGTTCACACTACATTTTTGCAATCCATTTTTTTGCGAAAAACTGGTGAAAAAAAACGGATGCAACTGTGTGCATACGTTTTGATCTGTTTCTCCATTGACTTCCATTGACGGCCAAAAAAACGCAGTTGACCTCATTTTTGTGTACGTAAAAAAAACTGATCCGTTTTGATCCCTTTTTTATTTTTTTAATAATGGAATTCAATGGAAAAACGGATGCACACACATACATCAGTTTTTTGCATCTGTTTTTGTTGAAAAAAACGGATTGGAAAACCGTAGTGTGAACCCAGCCTAACAGTACCAACATAACACTACCATAAGGTGTCCTGATAATAAGGACACATAGCTATAGCCATGCAGCACCACAAGTGCTCAGACGTGTCGCGTCTTTATTTTTACAGCCAAACAATAGTCCCATAACTTGCCATAGTGTGAACTATAGTGAAGATTTACATTAAAAACAATTGGAAATAAAATCCACCAGCTTTCTCACACAGATTCCAGTGTAAAAATTTGTGTGAAAAGAACCCTCAAACTGGGTATTTAAAACAGTTTTTCCCCCAAACCAGGCAACTCCTTTTAAGTAAGTTGCAGCTTTTTGTGCATGCCTGTTTTGTACATACAATTGTGACTTTAACCCTTTCATGACTGGGCAAATTTCCATTTTTTAATTCTGACCTGTCTCACTTTATGTGGTTATTGCTTTGTGATGCTTTAACGAATCAATGCGATTCTGATTAGAGATGAGTGAATTTACAGTATTAATGAAGCGAAGCACTTGGTTAGTTCAGCAGTCAGCTTGTAAATTCACTCATGTCTAATTCTGATACTTTGGGTTTTTGGTAAATGTTGGCCAATGTACAATCTTTTTGTGAAAAATGCCCTCATTTTATGGAAAAAAAAAAAGGCAAAATTTACAGTCTGTTAACTTTATATTTTCAACGTGTGGGTTTAATCATGTGATAATGGTTTTGCAAGCGTCATTTCACATGTGGCAATACCACATGTGTTTTTCTTTTTCCTTCTACATTTATTATTTGCATTGGGAGGTTATTTATTGTACATTTTACTTTATTTTACTGTCCCATTGATCGCCTGATGACAGGCGTAATACAGTGCAGTTTATTGTGCCTGTCCTAGGCATTGCTCATCAGACTCTGCCTTAACGCTGAGCCTGATCAGCTTCCGTAGCTGTGACACTGGAGGTCTCCAGTTGTTATAGCTACCATTGGGGCTGTTTGATTGCTTTGCACTCTGGTTTTCCCTAAAGATGCCACAATCACACTGACTGCAGCATCTATACGGTTAACTGCCGGGATCCGAGTGTAGCCTCTGCGCCTGTTACATCCGAGGGTGTAACTGTGTGCCCAAGAAGGGGACTGCACCACAAAAATGGACGTACAGTCACATTTCTGGTCCTGAAGGAGTTAAAGATTTTATTCCACTTTTATGCCACATTTTCAAAAAATTAACCAGGGTTTTGTGGAAGGGGCTTGTCCTGTCATAGGCCAGCAGACCCACTATAATTCATACCTGAAATCAGTGTAGATTACAGCTGAAATCTACGGTAGCCACAAATATGAAAATATTTTTAAGAGCCTGTTTCTTGTAATACCTGTTTCAATATATTAATCAATAACATAGCCTATTTATTTGTTTCTTTTTTTCTTTTTTTCAATTTTAGTGATGACCCTTAAAATTTCTTAATTTATTTTGTATTCCGGTCATAATAGCGCTAACGTTAGGTAAAAATCAAAACCATGACACAAACAGTATAAGCGCTATTATGTCAATACCAAGTATTGTGTGCTATATAGTATTCCCATCAAGCTAAATTCCATGGCTGAGAAGAAGTCAATTACCAATTTAACTTCATCTCCCATGACTCTATTTCATATTCCGTCGGTCTGGTAATCTTACTAGATCAGTGGATTGATTTACTAGTCAATTCCAGCCTAGCTGCTGCCCGTGTACAGTGCAGTTGTGCTTCAGTTAAGCAGGACATCATCTTACAATCATCCATTTTATGCTCTGGCTATTCATGACATTGAATTTGTTATACACGTTAAAAATCTAAAAAAAAACAAAAAAAACTATGGTAAATATTCCTTATATTTGATAATCCTTTTTAAAGATATAATACATTTATTATGGTTTGCCCCAGTGCAGAGTTTTATTGCATTGATCCCTTGGAGCTTATTCATAGCTTCAGTTCTCAGTGAATGATGGATAGGTATTACTATATTATTTAGGTTGGTTACAGACAAATAAGTTCAGTTCAGCAGAAATGCAGGAGGTTTGGTTGTTATTCACAACTCACCACCACCATTTTACAGACAGATGTGATGGTGGATGAAGTCTGCATCCTGCTGCATGGCGTGTCACCTTGTCTTCTGGCCTAAGACATATGGACTGTATAATAATTGAAAAAAATGCATTAAAGAAGTCCTGCAAAAAGGGAGGAAGGCAGACGGGTGTGGGAAAATAAAGTAAACTTGCTCATCCTTGTGCCTCCATAGTGCTGCCTCCAGGTCCCACTTACAGCCACCAGCTGTAATTTTCGACTGGAACTGGGTATGTGACATACCCAGCTCTTCCAGCTGCAGTGTCAGGGGTCGACTGAGCGATTGCCCACTCAACCAGTCAGAGACTGGGGCAGTGACAGAAACGTGACTTTGCAGCTGGAAGAACTGCAGGAGACAGGCGGCTGACAGTGGCACCCGACAGCAGTGAAAACCTCTGATGTGTCACTAGGACTTGTCCAAACAGTTTAAAAATGGCAGGTATTTCTACACATTGCCAAAGTGAGAAATTAGTAAAGAATAGAGATGTACGCAACTCAGGCATGCTCAGGTCTGTTAAAATCTGAGGCTGCAGAATTTTATTAGCAGTGACTGTAGAAGTTGCATAGGCTAGAGGCTGTATCCATGTTTTCCAGGGCTCTCAAGGGCTGCATCCAACTCCTTTAGCCACTAGTAATCAAATGCTGCATGCTCAGATTCAAACAGACCCGAGAATGCCCAAGTTGTGCTCATCTCTATCAATGAGTAGAGATGAGCGAACCGGCTGAGGTTCGGGTTCGTATGAACCTGAACTCTCGGCTTCTGATTGTCGCTGTCTGCCCGCTCCATGGAGAGGGTGGATACAGCCTGAGGACCGCCTAGAAAACTGGGATACAGCTTATGGCTATGGCTGTATCCCAGTTTTCCAGGCGGTTCTCAGGCTGTACCCACCCTCTCCACGGTGCGGGAAGGCAGCGGCAATCAGAAACCGATAGTTCACGTTCATACGCTCATCTCTAGTAATGAGCCTGAAAGAGATTAGAAGTATACAGCTTTCCATTGCTCTTCTTTTCCTTTGGGGGGGGAGGATATAATTGATTTCCATATTTATTGTCTTTCATTTAAGATTTTTTCTTTTTAATCTTTTCAGGTAGCAGACTGTGCGTGGGATGAAACTGTTAAAGTATATGCCCCATCTTCTCTATCAGTACCTCAATGATATTCATTTATCTACAAAGAAGAAAAGGAGATCTTCCTCTACTGATTATCATTCAATTGTGACCTTATTTCTGCCATTGTTTTGTTTTTGGGTTTTTTAACTTGTGGTTTGTAAATCCCTGATTGTTTTCGCTACCATCATCTACCAATTAACAATCAGTGCTTCAAAGCATATGTATTAGATAGTATAACTAAAAGGTGGATATACTGTAAGGAAATATTACTTAATGTTGAAATGATTGCTGATATTTATGTATAAGCTCTAAGAACCTAACATCTTTTGTTGTTTGTAGAAGAATAATTTTCCCTCAGCAAAACATTGTGTGTTTGTAATCTGTTTATAAGTTCACCAAAAAAATCTCGACCTGTTAGGAAAGAAAGTTTTGCTTAGTTTTTTTGTAAATTAGAAACGTTTTCCCCAATAGTCCCCTATTTACTCGATGGATGTACCAGGAGTAGGGTCCACAGAAACTCACTAGCTTAGTTATGATACTAGTGCTCATTTTATTAAGGAAATCTTTCACTAGGTTCATGGTGCATTACCATCTGATGGAAATGCTGAATGTATTACTTAAAGGGGTTGTCCGGCGATAAAAAATTATTCACAGAATAACACACATTACAAAGTTATACAACTTTGTAATGTATGTTATGTCTGTGAATGGCCCCCTTCCCCGTGTCCCACCACCCCCACCCGTGTACCCGGAAGTGTGGTGCGCTATACATTACCTGTCGCGTGCCGACCACGGTCTCCGATCGTCAGCAGTGACGTCTTCTTCGGGAGCTTGGCGGATCTTCCCGAGTGCCGGCCGCCCTCTGCAGCGTCATCCGAAGCTCAGCCGCGATTGGCTGAGCATAACTGTGCTCAGCCAATCGCGGCTGAGCAGCTGATGACGTGGCCGCGTCATCAGCCGCTCAGCCGCGATTGGCTGAGCACAGTTATGCTCAGCCAATCGCGGCTGAGCTTCGGATGACGCTGCAGAGGGTGGCCGGCACTCGGGAAGATCCGCCAAGCTCCCGAAGAAGACGTCACTGCTGACGATCGGAGACCGTGGACGACACGACATGCGGTGAGTATAATGCACCACACTTCCGGGTCTAGCGTGGGTGGGGGGAAACACGGGGAAGGGGGCCATTCACAGACATAACCTACATTACAAAGTTGTATAACTTTGTAATGTGTGTTATTCTGTGAATAATTTTTTATCGCCGGACAACCCCTTTAAATCATTCTGTTCAGCTGTTTTCCTAATATGCAGAAGGTTGGGCTTCATCCTGCAACACTCTCTCCATCCCACAGCTGCTGATTGACAGTTGTTTGCCTATACACAGTATAGATAGACCACTGCCAATCAACGGCTGAAGGGTGGAGTGTGCTGGTGCTCATGAATATCCAGCACTACTGAGCACATGTACATAATGAAGGGGACTACTTATTTTTCATGTTATTCAGGAGGATATCTCCGAATCAGCATCACAGAACAGCATAAACCTACTAATAGAGAGTCTCTTTAATGTTTAACCCTAATGCAATAACAGTATGTCATCAGAAAAGAAGTTAATTGGACTTGAAAGTGAGGATATTCTGTGATGACATACTGAAGCGACATAAATCTTAGTTTCACAATTACACTGAAAATGATAGAAATCCTATTTTTGCATACTGACATTACCATATTTGTATGAATTAAATAATTACTAAATGTAAAAACAAAAATAAAATCAAAAAGTGCTAGGAACAACTCCCATATTATAAGCTAAACAATGAACGGTAAATAAGAACACAGCGTAAATGTTTAAGCATCCTTTATCATTTATTTTTAAGCAGTTTGCGACAGCTGTCAAATTCTTGAAATTTTTTGCTCATGGGGGGCATAGTTTAAATTTTGCACATGGTTTCTGTACAGTACGTGAAAAGTGCGCTAGCCAAAAAAAAATCACAAATGATAAAAGTCCCCCCTTGTGACCTAATTCCGCTCACAAACTTCAGTTAATACTAGTCTCTGGCAATTATTTATCTCCATTGCTCTGTCAACAGTGGAAGATCTGACATGCTATTACTAGAGATTGGAAACCTTGAGCATACTTGAGTCCATCCAAACCTGAGCGTGTGCCATTTGATTAGCAGTGGCGGCAGAAGTTTGATAAGGCTAAGGCTGCCTGGAATGCATGTATCCATGTTTTCCAGGACTCCCTAGGGCTGCATCCAACTTCTTCAGACACCAGTATAAAAATGCTGCACGCTTCGGTTCAAATAGACCCAAGTGTGCTTGAGATTCACTCATCTCTAGCTATTAGTAGAGATGAGCGAACCTTGAGCATGCTCGAGTCCATCCGAACCCTATCGTTTGGCATTTGATTAGCGGTGGCTGCTGAACTTGGATAAAGCTTTAAGGTTGTCTGGAAAACATATATACAGCCAATGACTTTATCCATGTTTTCTACATAGCCTTAGGGCTTTATGCAACTTCAGCAGCCACCGCTACTCAAATGCCGAACGATCGGGTTCGGATGGACTCGAGCATATTCGAGGTTCGCTCATCTTTAGCTATTACCCATCTCTAGTTAAACACACCCTATCTGTGTAGTTATGAATAAATGTGCACCAGTTTGCTCTGCTAGTTAACACTTAAAGGAGAGGTCCCATACTTCCTCTTTAAGTATTTTTTTCTTTGTGCTTTTTTTTATTTCTCGGTTAAATTTCCCTTTTCTGAATCAGTGGTGGTAAAATAAACCCTTTTAAGTTTTCAGATGTATCTGTTTATTTGACTGTGAAATGATCCACAGCGTTTTATAGAGACAGCTTTTTCTGCAGCTTACACTTAGAATGAATATTTTTACAAATCAGATGTCCACAACAACATTTTATTTCGCCCTCAGATTTCTCAATTAAAGGGTGTTTCTGACCTCACACTTTATTGTAAAAGCACATAAACTGTACACTCTATGTCTCTGCAGATTTGGGATCATAATGTTTTGTGGGCGGGAGTGTAATGTGATGATGGACAGATAATGTCATTCATTGTAATAAGCTGTTTCCCCTGACCTTTCATTCAGTACTAATATACCAGGGAATAAAAAGAGAATGTCACTTTATGACACACAGTTCTAAAAGATCTTTATTTGTATTGTTTTTATTAATAAAATTTTTGTCATTTCACCACTGCTTACCATCACTTTGACAATTACAAATGCATATTTATTACTGAAGGAAATTGTGTTTAAAGGGGCACTCTGGACAGGAGGGGGTGGGTGAAAACAATTATATCAACTTACATTCATGGCTCCCATGCTGCTTCATGCATTGCGCTGCTCTGTTCCCCCGGTCGATGTCCGGCTTATTTCTGATCCTGAGAAGTGATAGGTCAGCTCAGCCATTCATTGGCTGTAGCTATGTCCTGCCTCTACCACTGAATGTTTAAACAGGCCTGCTACATTACATCTCAGGAACAGGAAGTGGCCAGACACCTGGGACCAGAGCAGCGGAGACAGGGGAGGTTAGTGGATGTTATTTTTTTCACCCAGCACCTCCTCTGACCTCACATAGAATCACAACTGGTAAGTCAGGTTTAATTAGTTGCACCAAATTCAGATGTATGCTGTTTTTATAGCTATAGAATGCATGCTTCGAGTTTTCAGTTTAAAAAAAAAAAAAAAAATTTTTTTTTAAAAAAAGTATCACATTTAGTCTTTGCTTACAAAGAGTTTTATAATGTTTAATTAAACACATAGAATGAAATTTATCAAGGAAAAATTATAAAAGTTTAATATACCCCCTTGCCCATTATAAAAATAAAAATATTTAAAAAAAAATTAAATACACATATTACATATCGTAGCATGCGGAATTGTCCGATCTATTAAGTCATTACATTATTTTTCCCACACGGTGAACGGCATAAACGGAAAAAAAACACACCAGGATTGCTGATTTTTTTAAAGTGATATATCAGGAAAAGAATTATAAAAAGCAATCAAAATTTTTCTGTTACACCAATATGACATTAATAAAAACTAGAGATCATGGCACGAAAAATGATACCTCAACCAGCCCTGTAGGTTGAAAAATAAAAGCGTTGTGGCTCTTAGAAGGCAGGGAGGAACATTGCATTAATTTGACCCGGACTTTTGTGCATCAAAGGGCTCTGTCTTAAAGGGGTTAAAAAAAAAAAAAAAGCTTTATCTACCTTGTCTATAAAAGACTGCATGATTGTTGGATATTTTCCCACAATAAACAAAAAACGATATACATTTGCTTTAATTAAAGGGGTTATCCAGCACTACAAAAACATGGCCCCTTTCTTCCAGAGAGAGCTCTGCTCTTGTCTCCAACTTGGGTAGTGTTTTTCTGCTCAGTTCCATTGAAGTGAAGAGTTGTGTTGCCTCTGAAAGAAAGTGGCCATGTTTTTGTAGCACTGGATAAACCCTTAAGGGTGTGTTCACACATACAGGATCTGCAGCAGATTCGATGGCGCAGATTTGAAGTTGCAGAATCAATGCAAAGTAACTCTGGGCCATCAAATCTGCTGCAGATTCTGTATATGTGAACGCACTCTAAAAGGGTTATCCAGTGCTACAAAAACATGGCCACTTTTCCCCCTCTCTTGTCTCCAGATTGGGTGGGGTTTCAAACTCCGTTCCATTGAAGTAAATGGAGTTTAATCGCAAAGCACACCTGAACTGGAGTCATGAGAGGGGAGAAAGTGGCCATGTTTTTGTAGCGCTGGATAACCCCTTTAACGACCAAGGGCGTAAATATACACCCTTGCGTCGTCAAGGTAATTCAGAGGGGGGGCCGCACGGCGCCCCCGTTCTGAACCGCCGTGATCCAGGGTACTATGCATCTTTGACAGCTGCATTTAAAAAGCTAATTAGAGGGCACAGCAATTGGACAGTTCCCGCTAATTAGCTTTTTAAATGCAGCTGTCAAAGGTGACAGCTGCGTTTAAAATGCTGCCTTTCCTGGTCCCCGGTGGTCTAGTGGGGGGGGATCGCCCCTGCGACATGATCGCGGAGGATCGACCCCTGCATCTCTGCCAGGTCGGGGTCTGCGCCGTAATGGCACTGATCCCGGGCGCGGCATTCTATTGCTTTCGGCAGCTACACTGCATAGATCTCAATGAGAGAAAAATTAAGCCTGTCATTGTAAAGTACAATTAGCGGTGGAAAAAATAAGGGCTCATGTGAGTCTCTAGATGAAAAAAATGCAACTGCTATGGCCTTTTAAGCACAAGGAGGAAAAAAGAAAGTGCCAAAATGAAAATTGGTCCGGTCTTTAAGGAGTTAAAGCCCTAAACCACTTGCACAGCTGACAGAGGAAGCACAGCACTAGAGGGTTGCGTGAACATATAATGAATGAATGTTGGCCTGATATGCTTATTACAATGCATCTACGTATAAAGAGATGAAGGATTTCCTCTCAGACCACTGTTACCCTTCTATAATTTAACCTGTATTGTTGTACTATAGTGCATTATATGTTGCTTGTGACTGCACACAGTTGTGAATGCACTGATGTTGATTTTCCTTGTTTAACAAATAAAAAATATATATATATATATGCAGTATTTTAAGGATACATAATTGATCCACAAATTTTGCCTTTTTTTATACTAAAACGGGTGAAATGAATTGAAGCTTCAGTGCTGGATTTGCCCCCAGTTCACAAGCCCCATTATTGCCCACTGTGAAATTGAAAATCTAAACAAAATTACTGGAAGAGATCACACAGTCTCTGAATTCTTTGAAGTAACTACTATGTGGATTTTGTGACTTCTTTTCCATTCGATTCGTATAATGACTTCATTATACGTAATAGAAGAAACATAAGTTGTAAATAAAAGAACCATAAACCGGCATCGGTTTTACAGCATATAAAGCTCATGCCCCTTATTACACAGATTGCTCTTTGAAACGTAATCACTTCTGCATGTTCTGAGAGGCAATTCATCTTCCCATGTTCAATTCAACACTGCATTCTACTACGTAGGGGCTATGTTTGCTGTGGTATATAACTCAACCGGTTTTCTACTGCTCTTCCGTATGATTTATTGTGTCCTCCCCCATTTATCCTTAACACCATACCGTTTATAATGTTCTAGTTGTCATTTTTACTGACTCTGCACCATTTTAATATCCGGTCTGCTGAGGCAACTAAAACCAATAGTAACTCTACCACATCTATACTTTCTATAGTCCCACAACTTTCAGTTTTAACTGAAGGGGTAAATTGCTTAATAAGGTGTAACCAGCCATCCAAAAAAGTATTTTACTATTCAGATGATGTACTGATGACTATCGCACAATCCCTGACACTCTTTCCCTCTCTCCATAAGCTTCTTGTGACCAGATATGAGGACAACTGGAGCATGCTGGAGTGCAATAGTTCGACAATTGATTACCGGTGGCTGAAAAAGTTGGATGCAGCCCTAGGGAGTCCTGAAAAACATGGATAAGGTCACAGACTGTTCTTTAGGACACCCTAGGGCTGTATGCAACTTCTTCAACCTCCAGTAATCAAATGCTGAATGATCAGACTTGAGCATGCTTGTGCCGTGCTCATCTTTAGTTGTGACCTTTGGCCAGATGTCAGGTAACAAAATTAGTACTTCAACAACAGGCTGCATCCCTACTTATAAAATAGGAAAGGGGGGATTTCAACTCTTATTGGGGGAGGGGCTTGGGCACATTTATAAAAACTTTTTCTATTTTACCTTTTAACACTTTTTAAGTCCCCCTAGGGGACTATAACTTACATGCATTACATACCATACACTCATCATTGCTATTCCGTGATTGCGACATTGAAAGGGTTAATGGCGGGCGGCCGCGGGATCGCGGTAGACCATTGTTAACAGTGAGGACCCGGCTGCTCATAGCAGTCAGCCCTCAGTCTCTATGAAGCAAGCTCAGCTCCTAAGCTCCCTTCAGAGTGCCCCTGGACAACAAGAAGTAAATGTATGCCATGTGTCATTTGGGCCACGACTTTCATGGCATACATTTACGTCCATTGTCGTTAAGGGGTTAATTGCTGAGGTTTCCAAATGACACACTATGTGGACGAAGCTGCCCATAAGATGATTGGTCTTCTTAAATTCCTATATTTATTTGACACCCTACCTGTTTGTGTCCCGAAACCCATGCTTCGCCAAATCCAGTCACTCTTTCAATTTTGTCATCATGGCTGGCATAGGATTCTCTGTTCAGTTTTGGTGTCTGTGAAAAATGGGCAACTAAACAGCCTGCCACACATTACACAAACAATCAGTGGGGGTCGGTGAGTGCACCTATATTCTTTTAGTGCATTTTATTTTTTTATGAGATAGCAGGAATACCCCTTTAATCTCTGATGAATAAAAGATGTGAGAAATATATATTTCTCCCACTGTATACAGTCCGGCCGGGTTCCCAATGCGCCACACAGAAAACTGACATGACTATTTTAGTGCCCGTTATTCCTTAAGTAGCGGCCACACGAAATAGACTGTGCAGACAATGTAAAGTACGGCTCCGTGCGTACTTTACATTACCTGCTATGGCTAATTGGAGTGAGAGCACACCGAATGTTCCTGTATCCCAATTAAAAAGAAGTGATGTTAACATGGCCGGCCGGGTTGAACATCTCAGACGGCTGTGTCACAGAACGGCCGCTGCTTTACAGCATGTCAACATGGCCATGGCTATACAGTATTTTTGCTCAGTATTTTGCGACCAAAAGCAGGAGTCAATTGAATCCACTCCTGGTTTTGGTTGCAAAATACTGAGCAAAAATACTGTGTTGGAACATAGCCTTAAATAGTTTTCTGATGCTACAATCCGGAAGTCAGTACAGATCCATCAATGACAGCAATCACCAATCTGGGACCATTGCCATCTCATCCTTTGCACTTGGTAGGGGTTGGTGCTGTCTTATTTTTCCATGAAGTATGAGTGTACAGTATGGCGGCTTCCGGCCACCAGGGGAGGTCACCACAGAACACTCATCCAGCACACCAGGGAAATCATATGGTATGGCGCCAGGTGTTAGGACAATGACAGACTGTGTGCAGCTCTACATCTGGCAGTAGGGATCAGCCTTGGAAGGGAACATCAGGGCTGGCGGCAGGTGATGGTTTTTATGTCCTGCATGCAGCTGTTCTGCAGCAGATGGCGAAGGTAGGAGACAGTGGTGTCAGGCTAAAAGGAATCACAGCTGCATGCCCAAACAAAAACTTTGCTTTCCGGCAAGGCCTTATATTTAGCAGTTCAGCAAAAATGGCATGCAGCTACTAAAGGGGTACTCCGGGCCGGGGGGTATATTGGGGGATCACTGGGGAGGGGGTAGAAATTGAAGCCGGAGGTCATACTCCCGTCCTGTGGCCCCTTCCTTGTCAGAGCTGCTGCATGAGACGTGACATCTCAAGGCAGCTCTGCTATTCAGCAGCCGAGGTGGGACTCTGCTACGGATGCTGATTGGCAGAGCTGCCTTGAGACATCACGTCTCATGTGGCAGCCCTGACCAGGAAGCGGCTGCAGGATGGGAGTACTGGGCGGCGCGATCCGGGCATCGGCGCTGGAACAGGGGAGGTAAGTAACCTCCGGCTTCAATTTCCACCCCTTTCCCGGCGATCCCCCCAAATTCCCCCCGGCCCGGAGTACCCCTTTAAGACAGGGATAGGGCTCCTGCTGCAATGAGTTTCCATACAGCCATGAAGAGGTGGGATCTGAGGTTGTGAGAGGAAGAGAGGAACAGAAGATTTACTGAGACAAATAGAAAAATTCTTATTTCAGTATGTGACAGAGGCAAAGTCCAGGGTATGTTAAGAAAGAATTTATAATTGCTGGATTGCTTGTGTATTTTACATTAGGTGTTCTTTTAATGGAGTTGCTGTTATTTGCTTATTTCTGGGTAGAAAATCATACATGTTTTTATGGTTCATTAAAACCAAATCCCTCCAAGTCAATGTTGTCAACTTTCCACTGCTGCAAGATTTATCTGCTGCACTATATAGGTAAACAGAATGAATATTTCAAACTTCAGTCAACTGAAAAACATATGGTTTTCCTTGTTTAAATGAAATATTGACCACACAAGAGGCTGGGAGTTGGACCCCCACTTATCTAAAATTGATGGCCTAGCCTGAGAATATGACATCAATTTGTATAGGCTGAATAACCCCTTTAATTAAATTTTTCATCAGACAGATCTAATATTCCTGTAAATTGATATGAATTTGCATTGCTAATAAAGAATGCCATGCTATAGCTTTATGCTTTGGCTTCTGCTACTGCCCTGTTAACTGGTTGACGACACAGACAGTGGGCAAGTATTTTCCTCTTGGTGCCATCAACAATGTATAGAGCGCACTCAGGACTCAAACCCGCATTATACATGGCACCCTGCCAGGGGCCACTGCAGATAACAAGCACGGAGTGATCCTTCGTTACAGCTATTTAACCATTTAGAAGCCGAAGTCAGAAGTATTAAAATATCTGTAACGCCTGGAGTCGTGGATCCACTGAACCGTCACTAGCGATGGCACTAACCTCACCAGGGAGCGGAGTCTAAGGGGCCGCTGGTTTTCACCAGAGCCCGCCGCAAGGCGAGATGGACTTGCTGCGGCAGGCAACCCCCAGGTCGCTACCCCTGGCTCGGTTGCTAGTGACAGCAGGCGAGGCGTGGCAGGAGCAGTAGGCAGAAGATAGTGCAGGCAGAGGTCTGTAGGCGTAACCGCAGGTGGCAGACAGTACTCAGGAAACAACGGGTTAAGCAGCGGGCAGGAGCTAGGGACAGTGGACAGGAACTGGGAACAAGGACTGAGGTCAGGAACAACAGGGAGCTGGGCTAAACGCTATGGGAAGCATGTAGAGGCTCCAACACCGGGGAGGGGGCAGGGCTGGAACTTATAGGGGAGTGATTGACACTAAAACCAATTAGGAGCGCACTGTCTCTTTAAATCTGAGATAGCCGGGGCGCGTGCGCCCTAGGAGGCTGGGTCCCTGCATGTGGACACCGGCTGCTGCAGAACTGGGTGAGGAATCACGGCGGCGGTCCGGAGCGCGGGACGCCGCCGTGGCCCTAACAATATCACACGGTAAACAGCATAAGCGCATAAACCCGCCACAGTGCAAAATTGCTGCTTTGGGTCACATCAAATCCCAGAAAAAAATGTATACAAAATGATCAAAAAGTCGCATATACACAACTATGGTACTGATAAAAACTACAGATCATGGCACATAGACCAAGAAATAAAACAGTTATAATGATCAGAATAGAGCAACTTTAAACACATTTATTTTATTTAACTTCTTTTAAAAAATTTTTACTTTTTAAAAACAAATAAAAGTTATATACAGTAAATTGGGTATTGTTACTGACTTGAGGAATATACAGACAGCGTAAAATCAATCCATCCTTCGCCAACAGAATTTGAAAAATGTTTTGCTTTTTTTGTTTTCAATTCCACCAGCCAAATCATTTTTTTTTTCAGTTTTGCAGCATATTTCCTAGACAAATTACGCACATTTGGAAAGAATACACCACTGCGGCAGGACATACAGCAGCTGATATGTACTGGTAGACAAGATTTTTTTTAGTAGAGGTAAATTACAAATCTATATAACCTTCTGACACCAGTTGATTTGAAAGATATTTTTTTTCCCGCTGGAGTTCCCCTTTAACTTTCAATTTAGTGCTTGAATAAAGTAACATTACTTAATTAATATAACCTTATTTTTTAAAAATCCAGTCGAGAAGAGCAAAGCAACGGCACTCACAGTAAAAAAAAAAGTAGATGTTTTATTTTATATAAGAAACATAAACTTCACAAGCTGAGCCTTATCAGACTTACATTTTTATTTATTTCTATGCGGACTTTATTGTAAAAAAAAAAAAATTATTGTTTTTTTATTTACGTATACATTTCTGTTGAGTGGCAGCAGTAAGGGGTGACACGGCTCCCTCTGCTGCCACCAATGTTTGTGTCAGGAACTGCAGGATTCTTCCCTAGCAGTTCCCGATGCTCTGCTCTGTTCCACAGCGCTATACAAAGCAGGGTCTTGTTCCTCCTGTGTACTGTATATACCATACTTATATACAGCACACAGTGGGGAGGCTGTCTTCCATGATCGCTGTGTCCGTCAGCCTCTGCACAGTGAACGGCGAATGCTATCATTGTGTTAGAACCACTAACAGAGCGAGCGGTGATAGCAGTCCAGTGATAGCAGTCACCGCTCCCTCTGCAGAGGCTGCTGGACATAAGCTGAGATGAATGTGGATGCGTCTGACCTTGAAGCTTTGGTGAACACTTCTGCAAAATAAGAAGTGGCTTGTAAATCTGGTGAACACTAAGCCTGAGAAGAGTGTATAATGAAAGAAGTGTGCTCCCCGTATGTGCCACAAGTGTCTCTTATTTAGTGAATATCTTAAGCATATGTCTCTGGCTAATAGTTCCATGACATTTATGCTGTGTAATGATGATCCCTGTTCTCCTTTTGTTCCAGTTCAGTGTGATAACGTAGGCTAGTAATTAGGTAGAAAAGCTAAATATATGCTATATCTGTACATCTGCCCCCATAGACTGTTTATAGATAAATTATTCCTGACTATTAGATAATATGGTACCCTAGGAACAGCCGTGTTTAAGGAATCCTGCAGTATGTATCCAGCACTCTTAACTGCTTATAAATACATGATCAAAATACCAAAATGCAAATCCTAGTTTTATCTGCACTGCTCCCTACAAACTTGATGGCTTACATTGGTTACCCGTATACTTTTCATCAGTGCATCATGCTTGATAACTAAAATAAATTCCTTACTTATCTACATACTGTACTCAAGGCAAGCAAAGATGGCATCATTTATCTTCTTCCATTTATATAACCATAGACTTATCTTGATCATTTCAGTTCTTCTTTGCAGAATCTTAAAGTGAATGTCTACCCTTGAATGTCCCTTCACTTATGTATCTAAATAGATATAAAATTCAGCGCTGATGAATATCTTTATGAATTTTTGATTATTTTGTTATAGTGACCGTAGTGTTGTGTTTCTGCTGTAGAGCTGTAAATCGCCAGCATAGACATAGATCTAAACATTTACACGCTGACTGCCTGGAGCTACCACTAGAAGGAGATTAGAAGCGTATTGCATTGTATCATACACTGGACTCAATAGGGCTGCCGGCGGTCAGCAGGTTGTTCCTTATATCTATAACTATGCA
This sequence comes from Dendropsophus ebraccatus, assembly GCF_027789765.1. Taxonomy (NCBI): domain Eukaryota; kingdom Metazoa; phylum Chordata; class Amphibia; order Anura; family Hylidae; genus Dendropsophus; species Dendropsophus ebraccatus. Next base: position 54,590,086 of record NC_091459.1, read on the forward strand.
GGGGATTTGAAGCTCTGTAGAAGAACAAGAAAAAGATATTTTATAAAGTGAATTGGTAAACATTAGAGATAAGCATGCTCGAGTCCATCCGAACCTAATCGTTCGGCATTTGATTAGCGATGGCTGCTAAAGCTGCATAAAGCCATAAGGCTATCTAAAAAACATGGATATAGTCATTGGTTGTATACATGTTTTCCAGACAACCTTAGAGCTTTATCCAACTTCAGCAGCCACTGCTACTCAAATGCCGAACAATCGGGTTTTGATGGACTCAAGCATGCTCGAGGTTCGCTCATCTCTAGTAAACATCATCAGTGTGGTACATAATACAGGGGTGTACACAGGAAAACAGAGCAAGAATCGGAAAGTTTTTGTTGCATGCAATGCAAAGATCAAAATGGGCTTCCTATAATGGTGTCTGATTTTGCCTCTCATGGACGCTAGGACCTGTTTATTCCCCCTAGCTTTCCATAACCCTCTAGAATAATATCCATATACCCCTGTTTAGAGATGAGCGAACCTCGAGCATGCTCGAGTCCATCCAAACCCGATCATTTGGCATTTGATTAGCAGGGGCTGCTGAAGTTGGATAAAGCTCTAAGGTTGTCTGGAAAATGCAGCCAATGACTATATCCATGTTTTTCACATAGCCTTAGGGCTTTATCCAACTTCAGCAGCCACCGCTAATCAAATGCCGAACAATCAGGTTTGGATGGACTCGAGCATGCTCGAGGTTCCCTCATCTCTACCCCTGTTTTGTGACAATGCAGTACCTTATAAAGAGGAGCCATGTACAGTTTTCTACTGGTGGCAAAAAGAATAGGACCAGCTATGGCTAGAGACCCTCTCTCTAAAGGCCCCATAGCAGCTGCATGGTCTGTCCTATGGTATGTGAGCCCCTGCTGATATGTATTTATTTACATGGCACCATCATATTTGGCAGTACTGTACAAAGATTGACAAACCTCCACTTGACTTCACTATTAGGAAGCCTCCTCCTCTCATATTTGTGCAGCCGCAGAGCCTTCACCCTCTATCTTCTGCACGGGACAGTGAGCATCTTAAACATCAGAACAGTCACTGTCACTTTATTAGTACATGCTAAATGATTATACCCAAAACCTTCATACCTCAGTCACTTGATATTTTTGAGTAGCACAGCACATACCTGCAGAACCTGTCTGAGAATATCTCTAATGGAAATGTCATCTCAAGATCATAAATGTTCACACGTCTCTTGACAATGTTACACTAAAGTCTCAAAAAAATGGGAGATCCATTGCATAATTGACCCAGTTACATGTCACAACATGAATTTTGTTGTCTATTTTAACTTATGAGTTTAAGAGGAGAAGCGCGCTGCTACATATGCAAAGTTTCTAAAGCCTGACTACAATGTCAAAACAGTGAAGACGAGCACATTGAGATGTCTGACATGAAAACATAATACATCTGGATATTATCATTTTTGTTAACTCCTAGAGCACTAGTAATGCCAAAAATAGACTATTTCTCACATACATACCATAGCTATAGATTTACAGTCTTATGCGAGTATTCGGGGCACTTCTTGTCAAATTACACAGCCTGGTAAGTGAACACAACCTGTAGGGAAAAATGTCACCTGCAAATGCTTGGATGTCTTTCCAGTTGATTTTTTTTTCTATTGACTTAATTAGCTTGTTAGACCTAAATCTAAATCAGGTGTAGAAAATTCCAGAACGTAATGCATTCTGCTACCCTTGAAACCTTTGCACTAACACTCGGTAGACGTTGATTCATGTAGGCACTTCCTGGGAGAAAATTTTCACACTTTGAATTGTAATTATAAACAGAAGTTAAGATCCCCCTACACCTCATGCCCATCGTTTGTTGGTATAGTTTGGGAATGGTTTGTGTATGTGGCTCTCTGGCTTAACCCTCCCCATAGAGAACACAGGAATGCTCTGCCGTTCTAAATGTTCCTGTGTATGGGGAGGGGGACTGAATGCAAGAGATAACTGGCGGAAGAACGATCAAAATTGCACAATTTCTCTTAAAAGACTAGACCTAAAAGATCAAAAAAATCACTGCTAGACCTGTAGTGTCCCAGCACAGGTGTGCCAATAAGTTCTTATGCACCTGGGTAAAGTAACCCACCCAGGTCTCACAAAAAGGTGTCGCTGCTGTATTTCTTATGTATACTGTACTAAGCACAGCTGAAGGTCTCAAAGTTTAACTATTTTTGTCACATGTTATTTTTCCTCCTATTAAAGGTGCAGGCCTTTTCCCCTCTTCTTTCACCCTATCACCTCCCTTCTCTCTTCCACAAAAGAAGCCCCACCAATCATACACTAGCTAGGTAACCCCTATAAAAAAGAAGCTAGTTCCTGGTGGGTGGGTCTTTTGTCTTTAGTGTTAACTTTAGTGTTTTGTCCTGGTTTTAACTACCACTAACATGCATCGCTAGAAAGGAGGGAGTGACGTCCTCTGATGAGAACATTGTCCACACCAGGGATACCTTCAGCAGCAGAGGAGGACAGTATTCCTGAGTTTAGGTACTGGCCCAAGTAGGACAGAGCAGAGTGTAAGCCTACGTATCCTACTGCAGTGCACGGCTATTCTAGGAAGTCTTGGAAAGTCTGCTTAACCCAGTGCAGGGACCTTGTACTACCCTAGCAGGATGGGTAACTTGACACTATAGGGCAAAAGGCGGTCAGTATAAGATACTGTGAGTATGAGTATCTTTTTCTTCTTTTGTTACTTCTATCCTCGACTATGCTATCCCGACAGAGTACACAGCTACATTGGACAGGGCCCTTAAGACGTTCCTCTCCTCTACTTTGTTCTTACAACTCTGCTACCTCCTGCCTGCACCTGCATGCCAAAGTCTTCTTATTATCTTGTATTGCACTAAAGATTTTAAGTAAACGGAAGTTCCTCTGGTTAAGTCTTGGACTCTGGTCTATTCTTTATTGCACCTGCACCTATGCACCAGGTTACACTTGGGCTATCCAAACCTTGAGCGCAGTGCCAGTTTGTCTGGGGGTGGGTTCTAACTCCACTCCTGGCCACCATGACAAGAGCCCAAGTGACCCAACACCCACACTCCCGCCACAAAACTGCACAGCTTCCCTGGCACATGGCAGACCTCCTTATAGACTGGTCATACAAAAGAGATTGATATCCTCTACATCATGGCTGGACTAGGATGGAAGTTTGACTCCCATGAAACTAAACCTAGTACCATTAGATGGCAATTTTGGCAGCACCGGTCCACCATATAATGTGTATGGGGACCTTACAATTCTGCACCAACAGATGGTGTCAAAAGACAGATGGGTTATGCATGTTGAAGTTGAACTGCCTGATCCTTATATTCCCACTAGCAGCAGCTTATCCCTTCCCTCTGTTCTGAACATATGAACTATCAACTATTACAGTTAGTCCTTCTGTCCAACCATGATCAATGACACTTAGAGAAGGAAGAATGAGCTTTCTGGAAATGTTCCTTCTCAAAACATCCTCTATGGAATAATGGACTAGCAATTATCAGGTAAAAATTTCAAGCACAGCCAGAAAAAGATAATCTGTTGGCTATTATGTGTTGTTAAATCCACCCAATAAGCGACTCAAACTAAATCTAATGTGTGAGGACACGCATGGAGTCCTGTAAGAGTCATCAGAGAGAAAACCCTACATGTTCTGTTCACAAAGAGAAGTAGGCTGCCATATCCCGTGTCTAGGTTTGGCATTTTGTGAAGGGTCATGCCAGTAGAGAGGGACATTTTTTTTAAACTTCCTGACACCCACTGAACTTTTTTTTTGCATTAAATTTTAATGCAACCATAACGACCATACAATAGGGCAAAAAACAAGCAATGACAGTAAACAAGAAACAATTGCATACATGCCTACAATATTTAAACTTAAACATTATCATAATTGCTTGAAATGAGACGAAGTAGTCCATGGGTGCACACTCTGAAGCATCTTCTTGGCAGATAATAAGGCAGGGGACAAGAAAGCTTCATGGCAGCAATGACAGTTGACACGTCTAAGGACATCAGTTAAGCAAGGAGGTGTGGGCGGCTTCCAGGCTCTAGCAAAATCTGGCAGCAATCAAGATATTGTGTATAACATTTCTAATGGAGATAGGAAAAGTAGCCAAATGGATATCTAAAATGGCTAGAGAGGGGTGCTTACCACATGGAGCTGAATTTATTTTTGAAATAAGATCAAAGACCTCCTCCCAATATTGGGTTATATTAGGGCAGCAACCCACTAGACTTTAAGTAGTAACCTCTGTGTCTTTCCTGGGGTGGCAGAGTGATAAGGAAGGAGACAAGTAATTCTCTTCCCTCTCCTAAGCAGTATCAGCAGCAGCCAGCAGGCTTCGCTCCATTAGAACCTCAGCTTACACACAGACACTGTGTTGCAACATTGAAAGACGTGCTGCCATCATCTGTGTCATACTGAGCCAGGACTGCTATTAAGGGGGTATTCTGGTCAGGTAAAATAACATGTTGAATCACCCCCTCCCCCTGCTGGATACTAACAGTTCATTCTGTTATCTTTTAAGTCTCCTTCCCTGAGTTTTGAGATGCTGCTTTCTGCTGAAGACACAGAAAACTGTGTGTGAGCTGTTCTCTCCCCCTCATTCTCCAACCTTCTGAGACGGCTGATGTAAACAGCATCCCTAGCTGTCTCTGCACTCTGTAATGCTGGGAGGGTTTATCTGAGGTCAAGTTACTGGTGACCTCACTGTGATTAACCCTCCCAGCATTACTGAGTGGAGAGACAGCTGGCCAGGGATGCTGTTTACATGAGCTGTCTCAGAAGGGAGGAGGAGGAGGAGCTCACACACAGTTTGCTGTGTCTTCTTCTTAAGTGGATATATATATATATATATATATATAATAATTATCTCCAAAGGACTAGAGAGGGTGCAAAATTTTATATATATACATATATATATATATATGTTTTCTTTTTGCAGCCTCTCTAATCCTTTGGAGATAATTATCATATGCAGACAAATCATAAATATGTATGGCCCATAATATCCCAGAGAACAGTACCCTGTATTTGTACAAACTATCCAGTGTCCAGTCAGTACACAATATATATACACTGACCTTACCCTTACAGGTTTAGATTGGTATAGGAGGGGTCCCAGTAGACTGGTCTGTATATAATATATAAGCAATGTTTCTTCAGGATCTCTGAAACTAGGCCGTTCTATTGCTTTAGGTAACTAACCTTAGTTTGGACAAACAAATTTGGTAATTCCATGTAGGAATGAAAGATGGGAAACTTGGTCTGTGACTAAATGGGTCTCTGTAGGTTACAGGGTCAGCAAGAAAGAGGTTTGTGGAGAGCGTGAGATGTAGTCAGAAAGTGTAAAATCTAAATTTGTCTGAATCATGCCTGGAAGAAATCATGGTGGTGATAAGGAATGGTGACACTGCTGTGTACACTACTGGGGAGTTTGCTTAATCAATAACTTTGATTGTTTTTTTATAGCTTATGTTCTTCCTCCCTGGAGCACTTCCTGGAGTCTCCAAACCAATCCCCCTCTTCTGCTGTATTGAATATAGTGTGTAGTACATACTGCCTACAGACATAACAGGAATTGAGATAGAGCAAAAGGTGTATTAATGTACCTGTGTGCTCCTAGGATGTGGCTGAAGTCCCATTCTTACTGCGCATGTGTGTCCACCAGCCCTCCCCTCACTAGGTGGATGTGCAAAGAGGCTTACAGTATACTAAAAATAGCAGAGGACCCAATCACAAATATTACAAAGTCGCTATATGTCATCAGTAAACTAGATCAGTAACTAAATAAAAACAAAAGCTGGGATACCCCTTTAACATACCTGGAACACATCTACTTAAACAGGAAGTTTATAACCCAGTTGCTCTCAATGCATTTTGGAGCAGAGCTAGAACACCTAGTTGAGTTCATGTATGAACACTCTGGATATAAGCTGGTAGAGTACAATTATTATAGGACAGCTGGTGTGTACCAACTCTAACAAAATAAGAATAGAGGGTTGCCACACTAGCTTCCTTAATAACAGGGATATCCCGAGTGGACACCAGTGAAAGCACCCCTGCAAGGCAACTAAGTGAACTCATTTGCACATTGTATACAACAGTGTTCTCCAACCTGAGGCTCTTCATCTCTTGCAAAACTACAACTCCCATCATGCTGATTTGCAACAGATGGAGAGCCACAGGTTGGGAAATACAGACAGAAGCATAATAAACACCACCACCTGCATAACTCTAAGGCTGACCAGTCATATATGGCTTTATATAAATCATGTTATTTATTTGTAGTCAATTATAATAAAAGGGTCTGAATCAGCTCAGTAAGAGATCACCTTCCTCAATGAGCTTATACTTATCATAATATCAGTCATAAGGGTGTGACAATATGCACCCACATGTGCCCCCTAAAATCTACATAAAACTTTATTGCAGGCTGATCTGTACACCAGGTATGTCATAAATCTTAGAAGTCACAAGTTGCAACAATTGTCTGGCCAGCAGCACGTGCCGCAATGCTGCGACACATGCACCCAGGCAGCTGCTAGGAATGAGGAGCTGTCCTTCAGCACCAGCCAGGACCGCCTGCTCAGGGAGGCTGCCTGCTGCACAAGCCTGTCCCCTCTATCCCCTCCATCTCCTGTCCCTTCCATCCCCAGCATCTCCTGTCCCCTCCATCCCCTGCATCTCCTGTCCCCTCTATCCCCTCCATCTCCTGTCCCTTCCATCCCCTGCATCTCCTGTCCCCTCTATCCCCTCCATCTCCTGTCCCTTCCATCCCCAGCATCTCCTGTCCCCTCCATCCCCTGCATCTCCTGCCCCCCCATCCCCTGCATCTCCTGCCCCCCCCATCCCCTGCATCTCCTGCCCCCCCCATCCCCTCCATCTCCTGTCCCCTCCATCCCCTGCATCTCCTGTCCCCTCCATCCCCTGCATCTCCTGCCCCCCCCCCATCCCCTCCATCTCCTGTCCCCTCCATCCCCTGCATCTCCTGTCCCCTCCATCCCCTGCATCTCCTGCCCCCCCATCCCCAGCATCTCCTGTCCCCTCCATCCCCTGCATCTCCTGCCCCCCCATCCCCAGCATCTCCTGTCCCCTCCATCCCCTGCATCTCCTGTCCCCTCCATCCCCTGCATCTCCTGTCCCCTCCATCCCCTGCATCTCCTGCCCCCCATCCCCTGCATCTCCTGTCCCCTCTATCCCCTCCATCTCCTGTCCCCTCCATCCCCTGCATCTCCTGCCCCCCATCCCCTGCATCTCCTGTCCCCTCTATCCCCTCCATCTCCTGTCCCCAGCATCTCCTGTCCCCTCCATCCCCTGCCCCCCATCCCCTCCATCTCCTGTCCCTTCCATCCCCAGCATCTCCTGTCCCCTCTATCCCCTCCATATCCTGTCCCCCCATCCCCTCCATCTCCTGTCTCCTCCATCCCCTGCATCTCCTGCCCCCCATCCCCTGCATCTCCTGTCCCCTCTATCCCCTCCATCTCCTGTCCCCAGCATCTCCTGTCCCCTCCATCCCCTGCCCCCCATCCCCTCCATCTCCTGTCCCTTCCATCCCCAGCATCTCCTGTCCCCTCTATCCCCTCCATATCCTGTCCCCCCATCCCCAGCATCTCCTGTCCCCTCTATCCCCAGCATCTCCTGTCCCCTCTATCCCCAGCATCTCCTGTCCCCCCATCCCCAGCATCTCCTGTCCCCCCATCCCCTGCATCTCCTGTCCCCTCCATCCCCAGCATCTCCTGTCCCCTCCATCCCCTGCATCTCCTGCCCCCCATCCCCTCCATCTCCTGTCCCCTCCATCCCCAGCATCTCCTGTCCCCTCCATCCCCAGCATCTCCTGTCCCCTCTATCCCCAGCATCTCCTGTCCCCCCATCCCCTGCATCTTCTGTACCTCCATCCCCAGCATCTCCTGTCCCCTCCATCCCCAGCATCTCCTGTCCCCTCCATCCCCAGCATCTCCTGTCCCCCCATCCCCTGCATCTCCTGTCCCCTCTATCCCCAGCATCTCCTGTCCCCTCCATCCCCAGCATCTCCTGTCCCCTCTATCCCCTCCATATCCTGTCCCTTCCATCCCCAGCATCTCCTGTTCCCTCCATCTCCTGTCCCCTCCATCCCCAGCATCTCCTGTCCCCCCCATCCCCTGCATCTCCTGCCCCCCATCCCCTCCATCTCCTGTCCCCTCCACCTCCTCCATTTCCTGTCCCTTCCATCCCCTCCATCTGCTGTCCCCTCCATCCACTCCATCTCCTGTCCCCTCCATCCCCTCCATCTCCTGTCCCCTCCACCCCCCCATCTCCTGCCCCCTCCATCTCCTGCCCCCTCCATCTCCTGTCCCCTCCATCTCCTGCCCCCTCCATCTCCTGTCCTTCACCCCTCCATCTCCTGTCCTTCACCCCTCCATCTCCTGTCCCCTCCACCCCCTCCATCTCCTGTCCCCTCCACCTCCTGTCCCCTCCATCTCCTGTCCCCTCCATCTCCTGTCCCCTCCATCCCCTGTCCCCTCCATCCCCTGTCCTCTTCATCTACTGTCCCCTCTATCCCCTCCATCTCCTGTCCTCTCTATCTCCTGTCCCCTCCATCCCCTCCATCTCCTGTCCCCTCCATCCCCTCCATCTCCTGTCCTCTCTATCTCCTGTCCCCTCCATCCCCTACATCTCCTGCCCCCCATCCCATCCCCTCCATCTCCTGTCCTTTCCATCTCCTGTCCCCTCCACCCCCTCCATCTCCTGTCCCCTCCACCTGCTCCATCTCCTGTCCCCTCCATCTCCTCCATCTCCTGTCCCCTCCATCCCCTCCATCTCCTGTCCCCTCCACCCCCCCCCCCCCCCTCCATCTCCTGTCCCCTCCATCCCCTGCAGCTAGGAAGCAGGATGCAAGCTTGAACTAGGACCCTAGGGTGAGCTTCTTGCTGCCTAACACCTTTACACTGCACTACATATACAGAGTGCTGGGAAAAGTTCAGGGCAGGGTTATCACATGGTTATAGCTCAACAAGGTTTTACCTTGAAACCTTATTCATTCCAGTAAGCAATTCTTCTAGACAAGGGCAGCAGATCTATTATACCTGAATGAAAGCTTATATGTTCCTCCACATTTCCATCTCAGCATGGTGACCTCCCAAAGACTAGCATCCTATTCCAATGTCCACTGTGTGACCTCTTCTCTTCCATATCTAGAAGATAAATCACAAATCTTTACATTCAGCAGACATCTAGAAGTTTAGATGAGCAGCTCCTGGGACCTCACATGAAGCTGGACTGTGCTTTAGTTAATAGTCTCTTCCATTAGTGAGAATTGGTCCTGGTACTTAATAGTTTGGTTGATTTGATTTAGTAGCCACTCAATACCTGCTGCTGTGACCACTGAGAGCTATTGTCCTCTGACCTCTGTCACCACCAATCAATTAAGGGAAATTCATTGATCCCCTAGTCACTAAATTCAAATACCACTAAAGTAATATATATGTGTGTATATATATATATATATATATATATATATATATATATATATTTACATATATTTACATATATATATATACACACACACACACACACACACATATATATATATATCTTTATGATACATGAGAAAAGCAATCAGACTCCTCACAATGGATGAACTGCATTGAATCTGCACAGACACCCTTGTCCAAATGCGTCAGTCAGATCACTGTGTGTGGGGTGGGGGGAGGCATTCCACTTATCCTATACACTGTACAATTTTTGTTCCCCTATTGATTGTCTTCATCCAGGGAGTTACTTTTTCCTCCTCTTCTTTTTCAGCTTCACCAATAGGGAGGTGATGCTTGTGCTCCAGCTGCTGTCCATAGGCTGAGCACACAGTATCTAGAAGGGGATTCACTGGCTACAGTTAGTGCACAGAGTCTCAGGCTCTAAGACATCAGGGGATTCCCCTCTGTGCAGAAAGTCTTCTTGGTGCTGAGTTTCTGCCTTGTGCAGCTCAGGATGCAGCTCTGCAAGGGACGTGCCCTGGGGATCTCTGTGGCCATAGCACATGGGGTGTTCTCTGGCTCCCTCAACATTCTGCTTAAGTTCCTAATAAGCAAATACAATTTCTCCTTCCTGACCCTAGTGCAGTGCATGACCAGCTCCACTGCAGCTCTCACCCTGGAGGTGCTCAGGCGATGTGGGAAGATCTCAGTCCCTCCATATGGTTTCCAGCTCGCCAGGATGTTTGCAGGGGTAACTATCCTCTCCACTCTGCAGTCCAGCCTCACCCTCTGGTCTCTGCGAGGACTCAGCCTCCCTATGTACGTTGTGTTCAAGCGATGTCTGCCCCTGGTGACTCTCTTAATTGGAGTGCTGGTGCTGAGGAACGGGCTGCCCTCTGTAGGGGTGCTCATTGCAGTATTCATCACCACTTGTGGGGCTGCTCTAGCAGGTAAGTGCACTACTACTATCCAGCAGGCACTGCATTCAGCTACATCTGCTTTAGCTTCCACAATACTTTATACATCATAGGATGCAACTCTCTGCTCTATCTAATGCAGAAAACCTGTCCCCACAATCACTACCTTACCTTATATATCTCCAGGACCTGTACATGTATCATATCACCCCTGTAAGCTACCTGCTTATATAGGATCTTACTGTACCATTACATTATCTTTTACATGATTGGATTTTATGGTCCTGTCAGAATGAATGTGGTGACTTTACTGGAAATAAGGAGACTTTGAGGACACTCTGGACAAACTTCTACATTCACTTGTCCCAGATACTCACATATAGGGACCATACTGTATAATAAATCATATGAAATTAGTGTGAGGGTGTACTCCAAGTCTCATTGAAGAAGTAAGTGACTTACCAATGAAATCAAGCTTTTTTTGTAAAATTCTGCGTTTGTTTGACAGACATATGCAGTCTGCAGTGTTGACCTGATTTTTTATACATTATATTTTGCAGTATAAAAACTGATATTTTGTATCCATATTTCTATATTTTATTAGCCTTCGACTAAAAGGTTATCGAAGCAAAGTGTGATATAATGACTTTGTGTCATGTCTGATGTTTTTGTAGTCACCCCCGCACCTCCCATGAAATCCCCCATTAACCTGTCTTCTTATGAACTTACTCAGTTTAACGTTGTATTTATTATGTCAGATTGTACTGTATTTAACAGCCTGGCTTTTCTCCTGTATTATCATGCTAATTTAAAAAGCATGAAGAAGAAATCTGCAGGGTCTTGTTTTGTGCATATATCTAAAAATAAGTGGTATCCAAAGATACTGCTAGATACAATTAACATTAAGTGCACCTTGTCTTCCTATTATAGCTGAAGCTATTGCAGGAATATTAGCATTTTCCATTAAACCTCATTTGTGTGATTTTTAGGTGTTTTTCTCATACGATAGTTCAGTATATTTATACCAGCTATGGCCACAGTCTTAAATACACTTGATTTACCTTCACTGGAGAGTTACAGTAGTTAATCAATCAAGTTTTCCATTGACACCTACACATGAGTTTATAAAGCGGAGAGCAATTGGGGCCAGAAAGCCCTCAGATAGGCTTCCAAGCAAAAGAACACTGGCATCAAGACAAAAAATCTGTAAGCTACATTTAACTCATTGCTTTCATCCATGGAAGAAGAGTTTTGATCAAGTGTAAAGCCCTAATCCTGAGGAAAACAGAATTGAAGTGTTCTTGTATTTGCCTGCCTGTTATTCTTCTTAAAAGGGTACTCCAGCAAAAAAAAAAAAAAATCTTTCAAATCAACTAGTGCCGGAAAGTGACAGATATTTCTAATATACTTCTGTAAACCTGATGTCTTCCAGTACATCAGATGCTGTATGTCCTGCAGGAAGTGGTGGATTCTTTAAGCCTGGTGAGCAGGAGAGGTTTTCTGGGGATTTGCTACTGCTGTGGACAGTTTCTGACATGGACAGAGGTGGCAGCAGAGAGCATTGTGTCAGACTGGAAAGTATACACCACTTCCTGCAGGACATACAGTAGCTGATGAGTACAGAAAGATTTTTCAATAGAAGTAAAGCTTCAGGTTGAGTTATATAAATGATATACTGTCCTGATACTAACATACTGTAGATGCAGTATAGTTACAGTGAGTAGATCTGTGAGTAGAATGTGTATATTTAACACTGCTGCTGGCATGTTTTCAGGAATTATTCATTTCTTTTCCCCTTATTTGACATTATACGCTATAATCTTCACAATCAGTGCTAAGACCACCTGATTATTCGGAATGCAATAAGTGCACTTGAAAGGAACAGATCACATGTATGGTACATGGCTAGTTGGCCAATTTGGTCACATCACTGAGTATTGCTTCTTTACGCTTTCAATAGGAATGTTTTCTTCTATTGGTTATAATAATTGTAGACAGAATATTCCTGCACTAGGACCCCCCAAAGTGGCAGTAAACTCCTGAATAGTATAATCTCTGAGACTGCACTTTCTGGTCTCACACAAAACAGGCTGACGACCATTGAGCTAAGGTTCCTATTAGACTAATCGATTTTTAACAATTAAAAACTTTCAAAAAAACGGTCACAAAGGATATTGTTTTACCGTTAACTTGAAATTGTTCACCATATTACACAGAACGATAGTTGCTAGTTATGATCGTTACCATGATGGTTACTATGATCGCTTATTCCATCTAATCCCAGCAGAAGAAGGAACAATGCGTAATTACACTGAACGATTAGTGAACAAATGTGGAATTACAGTGAACGATTTGATCAACGACACACAAACAATTTTTTGATCATTGCCTGCAATTACACAGGATAATTATCATTTAAATTCGAACGATATAATGATTTCCCGCACGATAATCGTCCTGTGTAATAGGACCCTAAGACCATACCATGTAATTGAAATTAAAACAGATATAGAATAAAGGTAGAAAGGGTAATCATCTTATCTTAATATTATATTTACCATTGATTAAGAATTACGAAATCCATCTGCTCAGTACACGTTCCTCTGTTCATCTATTAATACAAAATATTTAGCTATTTTACGATATTTACTGTATGACTCTAATCTGATGACATTATGCTGTTGTTCTAGTAAGTAATATGTCCCTCCCCCCTATTTAAACTGCTTACTTTTTAAACTAAAATTGCAGATTAATTGAGGTTCTCTTCTCTTTTCTCATTACATATGTTCAGGTTGTTTATGAAATTTTTTTTTTTTAAGTTCATGTTTCAAGGAGCCTGTAAACCTAGAAATCTTCTCTAGGCTCCTTGGGTGGCTTAACAGGATTCTAATATCTACATAAATGTGTCCACCTCTAGGCGCTGGAACGCTGGACAGGCCTAACAGGAAAACACATCGGGGGAGATTTATCAAACATGGTGTAAAGTGAAACTGGCCCAGTTGCCCCTAGCAACCAATCAGATTCCACTTTTCATTTTCCAAAGAGTCTATGAGGAATCTGAGTCTGAGGTGGAATCTGATTGGTTCACTTTACGCCATGTTTGATAAATGTCCCCCATCTAGCGTTCCCCTGTCCTTCATGTCCAAGAGCTGATGGTTTCTTTGGAAAAAAAAAAAAGCCTGATAATATCTGATGCATTTTTGCCATAAGTTGTGATAGCTATTGATGAGCGCAACTTGAGTCCAGTTGTATGGCATTTGATTACCAGTAGCTGAAGAAGTTGGATGCAGCCCTAGGGGGACTTGGAAAACACAGATACAGCCTTAGACCAGTGCTTCTCAATTCTAGCCCTCAGGCCTCACTAAGAGGTCATGTTTTGAGGATTTCCCATACAAAGGACACCTGTGCTAATACCTGATGCACTGAGTACAATTATATCACCTGTGAAATACTAAGGAAATCCTCAAAACACGACCTGTTGGTGAGGCCTGAGGACTGGAATTGAGAAGCACTGCCTTAGACCATAGGCTGTAGCCATGTTTTCCCAGACTCCCTAGGGCTGCATCCAACTTCCACAGCCACCGGTAATCCAATGCCAATGGTCAGACTCAAGCATGCTGGAGTTACGCTCATCTCTAGTGACAGCAGTTGTCATCAGTTTCTGATTAGAACAACTCAGCCGGACTGCTGGATATATGTGCACCCAGCCAAAAAATCTTTAAAAAGTCTGCTTGTGTTCTCAGCTGTTCCCTGACTTTTAAAAGTAGCGCATGCTGTCAGTAATTTTTTACATTACAACATTTTTTCCTGCAACAAAGTTTTTCTATTTCTAGCATTTTTTTTAAGCAGATTATTTTTGCACCCAAATGTGACACTTGTTCACCACAAAATGCCAGCATTTATTTAAAAAATCTGTAGTAAACCTCTTGTTGGGTTTCTTAAAGGGGTATTCCACTCAAACATAAATTTTGATATGTTGCTGACCATGGTGAGACTAACAGTTTCACTCCATACTCCATAGCTGAGAACTGGGAGAAGTTTCCCAGGACTGGATCCAGCTTTTCCTGGTACCTGGGGAGGAGCGGCAGGGAGTGGAACAGAGTTGAAAGGTAGGCAAGAAAATGTAAGAGTTAGAGATGAGCGAACCGGGTTCGAGTTCGAGTCGATCCGAACCCGATCATTCGGCATTTTATTAGCGGTGGCTGCTGAACTTGGATAAAGCTCTAAGGTTGTCTGGAAAACATGGATATAGTCATTGGCTATATCCATGTTTTCCACATAGCCTTAGGGCTTTATTCAAGTTCAGCAGCCACCGCTAATCAAATGCCGAACGCTCGGGTTCGGATGGACTTGAGCATGCTCGAGGTTCGCTCATCTCTAGTAAGAGTCTCTTGTCGAGGTACATGGCAAAATAAAATCTCGGGATAAAATTAAAGCATTTCTAATGGGAACAGAAATGAATGACTCAATAAACTGAAGTTGCATTGACTTTTGTTGCTGTTCTATGTTGTATGTTCTACTTCTTGTGTTTCCAGGCTGGGTCACATTACGGCTTTGTCTGTGGTTTCCTTATTTGTTGTGATGTCATGTAGTCTGGAAGCTTTGACTTCCCGTAGCTTCCAGTGAACATGATGTCACAGGATTCATCAGGTGGGTAGGGGGGCATCCCTCCCATCAGGAATTCCAAATAAATGTTAGCCAATCCCTTAAGGTAGTGCTAACATCAGAACCAAGTAGACGCTGCAGCAGAAAGGATGGTATTATGGGGAGTGGGCCAGGGCCTGATGACTACCTTGTATTGTAAAGATCTACAGTGACAGGGCAGCTGCCCTTGTCTAAAAAATGGAGAGAGGCAGCCGTGGCTGCTAAGGATGTTATGCAGCAGCTGGGCTTTGGTGTTTCTACTGGGACACTTGTCACAGTGGCCAGGAGTGGTGTTACCCACCCCCAGACACATGGGCAGTGCGCTTGAAATGGTAGCACTGGTGGCGAAAAAAAAAAAAGATCAGTCGAGCACTTAACCAAAGATGACTTTTACTTGTAAACTTCAGTGCAATACAGGTAACAATAGTCAGAACTTGACAATTGCAGGTGACTGTAGTGTGTGAAGTAATGACCAACTGTCATAGTAGTAGACTTCCCAAGACTTCCCAGGACAACTGTGGGAAACCAATAGGATACTTTGGCTTGTTGTGCTTTGCCTTACTAAGGATCAGTCCTGTACCTTCTTTAAACTGTCCCGAAACTTTAGAAGGGTCCCTTGCATGGAGATGGGGGTCCCTAGAGGATGGTTACTTCTCCTGTGGGTTTAGCAGTGCATCATAGTAAGAGTCTCTCTCATTAGAATCTGTGTCTGTGTCTTTAGTCTCTCCCTCTCCAAAACCAGCCAACTAAAAATTCCCAGGGCCCTGGCCTAAGCCAGGCCTGGCTTGCAACTGCAGCAGAATACTCTCTCTCTCTCTGTCTCTTCTCGCTGAAGACGACTGACTGAAGACCTCCCACCAGGAACTAACTAGGCTTAAATAGGGTTGACCGTGTCTAACCTCCTATTGGTGGGGCTATGTAAGAAAGAGGAGAAAGAAGAAGTGTAGTTGGCTGATAGCTGTGTGTGGTACCTGCAAATGTGATTGGTCAGAACAGAAAACATACAGTGCAATAGTTAACCCTTCACCCTCAGCTGTGCTCTTACAGACATTTAGGGGAGAGTGAGAGGTCAAGTGTTAAATGTGCAAAAGGCAGCTTCATCCTCTTTGTGTGACACCTGACAGAGTTACCTTTGACCTAGGTGACACAAGACTTAGTGGACCACCCGTATTGGGACACTACAAGGCTACTTTAGCACTTCAGAAAAACCACTATGAAGTAGAAACCAGTTTTTCTTATTTTACAGAAAAAATGTGTTCCAAACTCCAAATCTGAGCAAGTTCCTGGATCAAAAAATCCCAGAATCTAGAGAACCTCAAACCTACGACATCCTCTGGGAGAGTTCTATAGTCCCACTGCTCAGGATACAGGATAACATTTCTTCTCTGTGCTGGTGTAGAAACTTTATTCCCCCCCCCCCCCCCCCCAGACATAAAGGATGTCCCGTTTTAACAATAATAATAAAAATGTTGGGAGAGATCTTTGTGCTGCCCCTTTGAGGTGGCCACGCACATGTGTGCCAGTAAGTCTTTTATGCACCCTGGCACAGTGGGAAATGGGTGTCACTACTATGTTTTTGTATACCTTATGTTCTGCACAGCTGAAGGAAGCATTTGGTTAATGGACAACTCCGGTGATTTTTTTCCCCCTCGGTAATTAAAACACATTACAAAAGATTTATAACTTTGTAATTAGTGTTCTACCCCTCTTCCCTACCACCCCCGAAGTATTAAAACTCATACGTACCTGATCCCTGTTGACCAGGCCGCCGCCATCTTGTGTCAATGACGTTTTTACAGCGAGCTAGCCCCACTGTGAGATGTCAGCAGATGTATGACAGCTTGCTCAGCTCTGATTGGCTGAGTAAGCTCCCAGTCATCCTGCTCTCCAGTCCCCTGGGACATGACTCCGATTGGCTGCTGGCCGAAGAAGAAGGAAGACCCCACTGACGGGAGCTCCGGGGACCCACGATCGGTGGGACCCATGAGGGAAGGTGAGCATAGCAACAGCGTTTGCTGTTGTTTTTCTTTTGTCTTTTACCCCCCACTGAAGTTGTCCTTTATTTGTTTTATTCACATGTTTGTTCTCCATCTGTCACAGGTGCAGGCCTGTTTCCTTACTTTTTCTATCCTATTTCCTGCACCCTCTCTCTTACACCACACAGCCCCACCAATCACAAGTAAGCTAGTTTGACCCTATAAAACAAGGTTAGTTCCTGGTGGGAGGGTCTTTCAGTTTAGTCAGTGCGAGAGAGTCAGACAGAGACACAGTTCCTGCTGCAATGCTGGCTTAGGCCAGGACGCTTATCAGGGACCAAGAAATAGACTTTTTCTTTATAAAAGTAACCACCGCTAGCATGCAGTGCTAGACCCCCCAGGAGAAAGGACGTCCTCTTAGGATCACATTGTCTACACCAGGGATGCTCTCAACAAGATACAGGGCAGCATACCTAAATTTGGTATTGACCCAAGCAGGACAAAGCTGCAGATTACGCCTATGTATCCTGCTGTAACACATAGTTGTTCTGAAAAGTTTTGGGAAGTCTGCTCAACCCAGTGCAGGGACCTGGGACCTCGTACTACCCTAATAGGACTGTTATCCTGACACTGTAGGGCATAAAGTGGTCAGATCAAGTAAGGAAGTAAGGCATGTATACATGAGTACGAGTATATCTTCCTCTTCTTCTCCTTTCAACCACGCTATCCGGGCAGAGTATTCAGCTACATTGGACAGGGCCCTCAAGACGCTATTCTTCTCTCACTTCTACAGTTACTACTTCTTATACTTCTCACCTGCATATGCAGTTACTGAATCCTTATTTTTTTTGTATTGCATTGAAGAAGTACAGTATATGGACGTTATTCTGGTTATTCTGTCTGACTGGGAGTGGGTACCAACGCAACTTTAGGCTACCATAACAAGTGCCCGAGTGCCCCACATCCACCTACCAGCCACAACACCCTCAAAGCTACCCCGGCCAACGGCAAACCGACTGCTTCGCTGCAGCTTCATATACTCACACAGAGTTATTAGGTCGCCCCTCAGTTATTGTTTTTCGAAACTAAATAACCCTAATTTTGATTATCTTTCTGGGTCCTGTAGTCCTCTTATTCCATTAATTACTTTGGTTACACATCTCTGAACTCTCTATGCAAGTCTTCATTTTACCATGTTGCCCAAAACTATAAATAATATCTCCAGACTAGAGATTTGTACAAAGTTAGAAATATTTCTTAGTCATGCGCATGTACATTCCATGTTTTTTATACACCCCATGATTTTTTTTTTTTTGCTTTGGTGGCAGCTGCCTGACAGCTTTCTGTGCTATCCCTCTGCAAGATCACTGCTAAATATAACAAAAATAGGGCCCAATACTGACCCCTGTGGTCTCCCACTAGTAACTGTGACCCTCAGCCAGTTATTTATACAATTCTATTTCCCCCGGCTCAAGCACTCTCATCTTATGCACTAACCAGTGTTGAGCTCGACTCTCGACCAAGTACAGTACCTCATGGGGCTGTTTAAAAAAAACCCAAAAAATATCTTCACTTTTTATCACACCAATACAATGCTTAAGAAATGCTATATATATAGCTGAAACGTTGCACTGGTGTGATTAACAAGTGAAGATCTTTTTTGGATGTGTGGTCTCCTTCATCTCTTTTTTGGATTTCTACGTAAATGCGTCCTGTGAGACTTGCACCCATATATTTTTTGTCTTGTGCTGCTGTGACTGTTTGGATTGATTTGTGGTGCTGTTTAAATATTCACCCTAGTGTGTAGTAGTGTGAATATTCAAACAGTTTCAGAGTTCCCCACATCATTCACGATGATGCCGGGAGCGCTGAAACTGTTTAAACACTAATTCAAATTTTTGTATATTTCTTTACAAATCCCTTCAAGGGCTAAAATAAAAAAAATTTGAATGGAAAAATGCAATAGGTGAACCAGGCACTGTGCACTCAGCTTATTTTAAAGGTCCGGTTTTACCTTGTTCCCCTGTGGTCAATGACCTGACGGGTTGCTACGGGGTCCCTTGGGTTATTATCATGGTGGGCCAGAGTGGTGTTGTGACCCTCCTGGACTATCGGTACTGCCACCCACAGAAAGGGGAAATGTACCCACAGAAAGGATGTAGTGTACACTGTGTTGGTGTGGGGCAAAGAATCACAGAGTCTCTTTAGCATAAATAATCTCTTGTTTACTTTGAAAGTTCTGGTGTACAGCAGAATATACAGCTGTGCATTGATAGGATACATTTCTCTTCAAAACACTTGATAATACTCTTGACAATACAGGATCGAGTTCTGTGATAGAAGTATTGTAAAGAGTATAGTCGTGCTGACTAAGTTGCGTGTTGAGAGATGCAAGGAATCAGAGGAGCAGAGAGGAGGATGTCGTGAGAGTCCCAACCCAAGTAGTACTGTGCTCTGCTGGGATTTTGGAGGATGAGGTAGAAGAATACTAAAGAAGAGGAAGAGAATACTTAAACCTGTGCTTTGACCTTTGGGTCTTCGCACCACCTTATGCCCATCAGTGTCGGGTGACCCATCCTATGAGGGTAAGACAAGCCCCAGACCCCGTTACCTGGGATGAGCAGAATGCTGAGGGTTCTCTGCTGACAACCGCGCTGCGAGATAGAGTTCCTAGGCTCTCAGCAACTTTGCTCTATCTGGATCAGTTCCTAGCTTTTTGATGTCTGTGGATATTGTCCTGCATTATGACTCTCCTAGTCCACAGCGTGGGTAGAGATGATCTTTGACTTGTCTACTCCTGTAGGAATTTAACAATGCATAGTGTTGTGTAGAGTAAGCTGAGGAGAAACTGTTAGCTGTGTCTTGTCTTGCTTCCTACCCATACGGGGACCTGACTAAGACTAACACTTTAGGGTGAGAGGACCTTGTAGAGGGCCAGGGCCCAAAGGGACCACTGCAGGGGGCGTTCTAGCTTGCGTCCTTCCCCTACAACATCCAACACAAAAGACCTTCACACTTTCTCTACCCATGTGACTTCCTATCTCCAGCGTATCTAAAGGGCGCTGTGAGTGGGTAAAGAGTGCGTAAGAAGAAGTAAAGTGAGAGATGATAGGACAGAAGAAGAAGATACTCCCATTGGTTCACAAATCCATGTGACACACAAATAAACAATAACCCTTTCCATACTTCAGCCGTGCAGCATCTGTGTACATACATCTGTAATAATGACATCTAGTGGCGAAACTCTAACACTACTTTATCACCACTTACTTACAATAAGTACAGGCTTTTACGAAGGGTGTAACCAATAGCAACACCCGTGGTAGGACACTTCACTTAATTTTTACTGTCAAGAAATACTAATCAGGAATTGCTTGATGAAGTTTCAGATAACCATCAGTATTTTCTGACAGTAAAAACTCAACAGAGAAAAGAACAAACAATAAGCCATACTCACCTGCTGTACAGCTGGTGTAGGGCTCTCCTCTAGCGTCTCAGTCTCTTCCTGCTCTGCGGGCGCATAAGTGACATCAGTTGTGTGCTGCAATGCTGGGGGAAAGAGCAGCCTCTTGTGGACAGAGGTATAATGCTGCCTCCAGCCACAATAGTGATTGGCAGGGTGGAGAGCCAATGGCTCTGTCAATCACTGTATTGCATTTAAAGTGATATTATCACCCCCTTTCCATATCAGGAGTTCTCAGCACAATTCTTAACTTATATTGTGGACATTTCATATCTTACCATATAAAGGTTTTATTTGTGGTCTCTCCCCTCAAAAATGCATGTTATTGTTGGTAAACAGTGTTATAGGGGCAGGGCTTAACGTCAGTAGAACCCTATATCTCCACCCACATCGGTGCCGTAGGCCTATCACCCTGTGATGTCATAGATGTCTAGGCCCAGTCCCTTCTGCAGTGTCATCAGAATGGGGCATAGCTCCCTTTCTCTCTGTGAAAGGGGCAGGGCCTAGGCCTCCAGATAGGCCTATACTATAATTAGGTATGTTTTTGACCTAATTTATGGAATATACACCCTTTAGGAAAAATATTGAAGGGTGTCCATGCCCAATACAAGTGTAATTTATCCAGATTTAAGGAAGGGGGACCTTGCTTTTGCTACTACTGGAGAAAAGGGAGGATTGTTAATGACGGACATCCAAGAAAGCGAAGTGCTTGAGGACAAATGGTGTTTTTGTAAATTATGTTCCACCTATCCCCTTTTAGACTTTATCATGCAAACATCAAGTGATGATCATAATAATAAAAACACACTGTTGAAATAACGTCCATTTTTATAGGATGGTTGTCATTTATCTGTATAATAATGTCTGTGTTTTAAATAATGTTATCTTGACAGTGTGTGAACACAGACTCACAAGTACAAATGAAAAAGTTCATAGAAAAGCCCAGAATATTATGGCCCAAACCCTTCCTTGAGGGGGTATATAAATATACTATTTAACCCTTGGTACTAATGTATTTGAATAGAAAATCCATTTGCAGTCAGCCATTTATATTTATATTTTGCGGTGTCTTGCATCTGTTTATTGTTTGTAGAGACTGCAGAGATTGGTGGATGGACCATAGATTTATTATAGGGGACAGCTTGGCACAACTTCAGTATATGGCTAGGTTCACACATTGTTTTATTTTAGTAAAGAACGAACGCTGATTGCAATGGCATCAGCATCAGTTCTTTACTGCAGGGGCGGCATTGCATTGAAGTCAATGCAATGCCGCCCGCTGTGTTCATACATCGTTATTCTAATGCCCAATCTTTAGATCGGGCATTAGAATAATGTGCCTGTCAATTATTTCCGACGCTGTTCACTGAACAGCGTCCGGAAACATCAGCTGTTCACACAATGCAATGTGCAGCGGCGGCCTTACATTGCATTAAAGTTAATGGCTAATTGATTTGCGGATACATCCAATGGTGCCCGCAAATCAATTGTGAAAAAAGAATGTTCCTGCAGCAGATACAGAGGTTTTGGCTGCAGGAACGGGCTGAGGGCAGCCCGGTGGCCGGCTGTTTAACAGCGTCCGTTGCTATGCTATGGACGCTGTTAAACGATGTGTGAACATAGCCTAAGACTGGTGAATCAGAATCAGTGTAATGAATAGAACATTGAGTGAAGGGAGATTTGGGGGTTTTTAGTAAAAATTGCTAACTGAGATCCCATTGCTATAGTTGTGTTGGACTGATATTCAAGTGAAGATATAAAAAGTGGAAAACAATCATCACTTTTCCAAGTTACACATAACAGTATATTGGGGATCTGGTTTATGTCTGTGGTCATTATATGAAACAACTTCTTACAACTGCAGAGATAGGTTCCTTCTCGTGTATGTGAGGACAAGGAACTGTTTATTACGTTTTGGAGGTTGTCTGTAACAGGGGCAAATTAAATGAACCCAGGGCCCCCACCCTGCCCCACCCAGTGCACAGGCGCACAGATGTGTGTGTGATTTTTTTTGCTTTAAAGGGGTCAGAACAACTAGAGTCAGAAAGCTATATAGATTAGCTATTAACTTTTATTTAAAAATCTTAATCATTTCAGTACAAATCAGCTGCTGTATGTCCTGCAGGAAGTGGTGTATTCTTTCCAGTCTGAGACAGTGCTCTCTGCTGCCACCTCTGTCCATGTCAGGAACTGTCCAGAGCAGAAGAGGTTTTCTATGGGATTTGCTACTGCTCTGGACAGTTCCTGTCATGGACAGAGGTGGCAGCAGAGAGCACTGTGTCAGACTGGAAAGAATACACCACTTCCTGCAGGACATACAGCAGCTGATAAGTACTGGAAACTTTATAAATAGAAGAAAATTGCAAATCTATATAACTTTCTAAAACTAGTTGATTTGATTTTTTGTTTGCTGGAGTTCTCCTTTAATATAATTTCTTTTTAAGTACTTGCGTTAGCCATTAAGGTATCATAGCTTCGAGGCTGTTATGTTATTTTACTATAATGTCTTATTGCTCTGAATAAGAGAAACAAAATAAGGTAATGAGCAGCGGTAATTGTATTTATTAAGCAAAAAATGGAACTTGTTTTCAGTACACAGGCAATGGTCCAATTAATTGAATTCACTATAAAATGAGACCTGGCCATACTAGTGCTAAACATTCATGTTCCCATTTTTTCATGGAAGTCAATTGTAATTTGTATAGAACCTGCACGGTCACAAAAACAAGCTTTACAGGCAAATGCAGAACTTTAAACTATGTCTCCAGTGAAAAATAAAAGCTTCACAATGCTCTTAGATCTTCATATATGGAGGCTTTGTGGAGGCTTTCCCAGCCTATGGGCATCTGATTTTCTTTATCTATTTGTTTACGCATTAGTCCGCTAGTCATTAATTGTAGAGATATGATATACAGTAAATAAGATGAACTTTCTGCTATTACCTTCTCTCCGTGTTAAGCATAGCAGTAGGGAGAAGAGGGATATACAAAGCAGCATTGTGGGAAAAGCACAGAAGGATACAAGGAGGGCAGATCACATGGGCTGTACATAGTGAGGAAACCACAAAAAAAGGCAGTTTGCCGAATGGGATGTGACGGGGGGGGGGGGGGGGGGGGGTAGCAAATGTATATGCTTAAATGACTGCTTACTACATTAGTTTAGTTTTCTTAAGGGTGCATTCACACTTACAGGATCTGCAGCAGTTTTGATGGCGCAGATTTGAAGTTGCAGATTCAAAGCAAATCTGCAACTTCAAATCTACGCCATAAAATCTGCTGCAGATTCGGTACGTGTGAACGTACCCTAAGGGTACAAACACACACAGCGTATACGCTGCGTATTTACTGCTGCGATACACAGCAGATAAGCAGCAGATACACAGCAGATTAGATCTAAATAACTGAACACAGCATCAAATCTGCTGCGTATCTGCTGCATATACGCCGTGTGCGCCGTTCACACCTACAGGATCTGCAGCAGATTTGATGCTGTGTTCAGTTATTTAAATGAAATCTGCTGCAGAAAATCAGCTGCAGATCCTGTAGGTGTGAACGCACCATTAAGGGGATTTTCTGTCTTTTTAAAACCATATCCTCCAGATAGGCCATTAACATCAGATCAGTGAAGATTTGACACCTGGCACCCCCTTCAATCCGCTGTTTGAAGAGACTGCATCATTCACATGTGCATTGCAAAGTGTTGAGAACAGGGCCGTTTCTGCCATGAGGCGGAATGAGTATTCCGCCTCAGGCGGCAGATTCTGCGCCCCTGCAGGGGGCGGCAGACAGCAGCCCTGCGCCTGCAGCCGCTCACCTGTCCTGCCGCAGCCGTCCGGTCCCGCCGCCAACGCTTACCGCTGTCCCGCGCCGTCAGTCAGCAGCTGTTATCGCCCTCCAGCGAGTCGTGAGTGCCCGTGGTCAGCGGGGGCTGCGATGCCCCCGCTGACCCCAGGCACTCACGACTCTCTGGAGGGCGATGACAGCTGCTGACTGACGGCACTGGAACGCGGAAAGGAACAGCGGTGGGACGGGACGGCTGCGGCAGGACAGGTGAGCGGCTGCAGGGTCGGGAGACAGCGGTGAGCGGGACGGGACGGCTGCTGCAGGACAGGTGAGTGCGGGGCGTCCAGGCGCGGGTGATTCGGTTACGGTGGGGGGGGGGGGTGCGGGGGGTGCAGGCGCGGGTGATTCGGTTACGGCGGGGGGGGGTGGGGGGGGGGTGCGGGGGGTGCCGGCGCGGGTGATCCGGTTACGGCGGCGGGGGGGGGGTTGTCAGGGGGCGGCCGCCTGAGGTTTGCCTCAGGCGGCAGAAACCCCAGAATCGGCCCTGGTTGAGAAAGCACTAAAATTGCAACTCGAGTAATGAACCCCATTGAAATCCATGGGAGAGTGGTGCATTTAATCTGCTTGGCAGAGCGGAGGCTTCTTGGATAACTTAAAAAAAATTTCATTCTATTATTTTGTATATTTTGTCCCTTGAAGGGAAGTGGGAAGTGGTATGCTGTCAATTGCTAGCATACTGCTGGAATTCTAATGTGTCTTGCAGAAACCAATTTTTGTATATTTCATTTAAACATCCCTTCAACATGCAAAAATGTAAACGAAAAAATTTAATAGTTTACTGCAGCAGACGGGAGATATAACTGAAGGCCAAAAGATTGAAGGAGGTGCTCGGCTAAGCATCGAGCTTGTTCAAACCCCCTGATACTCGCTGAAGACTAGCATTGCATCCTCTTAAATGCTATAATTTTAATAACTGACTGGGACAACAATGCATTTCCCTTAATTGCTGCTACTATAATTACAGCAATTGCAGGACAAGTAGCAGTAAACACTGAAGAGGCTGTGACGTTCACACAAGTCCTGCAGACTCTTAAACAGCTGATTGGCAGAAGTGCCAGGTGTAGGACCCCAGCTAATCTTATATTGATGGCTTCTCTAAGGATGTCATTCATTTAAAAGGGGTGCTCCAGCTAATTTATTTATTTTATCAAATCAACTGGTGTCAGAAAGTGCCAATGATTTGTAATTTACTTCTACTTAGAAATCTCCAGTCTTCCAGTACTGTATGTCCTGCAGAAAGTTGTATTCTTTCCAGTCTGGAGAGCAGTAGAGGTTTTTTATAGGGATTTGCTACAGCTCTGGACAGTTCCTTTTGCGGACAGAGGTGACAACATTGAGCACAGGGTAGGACTGGAAAGAATACACCACTTCCTGCAGTGCTGGAAGACTGGAGATTTTTAAACTAAATGACAAATCTCTGGCACTTGCTGGCACCAGTTGATTTAAAAGAAAGGGTTTTTTTTCATTGGAGTACCCCTTTACGTCTATGTTTCCACAATGTCTTTTTTGGCCAAACGGCCATAATGATGGCCGTTATTGTACAAATAATGGCCATCATTATGTAATAATGACTGTAATTTAGCCAAAATGTCCAAAAAGCGGCCAAAAAGGACATTGTGGGAACTAAGTCTAGAAGGTTGTTAAATAAGATATTGTGCTTAATCACCTTTTTTTTCTTTTATTCCAAACAGGGGCTGGTGACCTGAGTGGAGAACCTGTAGGATACATAACTGGAGTGTTGGCTGTATTAGTTCATGCTGCATATCTTGTGATTATCCAAAAGACTAGTACAGATAGTGACCATGGGCCTCTGACTGCACAGTACATCATTGCCATTACTGCAACCCCTCTGCTTATTATTTTCTCCTTTGCCAGTATGGACATGATCAATGCATGGTCCTTCCCAGGTTGGAAAGATCCAGTCATGGTCTGTACTTTCATTGCATGTACTCTAATCGGTTGTGCCATGAATTTTACCACCCTACATTGTACGTATATAAATTCAGCGGTCACAACGAGTTTTGTGGGAGTGGTGAAAAGCATTGCCACCATAACAGTAGGTATGCTTGCCTTTAATGACGTGGCACCCACCTCTCTTTTCATTGCCGGTGTAGTCGTCAATACACTTGGATCCATTATCTACTGTGTGGCCAAATACATTGAAACACGGAGACAGATCAACTATGAAGATTTGGAAAAAGAAACTATGAAAGATGAAAAGGAGGCACAAGATGGACAGCCTTCACCCTTTGTAATGGAAGAAATTTTACAGGACAATAGTTCTGAAGGACAGGCACCAGAAAAGCCAGCGGCCGAAGCTGAGAATCCAGAGGAGAAGAAAGAAAGCACATGGGCCGATGTTCTACAGTCACATGGCCCACCTAAGACTTCTGAGGAAGAGAATAGGAGTCTTTTAAAAGATGCATATCTTGGAGTATGGAGGATGGTCAGGGGTACTAGATTTTTAAAGAAGGATTACCTTATAGAAAATGAGGAACTTCCTAGTCCTTAACATAACATTTAGGGAAATGATGGTAATTATGGAACTTACATTTTCTATTCATTTGCAAAGGGACAAGACAAATATTCATACACGCCCCTTTAAGACATCTTCCTTCTGTAATAGAGAGCGTTATATTTTCGTTTTATCAGTCATACATATTTATCATGTATACATTATTACAGTCTTCCTACAAAGGTAAAAATAAAATGTGTATGCTTCGTCTGAGAAATATGGGAAACAGGAAATTTAACCAGAGGATGCTTATTTACATTCACCACTAAATGCTACGCGAGTACGGAACATTCATTATACACACAACAAATGGGGCATTCCATCAGCTAGCCACTAAATTAAATGTAATCCATTATGATCAGTCTGGTGAGTCAGAAGGATATAGCAGATATTTTAGGATTCACCGCATGTAATTCTAAAAATTTCCTTATTTAAATAGAAAAGTTTTGATTGTACTTAAAGGGGACTTGCTTACCAAAAACACTCTACCTATCTGCATTAATGATAAGTGTCAATAAGATCAATGTTGAGCTCAGTGCTTGGTCAAGTGCTCGACCGAGTACTTTATGGTGCTTGGGGCGCAGTTTAAATATTCAGGCTACTGTACTATTTAAAGGAGAAGTCCAGGCATATTTTTAAAACTTGGGTGGGTGAAAAAAATAGACACTTACCTCCTCGACCCCAATTCATCCTGCAAGTTTTGCAGTGACATCAGTGTCTCAGCTGCGTAGGGGATCCCTGTTTGTATGATATAGGTGTGGTCCCCGCAGCTGTGCTCCCACCAGTAAGTCACTCTCCTGTGCATAGGTGATGAGTGTTGTTGGAGGGAAAACCTCCTAAGACTAGGTGCTCACTGCGTTTTCCCATACGTCTCATGGTTTCCATTTTTGTAAGTTTAACTTTAATGTAGACAAAAATTAGGTCAACCAGGTTTTTGTGTACGTACAAAAAAGAATTTTTTTTGTAAGTCAATAGAAAACGGATTCTGTAGTACATTTTTGCTGTCCATTTATCATATCCATTTTATAAAAAAAAAAGCATTAATGGTAAAACAAATGTATTCGTATGCCATCCGTTAGGATCCGATTTCTATTGACTTACATTATTACAAAAATCGGATCAGTTTGGTGTTTGTTGGTGGTGTATATCTGGTATTCTGATCACATAAAACTCCTTTTCCAGTAGTGTGTCAATGTGGATGCACCATTCATATTTCAGTAAAAAGGTAACTTAAAAGAACAAGGTACCAGATTTTTAAAGAAGACTAGTTTCCTTTCATGTTATTAAATCTCTGCACATACTATGATGTCATGCCACAGGATTGTTCTACAAACTTCTTGAATCTTCTAGAATGCATCCTGAAAGGGGTAGTCAGAAAGTGCCAGAGATTTGTCATTTAACTCTATTAGAAAATCTCAAGTAGAAACATTTTTTTAGTAAAAAGATTAGAAAAATCTTCTAGTACTTGTCGGCTTCTGTATGTCCTGCAGCTAGTCTGGAAAGCAGAAGAGGTTTTCTATGGGGATTTGCTTATGCTCTAAACAGTTCCTGACATGGACATAGGTGGCAGCAGGGAGCACTGTGTCAGACTGGAAAGAAGACGCTACTTCTTGCAGGACATACAGCAGCTGATAAGTACTGGAAGACTTTAAATTTTCAGAAGTAAATTACAAATCTCTGTCACTTGCTTGAATCAGTTGATTTGATTTTTTTTAATGAACTACCCCTTTAAATAATAAATAAAACTGTTTGTGATACAGTCCATTTGTTCCTTCAAGGGGCATTTGAAATTGGTAAAGAGTTTGGTACATGTAATATAGGAAACACTTAACAATGTTTCCTATATAACATTACCTAATGGACTGATTTAATTCCCACTTTTCTTTTTAACATTAAACAATGCAGTGCATTCGTTGGATAGAACTCAATAAAGGAGTACTCTGGTGACATTTTTTCTTTCATATCAACTGGTTTCGCTTATATAAATTTGTAATTTACTTCTGTATGTTCTGCAGGATGTGGTGTATTCTTTCCAGTCTGACACAGTGCTCTCTGCTGCCACCTCTGTCCATGTCAGGAACTGTCCAGAGCAGCAACAAAGATCCATAGAAAACCTCTGCTGCTCTGCACAGTTCCTGTCATGGACAGAGGTGGCAGCAGAGAGCACTGTGTCAGGCTGGAAAGAAAAGCTAGTACTGTACTGTACTAGTATTGAAAAGTACTAAGTACTGTAAGAATGGAGATTTCTAAATAGAAGTCAATTACAAATCTACATAACTTTTTGACACCATTATTATTGGAATTCCTTTTTCCACTGGATGACATTATCACAAACCATTCTTTTACTAAGTCAGGAAGGATATGGTGCATAATATACAGTTTAGTAAGACTTCAAAATCTGGGAGAGGATTTTAGCTATGGGTACAATCTGAATTATAAGGGGGGAATTTACTGATGCTGGTTTTATGCCTAAAATGGCAGACTTTTTCTTTCCTTTTGCAACAGAAGTTTAAATCTACTCTGACAGTGAGCTGGGGAACACATTTCTCACGGCACAAATTTCTCACTGCCCTGTAGTTAGGCCTCTATACTGTATTCCTCTCTCCTCTTCTGTAGTTGTTCCCCCATACTGTAATACCACCCTCCCCACTGTGTAGTCCTTTCCCCATACTGTAATACCACCCTCCCCACTGTGTAGTCCTTTCCCCATACTGTAATACCACCCTCCCCTTTCTGTAGTCCTTCTGACCATACTGTATACACCCACCCCTCTGCACAGTTAGGGAACCCATGCTGTATATCCCCCCCTGTAGTTGTTTCCCATCCATTCATCTACATAAATAGACTGGAGAGGGAGGGAGAGAGAGAGAGAGAGAGAGAGAGAGAGAGAGAGAGAGAGAGAGATCAAGCGTGTCTTCTCTCCCCTGTACTAATCAAGAGAGAGGGTTTCCCTGCTTTTCTCATGTGATCACTATGTGATGTCAATGGTGGGCAGGGTTACAGATAAGGTGTTACAGTTGCCTGGCTACAGAAGAGAAAGAGATCATGTGACTTGTGTCTCAGAAGGGAGGGGGAGGACAGAGGAGTGGAGACAGAGTGGAGCAGGCAGGGAGGATTTTCAGCAGCTTCAGGGTGTGAGTCAGGATGTGCTGCTGACAAACAGCCCAATTCATGTAATAGAAACCTATTACACACAAGCTTCAAGGGTCAAAATTTTCTTACATGGAGGTCCCCTTTAATTGCAATTTGTCAGGTGCCCCATTGAAAGTTCTTCTTCCCTTCTGATTATACTCTGATCTATGGAAGGGATCACGGGTTAACAGGCACCATTCAGTTCCCCTATGGTTTATAAATGATCAATGGTACCTGGTATCTGAATGGATGTTGTGTCTGTCAGACTCCCGTGAGGCCGCATCTTCAAACTAAGCAATTTGAATTACTGCTCCTGAGTCCAGATAAGTAGGCGTGGGGGCACAGCTGTAGCAGCATGTAGTCATGTTACCTCCAGTATCCTGTCAACTACTCATGCTTGCTGTGCCCGGCAGCTGCAAGGTACTGGGGAGCTGACTGGTTCCCTTTAATGCCCTATTCAAACGATCCGTGCTGAGATCCGTCCTGCCTGGAACTGATCCCCCCAGCAGCAAAGATGACAGGAGAGCATGAGGTGTGCCATCGCATCTACTTCTCACCTATTCCCCCTTTCAGGCTGGCTACACACCCTCACCGGAAGTGGCTGGGACTACGT
The DNA here is from genome assembly GCF_027789765.1 of Dendropsophus ebraccatus. Taxonomy (NCBI): domain Eukaryota; kingdom Metazoa; phylum Chordata; class Amphibia; order Anura; family Hylidae; genus Dendropsophus; species Dendropsophus ebraccatus. The sequence continues at coordinate 54,620,673 of NC_091459.1, forward strand.
TCCCGGAAGAAGAAGGCAACGTAGCCCAGGCCACTTCTGGTGAATATGTAAGCCGGTCAGCATGGGGGAATAAGTGAGTAGTAGATGCGATGACAGGAGCGCACATCATGCTCCCCGGTCACCTCTGCTGCCAGGTGGTGGTGGGTGATCCGGGCCGCGATATGTCCTATTTTTTTATGGTGCGGGTCACGGCACAGATCATGTGAATGACTGCATGGACAATTTTTCGAGAAGCTTTTAAATGCAGACTCATAGTAAGCACTAGCCTCTATAAGCTAACAAAAAGTCCAAAGAGATAAACAAATCTTTATCTCAATGGCTGCAGAAAGTATGTTGAAATAGTGATTGCAGAGAGATGAGGCATACTACCTACTGGGGGGCTAACTACCTGGTGGGCTACCTATATGTGTGTGTGCATGGCCCCAAGTTTGTCTGTAATTGTTCATCTGCAATTCTGGACAGATTTATGGAACGTGTGAATAAGGCTCTAACACCCAAATGTCCATATAAACCTGGAGCCAGCCTTGATCTAAGCCATACATAATATAGCTTTATGCTACGGCTATACTGAGACTATTTATAGCGCTACAAGATTCATTTTAACTCCGAAGCTACAGATTCAGTCCATAGTCCACACTGAGTTTTATGCAATCTAATAAATGACAGCTGTGACTAAACAGTTAAAATCAATCAAGTGCTACAAATAGTCACAGTGTAGCCCCGGCATTATCTACTGATGGGAGAGGGCTCATGCGTTTCTGTACATAACTTATCACAGGTGCTTCCAATAACCCTCCTAAAAGTAACATTACATCAAATATAAGACTTAAAGGGGTACTCAATTAAAAACATATTCTTTCAAATGAACTGGTGCCAAAAAGTGGCAGAGATTTGTAATTTGCTTCTATCAAAAAAAAAATCTCAAGTGTTCCAGTACTTATCAGCTGCTATACGTCCTGCAGGAAATGGTGTGCTCTTTCCAGTCTGACACAGTGCTCCCTGCTGCCACCTCTGTCCATGTCAGGAACTGTCCAGAGCAGGAGAGGTTTTCTGGGGGGATTTGCTACTGCTCTGGACAGTTCCTGACATGGACAGAGGTGGCAACACAGAGCACTGTGTCAGACTGGAAAGAATGCATCACTTTCTGCAGGACATACAGCAGCTGATAAATACTGGAAGACTAAGGATTTTTTTTAATAGTAAATTACAAATCTCTGGCACTTTCTGACACCAGTTTATTTGAAAGAAAAGAAAATTTAGCTTGACTATGGCTTTAATGAGAATTTATAATGAAATTGTAAAATGAGAAGTTAATTATAATTCTAAGGTCCAAACCACACATATAGGGGATTATAGATAATATTCTCAAAATCCGTGCAAAAGTAACATTTCTGTTGTATTACACATGGTCCAAAGCTTTCTGTGTATAATGTGAATGTGATCCAGATGTTGTTCTGCTATGTGCTTCTGAATGTAATAGAGAGGGAGCCTATAACTCAACCTGTTTTAATCAGACTCTTGTCCTGGGTCATTAATCCCTAGATAATCAGTTAGATAGAATATACTGTAAATGTAAATTGGTGATAGTCCTTTGATATTTATGCTCTAAAATTTAAATAGGCGTCCCTGTTCACATCCAGCTTAGACCCATGGACAGATTGGCTCAGTTACTGGATGACCCCTTTAAGTGGTTAATTACATGTATTTTCTAACAGATTAATTCAAATTTTAGCAGACTACAGTCCACAATTCAAAACAGATTACAGTCCACAAATTAATGTGATGCAAATATTCTATTAATGGACCTAAAGGGGGTTTCCATCCTTTAAAAACTGATAGTGTATCCTGAGGAGAAACTATTGGTATTAGATTGGCAGGGCTCCTGGCACCCCCATCGACCAACATTTTAAAGATATTGTGGTGGATGTTCAAATGAATGGGACAACACTGAGGTAAACCCGGAAGAAGCTGCAATGCTCATACAAGCATAAACAGCTGATTGGTGGAGGTGTCAGGAGTCAGACCCCTACCAATCTAAGATAGATAAGCAGGAATAGGCCATAAAGACTGTATAATAACCTTAAAGGGGAATGCCTGCATTTCTTCTCTCAAATTAACTGGTGTCAGTAAGTTATATAGATTAGTGATTTATTTCTTTTAAACAATCTCAAGTCTTATCTGCTGCTGCTGTATGTATGCAGGAAGTAGTGGATTCTTTCCAGTGCTCTCTGCTGCCACCTCTGTCGATGTTAGGAACTGTTCAGACCAGGATAGGTTTTCTATGGGGATTTGCTACTGCTCTAAACAGTTTCTGCCATGGACAGAGGTGGCAGCAGAGAGCACAGTGTCAGACTGGAAAGAGTACACCACTTCCTGCAGGACATACAGCAGCTGATAAGTACTGTATGCCTGGATATTTTTACATAGAAGTAAAATACAAATCTATATAACTTTTTGAAACCAGTTAATTTGAGATAATTTTTATTAAGGAGTTTCCCTTTAACAGAAGATTCTATGTGATGATTATGGTCTATATTTCCATGAAGATATAGGGGGAGATTTATCAAACACTGTGTAAAGTAAAACTGGCTCAGTTGCCCCTAGCAACTAATAAGATTCCACTTTTAATTCCTCACAGAATCTGATTGGTTGCTAGGGGCAACTGAGCCAGTTTCACTTTACACCATGTTTGACAAATCTCCCTCATAGTGTTAATTGTTTGGTTAAATTCACATTGTTTTTTTTGGTCAAGTATGCTGCAGCCATATGTATATGGCAAATTATTCCAAAGTGTATGTATACAGCTTTTATATTTTTTCCATTTTTTCCCTAAAAACATAGCATACATTGGGTATGGCTTTTTCTTTATTTTTCTCCATAAGCCACTATTTAGGATTTTAGGATGCCAAAATAAAAAACACAATTTAAAGTTTATCTGTCACAAATTCAACAGAGGTTGTGATCGTAAGCAGTTTTGTATCATACTCTTTTTATTCATTTTTTTTAAGAGGTTGGCCGGGAAAGTAACGGGATAGGGAAAAAGTAAGAGATTGCAAGGGTCCCGCCTCCGGTCCTCCCCGCCAATCTCCATATAAGACCCTTGGCTTCTTTGTTTGGAATAGATCCGTGGGTACAGCATGTGACCTGTGTTCCTATTCCTTCTAATGGAGTGCTTACCGGCGGCTTTATTCTTATGGCACCTCCATAAAAAATGATTAGAGTGACAGGTCACGTGCCTTACCCATAGCTCTATTCATAACAAAGGAGCTGGGACCTGATACAGAGATCGGCAGGGGGCAAGGAGGTCCGACCCCCCCACAATCTCTTACTTTTCCCCTGTCCTGTGGAGAGGGGAAAAGTAAATTTTTCTTAGACAACCTCTAGGTTTTCTAAGTTTAAATTAACATTATACTTATGACCACTAGGTGTTCCTCTTCCTATCAAACTCTGGTTCATGCTCCTTCTGTGCCGATATATAATTAGCCCACGTTAATTGCCCTCAGTTGATATACACCCTGCATGATGAACAGGTGTCTTTCCTTGTGTGAGCGCACAAAGGACTGGGACTTCCTGTGTTTGGTCTCTTTTTTTAACTGAGAAAAGACCAAATATCAGCACGGAGGGAGCATGGACCATAGTTTGGCTGTATTTATAAAGTTGATGTAAGCATAGAAAATTTTGCAAAACTTCTTATGATCACAACCCCTGTTGATTTTATTTAAAAAAAAAAACACTTTTGTGACACGTACACTTTAAATTAAGCAAAATGAAGAACAAGCAAGAAAAACCCTTAAACAAAGATATATATAAATATATATATATATATATATATATATATATACACACACACACGTGTGAAAAGCATGATATTTTTTTACAAAGCATTTTAAAAAGTAATGAAGATGAAGATGGCTTGATGGCGTGTGAAGATGGCTTAATCCAAATTTTCTTCCAAAAGAATAACAATAGTAAAGCGCACATTTTCCTTACAGTTCTCTGTTTATGCACAGAATCGTCATATGGAAAGAAAAATCATATTATACATCATGAATTATGTGTTCAAAATAATATATTGTTACAACTCCTTCACTCAAGTGACTTGTGCACAGAAGTATGACGCAGTACTGCACTACGATGATGTAAGCCTTGTAAAACGTGGACTTTCTTAAATTGTAAAAAACTTTAAATATTATTTATTGTTTGTACTATGGAGTTCTAGTAAATGTACTGAATTATGTGAAGAGAAATCCAATGTGTAAACCTATATTTATTCTTACAATCTGAAGCATAGATGTTCTTAAATGCGGTCTGAGACCGGAAAACATGACAAACATGAATGTTGGTTTCCAAATCTTATGTATAAAAAAATAATAATAAAATGAAATACAAGGACACAAATGTAATATATATTTTATAGCAAAAGGCAGTAAATGACTAAAATACCTTTTAGCATATAAGCATATATGCATTCTTTCACATTAAATGTTTGCTAGACATGACTGAATGGAGATCTGTTCTATACGTCTTTCATTCATGGCTGTGGGTGAGCTGTGCAGGACAAAGATGCTTTGACTGTAAAATAAAACTATATCTATCAAGCCTGGAGTTGAGGAGTTTTGTCAGCCCTCCTGTGTTCTCATATCCACTGGTTAAGCACCTTATTCTCCAGTAAATGTCCAATAAATTAGGGGCAAAGGGATACTAGTTCTCCTTAAGGAGAGTCCATCATAAAGTCATGTGAAAACTTAAAGGCCATTTCTGCTCCACTGGAAATTCTGATAAGAAAGGATATGCAAAATAGCTCTCACACTACTTAGGCAAAGCCGTCTCCCTTCAATCCAGTGTTTCACTTTATCTAGGGGACTGAGAGCATTGACTGGGGATCTATGCCAAGCCAAACAGTCTCAGCAAAAGGAAAGACTTCCCAAATGCAGACAGCTGTTTGGCGGTTATTGTCCTTTCCTCAGTCAGCCAACACCCTATCTGCACTGAAGAGGGGCCGCAATGCCTCGTATAGATGGATAGAATATAGGTAATGTGTTATTTATACTTCATGGTGCATGGTATAAAGGGAAGAAAGCTATTTCTATAATTTGCTCTACAATGAACAGAGGAGTAAAATGGTTGTGCGGAGTGACTGAGCATGTGTGTCCAGCAGCACTCACCTTATGTAGGTGGACATGTACTTTCTAGTTGTTACCAGCATGTAAAAGGCTAAGAGAATTCATTAAATAAAATAAATTAAAATGTGGAATCACCCCTTAAAGTTTGCGAAGTAGTCTGTATAAACTGTGAGAGTTAAGAAACATATTTTTACTTGTTTTTCCTTTCTTTTCTTTATCACAGGTCCTTACTAGTTGTACTTGTGCCCTAAATGGTAATAATATTCCCTTCTGTGGCCCATGCAGTATTAACTCCTTTAAAAATACCCCTTTATAGTGCTCCATACAGAAGTTACTTTATTATAGTGCCCCCCCACATTAGTTATCCCTAATAGTGTCCCCACACAGTAGTTACCCCATGCTGTAAGTAATCCTGTACTAGTGTCCCATATAGTAGTTAATCCCCAATAGTGCCCACAGTAGGTAATCCCTCCAAATACTGACCTATATACTAAAATCCCCCAGTTGTGCCCCATATAGTAGTTAAGCCCCCAATAGTGCACCATATAGTTGCCAATCCCTCCCAAATCTCAATACTGCCCCATATACTGGTTACTCCCCAAATACTGACCCCAATGCAATGGCAGGGGACAAAAACATTTGGGTCAAGCCCTTATTATTTTGGCTGACAGGTTATGCTGGGCGGTAATGGGCCCCTAGAGGTGTTGTGGGCTCCAGCACTTGCTCGAATAAGCCAGGCGCTGAAGCCAGCCCTGCTCTGTCCACACACCACTACAGAGTGCTGGATAAATATTCATCAGGAGCGATGGGCAGGTGGGCAGGTCAGTGCACCAAGGGCTGCTGTCCCACCCCCAGTGCACCAAGCTGCCTAATTTACATATTATTAAATCAGAGGATTTCAGGAAAACGAAGGTGAAGGATGAGGGTGACGGGAACCCTGAATTCCCAATGATTCTGATATTTTGATTTGTAAAAGACGTACAGTAAATTATGTGTGAATGTCGTGGTGGAAATTATGCAGGAGACTACAGCACAAAACGTCTAGAGCCTTAGTCTTCTCTCATTTATTAAGTTAAATCAGGACTGTCCGGATATAAGTAAATACATCTGAAGTAAAGCTATATTATTGATCTAAAAACAATCAGTGTTAGTACTTGGGAGCGTGCAGTATACAAGTTTCTTCCAATAATGAAGTGACAAAAAAAGTATACATGGAAGAAGAAACTCGAAAGAAAAGAAACACTTTAACAAACATATAACAGAAAGACCTAGTAACTAGAGATCAGCAAACTTTTCAAAAGTTTGGTTTAGCAGGTTTGACGAACTTTGAGGCAAAGTTCGAGTTTGCCCGAACCCAACTATTAAACAATTGCAGGCTGTTAGCTGTTTTAATGTGGTTCTGCAAATTCACCTATCTCTATTTACTTGTCCACACTCCCCTGGCGTCCTTCATCTCTGGTCTCGTCCTTGTATCTTGGTGTTCCTCCAGCTGTCTTCAGCCTACTCACTGACAGAGATGGAACAACCAGTGATTGGCTAAGAGGGCTGTCATTCTTGTCAATCCCTGGCTGCAGCGCTGTCCGGTCTCTGTCAGTGATTGGTTGAGCAGGCTAGAGATACCAGAGACCTGTATTTTATTGTGAGGCCGCCACATTTATGAACTTGTTCCAACCTGTGCAAAAAGATTGTCTTGGAACCAAACTAAACTTTTTGCAAAGTTTGGAACGAATCTCAGTTCTTAAGATTTGGTTTGCTCATCTCTATCCACAACCAGTAATATTCAAACTAACTGCTATTTTCCTATTCTCTCTAAATACTGTGCATTCCTTCAGTTTGAGTACCCCTTTAAACAAAAGTAAAAGATAACTCACTTCTCAAAGTCTTAAAGTTTAAAGATTACTGCATTGACTCCAAAAAGTAGTCGTCCTTCACTGCATGGTTGCCCATTAACACATACCACTGAATGTCAGAATATATAGAGGGAAACTAGGAGATCGTTTACTGGCTACAAGGAACGTCTATTTTTTCCAGAGGACCTGGTCAGTATGTTATAGGGACTCACTAAGGATTTAAGGAATGGAATGATGAACTATTCATGTGGTGCGCTTTAGCGCAACTGAACTCTTGAAAGAAAAAGAGGCCCAGACATAGCTAATATACTGCAGAAATGAAAAGTCCATAGTTTAGCCATTGATGGCTTCTTGACACCATGAGGGAGATTTATGAAAGGGTGTAAATATACACCTGGTGCAAACTGCCCACAGCAACCAATCACAGCTCCTCTTATATTTTACCAGAGCTGAAAGCTGAGCTGTGATTGTTTGCTGTGGGCAGTTTACACCAGGTGTATATTTACACCCTTTCATAAATCTCCCCCCATATCTTCATGTAATAATAGAAAAGCCACTGGCATTCCACAAAATGGCACATTAGATCCTGAGCAATGTCTTGGGGTCTTTATATTCACATACAGAGCTTTGGTCTCTTGTAAGCCTCAGGGAAAAAAATTAAATCGTTTTCGTATTGGGAGCACCCTGGTGAGATATGAACAGATCTTTCCAAATTGCTTGGATACAGGGATGTAGCTATTGTCTCCTGGGCCCTGGTGCGAGAGGTCAACTTGGCTAATACCACCGCTGCTACTGAATAATACCACCACATACAGACTAATACCACCACATACTGACTAACACCACCGCTGCTACTGAATAATACCACCACATACTAACTAATACCACCACATACTGACTAACACCACTGGTGCTACTGAATACGATCCACTATACACAAAACTCTATCACCTCATCCAGTCATATAGAGGTGGACACAGCTCTACACAGGTTCTGTACATCATATACATTACAGTGCAGTTATATCCGGTGACTCACAGGGGACGTCTTCTCTGATCAGAGTTTTTCCATTTTCATCTTCTTCTCCATCTGCCCTGGGCCATTAGAACTTCTCCGAGCCACGAATCCACAGAATCTGCCAGACAGAGATATTAGGCTCCTCACTCTGGCACCATTCTTATCTCTCTATAAACTGCACATCTGTATTGGCCCCTTTACACCCTTATTTAGTGGGTAGGCTGACTCTATGTGACACCCTTATAGTATATGCCCCCCTCTGTGTAGCCTCCTTTTAGATGCCCCTCTGTGTATCCCCTCTTATAGATGGCCCCCTGTGTTGTCCCCCTTATAGTTTCCCCCCTTATAAATGGCTTCCTCTCCCCCTATGTTGCCCCCTTTAATAGATGGCCCCCTCTTCCCCCATGTTGTCCCTCCATAGATAGACCCCCTCTTCCCCTATGTTGCCCCCCCTTATAGATGGCCCCCTCTCCCCCTATGTTGCACCCCCTTATAGATGGCCCCCTCTCCCTCTATGTTGCCCCCTTATAGATGGCCCTTTTCTCCCCCCTTATAGATAGCCCCCCTCTCCCCCCTTATATATAGCTCCCTCTCCCCCCTTATAGGTAGCCCCCTCTTTCTCCTTATAAAGGGCCCCCTGTTACCCTATGTTGCCCCCTTATAGATGGCCCCCTCTCCCCTATATTGCACCCCCTTATAGATGGCCCCCTCTCCCTCTATGTTGCCCCCCTTATAGATGGCCCTTCTCTCCCCCTATGTTGCCCCCTCTCCCCCCTTATAGATAGCCCCCCTAAAGATGGCCCCCTCTCCCCCTTTATAGATAGCCCCCTCTTTCTCCTTATAGAGGGCTCCCCTCTCCCCTCTTCCTATACATGTCCCCTTCTCCCCTGTCCTTATAGATGGCCCCCTCTCCCCCTCCATAAAGATGTCCCCCTCTCCCCCTCCTTATAGATGGCCCCTCTCCCTCCACTCCTCCTATAGATGGCCCCCTCTCCCTCCACCCCTCCTATAGATGGCCCCCTCTTTCCTCCATGCAAGCAAATAAAAAAAATTAAAAAAGACACATAACTTACCTAACCACCCGCTCCCCCGTCGAGCCTCTCTTGTTCTGCAGCCCCCTTCTGCCCTCGGCTGATGTGCGGCTGCCGGGGGTGTCCCGTCCTACCCCCGGCAGCACGTGCATCAGAGATTGGTGCATCAGAGGGGCACCAATCTGTATGTTTTTTGGTAATGCTAGGTTATTTCACCATTCTGGAAAGTCCTCAATGAGCTGTACTTGAAAGTGATGTCCCCTTGTCTTGTATATGCTGTATGTGAGTCTGTCATTGTCTTAACTGTATTGCTGGGTTGCAGTTGTCCTTTGAGAATATTGCTTTCTTTTTTGGTTCTTCAATTATTTAGTTCTTCCTTAATCATCCTCTCTCTTATAGTCGATTTTTTTTTTCATTAAGCTCATTGTACTTTAACCAGTACCGTGTTATGTGATTCAATAAAGTTTGACTAAACCATAACTATATGGTTTAGTCAAACTGAACCTGAACTCTCGGCTTCTTATTCCCGCTGTCTGCCGCTCCATGGAGAGGGTGGATACAGCTTGAGGACCGCCTAGAAAACTGGGATACAGCCTATGGCTATGTCTGTATCCCAGTTTTCCAGACGGTTCGCTCATCTCTAATGCCCTGATTTGTGCAAAATTATAGTAAAAAGCAGCATTTTTGCAGAACTGTAGCCAGGAGACAACACTTCTGAAAGTATAAGTCTTTTTGGGTGGCCTCAGGCCCCCCAGGAGCTCAGGGCCCCGGGCTACAGCCCGAAAAGGACCTATTATAATCCGCTACTGCACATACTATCCCCATCTCTGTGAGCACTGGTTTAATTTCTGCTAACCCTTGGTCTCCTAACCAGATTCTATTTATTCTGCTCCAATCAATCATCGACCAGCTTTTCATCCAAGTCACTTTTGGACAATCTACAATCTCGCTTTCAGCCCCTCACAACTTCAAGGAAACTGCCCTCACAAAAGTGGCCAATGATCTTGTATTGTCCAACCACAGGTGGGTCCCTAAGGCTGTATTCCCACGTTCCTTGTTCCTCACGGAACAAGGACGTGGATTGCCTGTAACAGAGTCTCCCCCGCCTGAACAGCATCTGTGATAAGATGCTGAGAGCAGGGGAATTGTACAGATATGCGCCGCGCTGTAATGAATCAGCTGCGCAGCGCTGTCATTACAGGGCGCCGCATATCTTTACAGTTCCCCCACTCCCAGCATCTAATTACAGATGCTGTCCGGGCGGGGAAGACTCTGTTACAGGCAATCCACGTCCGTGTTTGAACGTGGGAACACAGCCTGAGTCTTTATACCACCCAGATAAAGTAACTCTCTTAGGTGTCACACCAAGTGCTGGTAGCTGCTGATTTCCACTCCAGCCACTAGAAGTCTCACTCCTCTGTGCATAGCTGCAGTCCTACTTTACCTTAAAGGGGTAGTGCGGCGGTAAACAATTATTCACAGAATAACACACATTACAAAGTTATACAACTTTGTAATGTATGTTATGTCTGTGAATGGCCCCCTTCCCCGTGTCCCACCACCCCGACCCGTGTACCCGGAAGTGTGGTGCGCTATACATACCTGTCACGTGCCGACTCGTCTCCGATCTTCAGTCAGCGATGTCGTCTTCGGACGGCCGGGCTGAATCCCTCCGAGCGTCCTGAGTGCTGGCCGCCCTCTTAAGCGTCATCATATGCTCAGCCGTGATTTGGCTGAGCACAGTTATGCTCAGCCAATCGCGGCTGAGCAGCCGATGAAGCGGCAGAAGGCAGCCGGCACTCAGGACGGACGGAGGGATTCGGCCGAAGACGACATCGCTGACTGAAGATCGGAGACGAGTTGGCACGTGACAGGTATGTATAGCGCGCCACACTTCCGGGTACACGGGTGGGGGGGGTGGGACACGGGGAAGGGGGCCATTCACAGACATAACATACATTACAAAGTTGTATAACTTTGTAATGTGTGTTATTCTGTGAATAATTGTTTACCGCCGCACTACCCCTTTAACCCTTAGAGGACCCTGCCAATTTCAATTTTAGCGTTTTCGTTTTTCCCTCCTTGTGCTTAAAAGGCCATAGCACTTGCATTTTTCCACCTAGAAACCCACATGAGCCCTTATTTTTTGCGTCACTAATTGTACTTTGCAATGACAGGCTGAATTTTTTCATAAAGTATACTGCAAAACCAGAAAAAAATTCAAAGTGTGGTGAAATTGAAAAAAAAAAAACGCATTTCTTTTATTTGGGGTTTTTCGTTTTTACGCCATTCGCCCTGGGGTAAAAATGACTTGTTATATATGTTCCTCAAGTCATTACGATTACAACGATATATAACATGTATAACTTTCATTGTATCTGATGGCCTGTAAAAAATTCAAACCATTTTAAACAAATATATGTTCCATTCCCAGGCTTATAGCGCTTTTATCCTTTGGTCTATGGGGCTGTGTCAGATGTCATTTTTTGCGCCATGATATGTTCTTTCTATCGGTACCTTGATTGCGCATATGCAACTTTTTAATCGCTTTTTGTTACAATTTTTTTGGATTAGATGCGACCAAAAATGCGCAATTTTGCACTTTGGGATTTTTGGCGCTTATGCCATTTACCGTGTGAGATCAGGAATGTGATTAATTAATAGTTTGGGCGATTACGCACGCGGTGATAGCAAACATGTTTATTTATTTATTTGTTTATTTTAATTTATAACATGGGAAAAGAGGGGTGATTCTGACTTTTATTAGGGGAGGGGGCTTTTTACTTATAATAACACTTTTATTTTAACTTTTACACTTATACTAGAAGCCCCCCTGGGGGACTTCTAGCATAAGTGCACTGATCTCTCATTGAGATCTGTGCTGCATAGATATGCAGCACAGATCCATGAGATAGGCAGATTGATTACTTCCGGCTGCTGCAGCCGGAAGCAATCGAGTGCCGAGTCGGGATCAGCGCCATTACGGCGCTGACCCCGGAAGGGGTAAGATGTGTGGATTGCTCCTCCGGGACAACGTCCCAGAGGAGCAATCCTCCCCACTAGACACCAGGGAACGGCTGCATTCGGTAATCGGATGAAGCTGTCAACTTTGATAGCTGCATCCAATTACTGTATTAGCGGGCACGGCGATCAGACCGTGCCCGCTAATACCTGCGGTCCCGGGCTACGAGCAGCACCCGGGACTGCGGCGGTTCAAAGCGCGGCCGCTGCGCGGCCCCGCTCTGAGCGTGGTGAGGCGGCCCTGGACGTACGGGTACGTCCAGGGTTGCCTAAGGGTTAAAGGAGAAGTCCAGCAAAATTTTTTATTAAAGTATTGTATTGCCTCCCAAAAGTTTTACAAATTACCAATATACACTTACTATGGGAAATGCTTATAAAGTGCTGTGCGGGCTGTGGCTGCTGGAGAGGATGATGGCAGAGGGATGCTCAGTGTCAATCCAGTGTCCTGTGTCCCTCAGTGTCCCCCTGCCATCACCCTCTCCAGCAGCCACAGCCCGCACAGCTCTGGGAGTCGGGTTGTGACATCACCATTTTATCCAGGAAGTGAAGCCTTGATGCAGTAGTAAGTGCAGGGAAAAAAGCACTTTATAGGCATTTCCCGTAATAAGTGTATATTGGTGATTTGTATAACTTTTGGGGGGCAATACAATACTTTCATAAACATTTTTCTCTGGACTTTTCCTTTAACTGTGTTTACACTCCATACACCACTTTCTCTCTCAATCTTGCTTCCTGTCACACCAACCTATATAAGATAGGGCTTTCCTAATTCAGACGATTTTTTAGAGGAGTCTAAGTTCTGACCTAGTTAAGTTTAGTTCTGATCCAGAGATTCTAACAGCAAGTATGATGTGTTAAACCCTAGAGTGGGGGTAACTGGACATTAGAACCAACCCTTGTCTACGCAGAGAATTCTCCAGTCAGGACAGTCACCCCCAAAAGGAAAGGAAGAGGGAGTAATCCCCAGATCAGCCTATCTCAAAGGCCTACCTAAAGTAATACTGTATTTTTGCACTAGAAGCCTGTAAGCCGTGTTTTGTTATATTGTGTATTGCACTGAAGCTTTTCAAGTAAAGTTAAACTACTGTTTAAGTTGGGACTTTGTCATCTCTTACGTCAGACCTTGCACCTCCACTTCATACCAGTTCTACCAAGGTCCGGTGCCTGTGTGTCTGGGGGTGGGTACTACCCAGGGGCTGGCTGGCAAATTTTAGCCTGGGGGGCAAGCACACAGCAGTGGCCCATGAGTAGCCGGCTAGCGGCCCATCCTTCAAGGACCACTCTGGCCCTCACTTATTATTACGCTTCCCACATCAGTGCAAGGAAGGTTGATGCCACCCGGACCTCTACTTCCTCCAGCAGCAATGCTCTGACACTTCGGATAACACATTCAGCCCTTCCAGTCATTTGTAAACAAGGAATTCCTACTGCTCGCTGTGAAGGGGTCGGAGATCTCCTTCCTGTATAAGTCTATGGGGTAGCTCATAGCTGACACAGAACCATAGTCCCATAGACTTACATTGACAAAGTGACTTCTGGCCCCTTCACACAGAGCAGTAGGAATTCCCTGTCACAAATTACCAGAAGGGCTGGAGACGTTATCCGAAATGTTGGAACATCACTGCTGCCGGAAGTTCAGGCCCGGGTTGCCATCTACCGTCCCTGCACTGATGTGAGGAGGGTAGTAAGGGCTGGAGTGCTCCTTTATAGGGAACCAATTATCACAGTTGTGATGATATGGTTTTCAGCTGCACAGTATAGATATACTATACAGCTCCCCGAGGCTACCAGTCACTGAGTATAAGATGGTGGGAAAGCTGGGTGACCATATTATACTGAGTACAAGATGGTGGGAAAGCTGGGTGACCTCCATCATTCTGAGCACAATATGCTGGGAAAGCTGGGTGACCTCCATCATACTGAGTATAAGATTGTGGGAAAGCTGGGTGACCTCTATTATACTAAGTATAAGATGGGTAGAAAGCTGGGTGAGCTCCATCATACTGAATATAAGATGCTGGAAAGCTGGGTGACCTCCATCATACTGACTACAAGATGCTGGGAAAGTTGGGTGACCTCCATCATACTGACAAGATGCTGGGAAAGCTGGGTGACCACATCATACTGAGTATAAGATGGGTAGAAAGCTGGGTGAACACATCATACTGAGTATAAGATGGTGGGAAAGCTGGATGACCTCCATAATACTGAGTATAAGATGGTGGAAAAGCTGGGTGACCTCCATAATACTGAGTATAAGATTGTGGGAAAGCTGGGTGACCTCTATTATACTAAGTATAAGATGGGTAGAAAGCTGGGTGACCTCCATCATACTGAATATAAGATGCTGGAAAGCTGGGTGACCTCCATCATACTGACTACAAGATGCTGGGAAAGTTGGGTGACCTCCATCATACTGACAAGATGCTGGGAAAGCTGGGTGACCACATCATACTGAGTATAAGATGGGTAGAAAGCTGGGTGAACACATCATACTGAGTATAAGATGGTGAGAAAGGTCCATGCTCCGTATGTTCCCTCAGCTCTGTGCCACATGACTGTGACGGTCACATAATGAAAGTCTTTGGGGACATCTTGCTAAAATGAACGAGTGGGGAGTGAGGCTTTGGCAGTTCGTGTCCAAAATACCCAAAATAGTGCAGCATGCAGAACAATTGTTATTTGTTCAAATGACACCATGCCAGAAACCAGATGTGCCTAATTATTATCAATAATTAATATCCTATAGTTCTGTATGGGTGTATATTGTACTGTATGGTTCTGTATGGGTGTATATTGTACTGTATGGTTCTGTATGGTAGTATATTGTACTGTATGGTTCTGTATGGGTGTATATTGTTCTGTATGAGTGTGTATTGTTCTGTATGGGTGTATATTGTACTGTATGGTTCTGTATGGGTGTATATTGTACTGTATGGTTCTGTATGGGTGTATATTGTACTGTATGGCTCTGTATGGGTGTATATTGTACTGTATGGGTGTATATTGTACTGTATGGCTCTGTATGGGTGTATATTGTACTGTATGGGTGTATATTGTACTGTATGGGTGTATATTGTACTGTATGGTTCTGTATGGGTGTATTTTGTACTGTATGGTTCTGTATGGGTGTATATTGTACTGTATGGTTCTGTATGGGTGTATTTTGTACTGTATGGTTCTGTATAGTTCTGTATGGGTGTATATTGTACTGTATGGTTCTGTATGGGTGTATATTGTACTGTATGGTTCTGTATGGGTGTATATTGTACTGTATGGGTGTATATTGTACTGTATGGTTCTGTATGGGTGTATATTGTACTGTATGGTTCTGTATGGGTGTATATTGTACTGTATGGTTCTGTATGGTAGTATATTGTACTGTATGGGTGTATATTGTACTGTATGGTTCTGTATGGGTGTATATTGTACTGTATGGTTCTGTATGGGTGTATATTGTACTGTATGGTTCTGTATGGTTCTGTATGGGTGTATATTGTACTGTATGGTTCTGTATGGGTGTATATTGTTCTGTATGGTTCTGTATGGGTGTATATTGTACTGTATGGGTGTATATTGTACTGTATGGTTCTGTATGGGTGTATATTGTACTGTATGGTTCTGTATGGGTGTATATTGTACTGTATGGGTGTATATTGTACTGTATGGCTCTGTATGGGTGTATATTGTACTGTATGGGTGTATATTGTACTGTATGGTTCTGTATGGGTGTATATTGTACTGTATGGTTCTGTATGGCTGTATTTTGTACTGTATGGTTCTGTATGGGTGTATATTGTACTGTATGGTTCTGTATGGGTGTATTTTGTACTGTATGGTTCTGTATGGGTGTATATTGTACTGTATGGTTCTGTATGGGTGTATATTGTACTGTATGGTTCTGTATGGCTGTATATTGTACTGTATGGTTCTGTATGGGTGTATATTGTACTGTATGGTTCTGTATGGGTGTATATTGTACTGTATGGGTGTATATTGTACTGTATGGTTCTGTATGGGTGTATATTGTACTGTATGGCTCTGTATGGGTGTATATTGTACTGTATGGGTGTATATTGTACTGTATGGTTCTGTATGTGGGTATATTGTACTGTATGGTTCTGTATGGGTGTATATTGTACTGTATGGTTCTGTATGGGTGTATATTGTTCTGTATGGTTCTGTATGGGTGTATATTGTTCTGTATGGTTCTGTATGGGTGTATATTGTACTGTATAGGTGTATATTGTACTGTATGGTTCTGTATGGGTGTATATTGTATTGTATGGTTCTGTATGGGTGTATATTGTACTGTATGGTTCTGTATGGGTGTATATTGTACTGTATGGTTCTGTATGGGTGTATATTGTACTGTATGGGTGTATATTGTACTGTATGGCTCTGTATGGGTGTATATTGTACTGTATGGGTGTATATTGTACTGTATGGTTCTGTATGGGTGTATTTTGTACTGTATGGTTCTGTATGGGTGTATATTGTACTGTTTGGTTCTGTATGAGTGTGTATTGTACTGTATGGTTCTGTATGGGTGTATATTGTACTGTATGGGTGTATATTGTACTGTATGGTTCTGTATGGGTGTATTTTGTACTGTATGGTTCTGTATGGGTGTATATTGTACTGTATGGTTCTGTATGGGTGTATATTGTACTGTATGGTTCTGTATGGTTCTGTATGGGTGTATATTGTACTGTATGGTTCTGTATGGCTGTATATTGTACTGTATGGTTCTGTATGGGTGTATATTCTACTGTATGGTTCTGTATGGGTGTATATTGTACTGTATGGGTGTATATTGTACTGTATGGTTCTCTATGGGTGTATATTGTACTGTAGGGCTCTGTATGGGTGTATATTGTACTGTATGGGTGTATATTGTACTGTATGGTTCTGTATGGGTGTATATTGTACTGTATGGTTCTGTATGGGTGTATATTGTACTGTATGGTTCTGTATGGGTGTATATTGTTCTGTATGGTTCTGTATGGGTGTATATTGTACTGTATGGTTCTGTATGGGTGTATATTGTACTGTATGGTTCTGTATGGGTGTATATTGTACTGTATGGTTCTGTATGGTTCTGTATGGGTGTATATTGTACTGTATGGTTCTGTATGGGTGTATATTGTTCTGTATGGTTCTGTATGGGTGTATATTGTACTGTATGGTTCTGTATGGGTGTATATTGTTCTGTATGGTTCTGTATGGGTGTATATTGTACTGTATGGGTGTATATTGGACTGTATGGTTCTGTATGGGTTTATATTGGACTGTATGGTTCTGTATGGGTTTATATTGGACTGTATGGTTCTGTATGGGTGTATATTGTACTGTATGGCTCTGTATGGGTGTATATTGTACTGTATGGGTGTATATTGTACTGTATGGCTCTGTATGGGTGTATATTGTTCTGTATGGTTCTGTATGGGTGTATATTGTATTGTATGGTTCTGTATGGGTGTATATTGTACTGTATGGTTCTGTATGGGTGTATATTGTTCTGTATGGTTCTGTATGGGTGTATATTGTACTGTATGGGTGTATATTGTACTGTATGGTTCTGTATGGGTGTATATTGTACTGTATGGTTCTGTATGGGTGTATATTGTACTGTATGGGTGTATATTGTACTGTATGGCTCTGTATGGGTGTATATTGTACTGTATGGGTGTATATTGTACTGTATGGTTCTGTATGGGTGTATTTTGTACTGTATGGTTCTGTATGGGTGTATATTGTACTGTATGGTTCTGTATGGGTGTATATTGTACTGTATGGTTCTGTATGGCTGTATATTGTACTGTATGGTTCTGTATGGGTGTATATTGTACTGTATGGTTCTGTATGGGTGTATTTTGTACTGTATGGTTCTGTATGGGTGTATATTGTACTGTATGGTTCTGTATGGGTGTATATTGTACTGTATGGTTCTGTATGGTTCTGTATGGGTGTATATTGTACTGTATGGTTCTGTATGGCTGTATATTGTACTGTATGGTTCTGTATGGGTGTATATTGTACTGTATGGTTCTGTATGGGTGTATATTGTACTGTATGGGTGTATATTGTACTGTATGGTTCTGTATGGGTGTATATTGTACTGTATGGTTCTGTATGGTAGTATATTGTACTGTATGGGTGTATATTGTACTGTATGGTTCTGTATAGGTGTATATTGTACTGTATGGCTCTGTATGGGTGTATATTGTACTGTCTGGGTGTATATTGTACTCTATGGTTCTGTATGTGGGTATATTGTACTGTATGGTTCTGTATGGGTGTATATTGTACTGTATGGTTCTGTATGGGTGTATATTGTACTGTATGGTTCTGTATGGGTGTATATTGTTCTGTATGGTTCTGTATGGGTGTATATTGTACTGTATGGTTCTGTATGGGTGTATATTGTACTGTATGGTTCTGTATGGTTCTGTATGGGTGTATATTGTACTGTATGGTTCTGTATGGGTGTATATTGTTCTGTATGGTTCTGTATGGGTGTATATTGTACTGTATGGTTCTGTATGGGTGTATATTGTACTGTATGGGTGTATATTGTACTGTATGGTTCTGTATGGGTGTATATTGTACTGTATGGTTCTGTATGGGTGTATATTGTACTGTATGGGTGTATATTGTACTGTATGGCTCTGTATGGGTGTATATTGTACTGTATGGGTGTATATTGTACTGTATGGTTCTGTATGGGTGTATATTGTACTGTATGGTTCTGTATGGCTGTATATTGTACTGTATGGTTCTGTATGGGTGTATATTGTACTGTATGGTTCTGTATGGGTGTATTTTGTACTGTATGGTTCTGTATGGGTGTATATTGTACTGTATGGTTCTGTATGGCTGTATATTGTACTGTATGGTTCTGTATGGGTGTATATTGTACTGTATGGTTCTGTATGGGTGTATATTGTACTGTATGGGTGTATATTGTACTGTATGGTTCTGTATGGGTGTATATTGTACTGTATGGCTCTGTATGGGTGTATATTGTACTGTATGGGTGTATATTGTACTGTATGGTTCTGTATGTGGGTATATTGTACTGTATGGTTCTGTATGGGTGTATATTGTACTGTATGGTTCTGTATGGGTGTATATTGTTCTGTATGGTTCTGTATGGGTGTATATTGTTCTGTATGGTTCTGTATGGGTGTATATTGTACTGTATTGGTGTATATTGTACTGTATGGTTCTGTATGGGTGTATATTGTATTGTATGGTTCTGTATGGGTGTATATTGTACTGTATGGTTCTGTATGGGTGTATATTGTTCTGTATGGTTCTGTATGGGTGTATATTGTACTGTATGGGTGTATATTGTACTGTATGGTTCTGTATGGGTGTATATTGTACTGTATGGTTCTGTATGGGTGTATATTGTACTGTATGGGTGTATATTGTACTGTATGGCTCTGTATGGGTGTATATTGTACTGTATGGGTGTATATTGTACTGTATGGTTCTGTATGGGTGTATATTGTACTGTATGGTTCTGTATGGGTGTATATTGTACTGTATGGGTGTATATTGTACTGTATGGGTGTATATTGTACTGTATGGTTCTGTATGGGTGTATATTGTACTGTATGGTTCTGTATGGGTGTATATTGTACTGTATGGGTGTATATTGTACTGTATGGCTCTGTATGGGTGTATATTGTACTGTATGGGTGTATATTGTACTGTATGGTTCTGTATGGGTGTATATTGTACTGTATGGTTCTGTATGGTAGTATATTGTACTGTATGGTAGTATATTGTACTGTATGGGTGTATATTGTACTGTATGGTTCTGTATGGGTGTATATTGTACTGTATGGTTCTGTATGGGTGTATATTGTTCTGTATGGTTCTGTATGGGTGTATATTGTACTGTATGGTTCTGTATGGTTCTGTATGGGTGTATATTGTACTGTATGGTTCTGTATGGGTGTATATTGTTCTGTATGGTTCTGTATGGGTGTATATTGTACTGTATGGTTCTGTATGGGTGTATATTGTACTGTATGGTTCTGTATGGGTGTATATTGTACTGTATGGGTGTATATTGTACTGTATGGTTCTGTATGGGTGTATATTGTACTGTATGGGTGTATATTGTACTGTATGGCTCTGTATGGGTGTATATTGTACTGTATGGGTGTATATTGTACTGTATGGTTCTGTATGGCTGTATAATGTACTGTATGGTTCTGTATGGGTGTATATTGTACTGTATGGTTCTGTATGGGTGTATTTTGTACTGTATGGTTCTGTATGGGTGTATATTGTACTGTATGGTTCTGTATGGGTGTATATTGTACTGTATGGTTCTGTATGGCTGTATATTGTACTGTATGGTTCTGTATGGGTGTATATTGTACTGTATGGTTCTGTATGGGTGTATATTGTACTGTATGGGTGTATATTGTACTGTATGGTTCTGTATGGGTGTATATTGTACTGTATGGCTCTGTATGGGTGTATATTGTACTGTATGGGTGTATATTGTACTGTATGGTTCTGTATGTGGGTATATTGTACTGTATGGTTCTGTATGGGTGTATATTGTTCTGTATGGTTCTGTATGGGTGTATATTGTTCTGTATGGGTGTATATTGTACTGTATAGGTGTATATTGTACTGTATGGTTCTGTATGGGTGTATTTTGTATTGTATGGTTCTGTATGGGTGTATATTGTACTGTATGGTTCTGTATGGGTGTATATTGTTCTGTATGGTTCTGTATGGGTGTATATTGTACTGTATGGGTGTATATTGTACTGTATGGTTCTGTATGGGTGTATATTGTACTGTATGGTTCTGTATGGGTGTATATTGTACTGTATGGGTGTATATTGTACTGTATGGCTCTGTATGGGTGTATATTGTACTGTATGGGTGTATATTGTACTGTATGGTTCTGTATGGGTGTATTTTGTACTGTATGGTTCTGTATGGGTGTATATTGTACTGTATGGTTCTGTATGAGTGTGTATTGTACTGTATGGTTCTGTATGGGTGTATATTGTACTGTATGGGTGTATATTGTACTGTATGGGTGTATATTGTACTGTATGGTTCTGTATGGGTGTATTTTGTACTGTATGGTTCTGTATGGGTGTATATTGTACTGTATGGTTCTGTATGGGTGTATATTGTACTGTATGGTTCTGTATGGTTCTGTATGGGTGTATATTGTACTGTATGGTTCTGTATGGCTGTATATTGTACTGTATGGTTCTGTATGGCTGTATATTGTACTGTATGGTTCTGTATGGGTGTATTTTGTACTGTATGGTTCTGTATGGGTGTATATTGTACTGTATGGTTCTGTATGGGTGTATATTGTACTGTATGGTTCTGTATGGTTCTGTATGGGTGTATATTGTACTGTATGGTTCTGTATGGCTGTATATTGTACTGTATGGTTCTGTATGGGTGTATATTGTACTGTATGGTTCTGTATGGGTGTATATTGTACTGTATGGGTGTATATTGTACTGTATGGTTCTGTATGGGTGTATATTGTACTGTATGGCTCTGTATGGGTGTATATTGTACTGTATGGGTGTATATTGTACTGTATGGTTCTGTATGTGGGTATATTGTACTGTATGGTTCTGTATGGGTGTATATTGTACTGTATGGTTATGTATGGGTGTATATTGTACTGTATGGTTCTGTATGGGTGTATATTGTTCTGTATGGTTCTGTATGGGTGTATATTGTACTGTATGTTTCTGTATGGGTGTATATTGTACTGTATGGTTCTGTATGGGTGTATATTGTACTGTATGGTTCTGTATGGTTCTGTATGGGTGTATATTGTACTGTATGGTTCTGTTTGGGTGTATATTGTTCTGTATGGTTCTGTATGGGTGTATATTGTACTGTATGGTTCTGTATGGGTGTATATTGTTCTGTATGGTTCTGTATGGGTGTATATTGTACTGTATGGGTGTATATTGGACTGTATGGTTCTGTATGGGTTTATATTGGACTGTATGGTTCTGTATGGGTTTATATTGTACTGTATGGTTCTGTATGGGTGTATATTGTACTGTATGGTTCTGTATGGGTGTATATTGTACTGTATGTCTCTGTATGGGTGTATATTGTACTGTATGGGTGTATATTGTACTGTATGGCTCTGTATGGGTGTATATTGTACTTTATGGGTGTATATTGTACTGTATGGTTCTGTATGGGTGTATATTGTTCTGTATGGTTCTGTATGGGTGTATATTGTATTGTATGGTTCTGTATGGGTGTATATTGTACTGTATGGTTCTGTATGGGTGTATATTGTTCTGTATGGTTCTGTATGGGTGTATATTGTACTGTATGGGTGTATATTGTACTGTATGGTTCTGTATGGGTGTATATTGTACTGTATGGTTCTGTATGGGTGTATATTGTACTGTATGGGTGTATATTGTACTGTATGGGTGTATATTGTACTGTATGGTTCTGTATGGGTGTATTTTGTACTGTATGGTTCTGTATGGGTGTATTTTGTACTGTATGGTTCTGTATTGGTGTATATTGTACTGTATGGTTCTGTATGGTTCTGTATGGGTGTAAATTGTACTGTATGGTTCTGTATGGCTGTATATTGTACTGTATGGTTCTGTATGGGTGTATTTTGTACTGTATGGTTCTGTATGGGTGTATATTGTACTGTATGGTTCTGTATGGGTGTATATTGTACTGTATGGTTCTGTATGGGTGTATATTGTACTGTATGGTTCTGTATGGGTGTATATTGTACTGTATGGTTCTGTATGGTTCTGTATGGGTGTATATTGTACTGTATGGTTCTGTATGGGTGTATATTGTACTGTATGGTTCTGTATGGGTGTATATTGTACTGTATGGGTGTATATTGTACTGTATGGTTCTGTATGGGTGTATATTGTACTGTATGGTTCTGTATGGTAGTATATTGTACTGTATGGGTGTATATTGTACTGTATGGTTCTGTATAGGTGTATATTGTACTGTATGGCTCTGTATGGGTGTATATTGTACTGTATGGGTGTATATTGTACTCTATGGTTCTGTATGTGGGTATATTGTACTGTATGGTTCTGTATGGGTGTATATTGTACTGTATGGTTCTGTATGGGTGTATATTGTACTGTATGGTTCTGTATGGGTGTATATTGTTCTGTATGGTTCTGTATGGGTGTATATTGTACTGTATGGTTCTGTATGGGTGTATATTGTACTGTATGGTTCTGTATGGGTGTATATTGTACTGTATGGTTCTGTATGGTTCTGTATGGGTGTATATTGTACTGTATGGTTCTGTATGGGTGTATTTTGTACTGTATGGTTCTGTATGGGTGTATTTTGTACTGTATGGTTCTGTATGGGTGTATATTGTACTGTATGGTTCTGTATGGTTCTGTATGGGTGTATATTGTACTGTATGTTTCTGTATGGCTGTATATTGTACTGTATGGTTCTGTATGGGTGTATATTGTACTGTATGGTTCTGTATGGGTGTATTTTGTACTGTATGGTTCTGTATGGGTGTATATTGTACTGTATGTTTCTGTATGGGTGTATATTGTACTGTATGGTTCTGTATGGGTGTATATTGTACTGTATGGTTCTGTATGGTTCTGTATGGGTGTATATTGTACTGTATGGTTCTGTATGGGTGTATATTGTTCTGTATGGTTCTGTATGGGTGTATATTGTACTGTATGGTTCTGTATGGGTGTATATTGTTCTGTATGGTTCTGTATGGGTGTATATTGTACTGTATGGGTGTATATTGGACTGTATGGTTCTGTATGGGTTTATATTGGACTGTATGGTTCTGTATGGGTTTATATTGTACTGTATGGTTCTGTATGGGTGTATATTGTACTGTATGGTTCTGTATGGGTGTATATTGTACTGTATGGCTCTGTATGGGTGTATATTGTACTGTATGGGTGTATATTGTACTGTATGGCTCTGTATGGGTGTATATTGTACTTTATGGGTGTATATTGTACTGTATGGTTCTGTATGGGTGTATATTGTTCTGTATGGTTCTGTATGGGTGTATATTGTATTGTATGGTTCTGTATGGGTGTATATTGTACTGTATGGTTCTGTATGGGTGTATATTGTTCTGTATGGTTCTGTATGGGTGTATATTGTACTGTATGGGTGTAAATTGTACTGTATGGTTCTGTATGGGTGTATATTGTACTGTATGGTTCTGTATGGGTGTATATTGTACTGTATGGGTGTATATTGTACTGTATGGCTCTGTATGGGTGTATATTGTACTGTATGGGTGTATATTGTACTGTATGGTTCTGTATGGGTGTATTTTGTACTGTATGGTTCTGTATGGGTGTATTTTGTACTGTATGGTTCTGTATTGGTGTATATTGTACTGTATGGTTCTGTATGGTTCTGTATGGGTGTAAATTGTACTGTATGGTTCTGTATGGCTGTATATTGTACTGTATGGTTCTGTATGGGTGTATTTTGTACTGTATGGTTCTGTATGGGTGTATATTGTACTGTATGGTTCTGTATGGGTGTATATTGTACTGTATGGTTCTGTATGGGTGTATATTGTACTGTATGGTTCTGTATGGGTGTATATTGTACTGTATGGTTCTGTATGGTTCTGTATGGGTGTATATTGTACTGTATGGTTCTGTATGGCTGTATATTGTACTGTATGGTTCTGTATGGGTGTATATTGTACTGTATGGTTCTGTATGGGTGTATATTGTACTGTATGGGTGTATATTGTACTGTATGGTTCTGTATGGGTGTATATTGTACTGTATGGTTCTGTATGGTAGTATATTGTACTGTATGGGTGTATATTGTACTGTATGGTTCTGTATAGGTGTATATTGTACTGTATGGCTCTGTATGGGTGTATATTGTACTGTATGGGTGTATATTGTACTCTATGGTTCTGTATGTGGGTATATTGTACTGTATGGTTCTGTATGGGTGTATATTGTACTGTATGGTTCTGTATGGGTGTATATTGTACTGTATGGTTCTGTATGGGTGTATATTGTTCTGTATGGTTCTGTATGGGTGTATATTGTACTGTATGGTTCTGTATGGGTGTATATTGTACTGTATGGTTCTGTATGGGTGTATATTGTACTGTATGGTTCTGTATGGTTCTGTATGGGTGTATATTGTACTGTATGGTTCTGTATGGGTGTATTTTGTACTGTATGGTTCTGTATGGGTGTATATTGTACTGTATGGTTCTGTATGGTTCTGTATGGGTGTATATTGTACTGTATGGTTCTGTATGGCTGTATATTGTACTGTATGGTTCTGTATGGGTGTATATTGTACTGTATGGTTCTGTATGGGTGTATTTTGTACTGTATGGTTCTGTATGGGTGTATATTGTACTGTATGGTTTTGTATGGGTGTATATTGTACTGTATGGTTCTGTATGGTTCTGTATGGGTGTATATTGTACTGTATGGTTCTGTATGGCTGTATATTGTACTGTATGGTTCTGTATGGGTGTATATTGTACTGTATGGTTCTGTATGGGTGTATATTGTACTGTATGGGTGTATATTGTACTGTATGGTTCTGTATGGGTGTATATTGTACTGTATGGTTCTGTATGGTAGTATATTGTACTGTATGGGTGTATATTGTACTGTATGGTTCTGTATAGGTGTATATTGTACTGTATGGCTCTGTATGGGTGTATATTGTACTGTATGGGTGTATATTGTACTCTATGGTTCTGTATGTGGGTATATTGTACTGTATGGTTCTGTATGGGTGTATATTGTACTGTATGGTTCTGTATGGGTGTATATTGTACTGTATGGTTCTGTATGGGTGTATATTGTTCTGTATGGTTCTGTATGGGTGTATATTGTACTGTATGGTTCTGTATGGGTGTATATTGTACTGTATGGTTCTGTATGGGTGTATATTGTACTGTATGGTTCTGTATGGTTCTGTATGGGTGTATATTGTACTGTATGGTTCTGTATGGGTGTATATTGTTCTGTATGGTTCTGTATGGGTGTATATTGTACTGTATGGTTCTGTATGGGTGTATATTGTACTGTATGGGTGTATATTGTACTGTATGGTTCTGTATGGGTGTATATTGTACTGTATGGTTCTGTATGGGTGTATATTGTACTGTATGGGTGTATATTGTACTGTATGGCTCTGTATGGGTGTATATTGTACTGTATGGGTGTATATTGTACTGTATGGTTCTGTATGGGTGTATATTGTACTGTATGGTTCTGTATGGGTGTATATTGTACTGTATGGTTCTGTATGGGTGTATTTTGTACTGTATGGTTCTGTATGGGTGTATATTGTACTGTATGGTTCTGTATGGCTGTATATTGTACTGTATGGTTCTGTATGGGTGTATATTGTACTGTATGGTTCTGTATGGGTGTATATTGTACTGTATGGGTGTATATTATACTGTATGGTTCTGTATGGGTGTATATTGTACTGTATGGCTCTGTATGGGTGTATATTGTACTGTATGGGTGTATATTGTACTGTATGGTTCTGTATGTGGGTATATTGTACTGTATGGTTCTGTATGGGTGTATATTGTACTGTATGGTTCTGTATGGGTGTATATTGTTCTGTATGGTTCTGTATGGGTGTATATTGTTCTGTATGGTTCTGTATGGGTGTATATTGTACTGTATAGGTGTATATTGTACTGTATGGTTCTGTATGGGTGTATATTGTATTGTATGGTTCTGTATGGGTGTATATTGTACTGTATGGTTCTGTATGGGTGTATATTGTACTGTATGGGTGTATATTGTACTGTATGGTTCTGTATGGGTGTATATTGTACTGTATGGGTGTATATTGTACTGTATGGCTCTGTATGGGTGTATATTGTACTGTATGGGTGTATATTGTACTGTATGGTTCTGTATGGGTGTATTTTGTACTGTATGGTTCTGTATGGGTGTATTTTGTACTGTATGGTTCTGTATGAGTGTGTATTGTACTGTATGGTTCTGTATGGGTGTATATTGTACTGTATGGGTGTATATTGTACTGTATGGGTGTATATTGTACTGTATGGTTCTGTATGGGTGTATTTTGTACTGTATGGTTCTGTATGGGTGTATATTGTACTGTATGGTTCTGTATGGGTGTATATTGTACTGTATGGTTCTGTATGGTTCTGTATGGGTGTATATTGTACTGTATGGTTCTGTATGGCTGTATATTGTACTGTATGGTTCTGTATGGCTGTATATTGTACTGTATGGTTCTGTATGGGTGTATTTTGTACTGTATGGTTCTGTATGGGTGTATATTGTACTGTATGGTTCTGTATGGGTGTATATTGTACTGTATGGTTCTGTATGGGTGTATATTGTACTGTATGGTTCTGTATGGGTGTATATTGTACTGTATGGGTGTATATTGTACTGTATGGTTCTGTATGGGTGTATATTGTACTGTATGGTTCTGTATGGGTGTATATTGTACTGTATGGTTCTGTATGGGTGTATTTTGTACTGTATGGCTCTGTATGGGTGTATATTGTACTGTATGGTTCTGTATGTGGGTATATTGTACTGTATGGTTCTGTATGGGTGTATATTGTACTGTATGGTTATGTATGGGTGTATATTGTACTGTATGGTTCTGTATGGGTGTATATTGTTCTGTATGGTTCTGTAAGGGTGTATATTGTACTGTATGGTTCTGTATGGGTGTATATTGTACTGAATGGTTCTGTATGGGTGTATATTGTACTGTATGGTTCTGTATGGTTCTGTATGGGTGTATATTGTACTGTATGGTTCTGTATGGGTGTATATTGTTCTGTATGGTTCTGTATGGGTGTATATTGTACTGTATGGTTCTGTATGGGTGTATATTGTTCTGTATGGTTCTGTATGGGTGTATATTGTACTGTATGGGTGTATATTGGACTGTATGGTTCTGTATGGGTTTATATTGGACTGTATGGTTCTGTATGGGTTTATATTGTACTGTATGGTTCTGTATGGGTGTATATTGTACTGTATGGTTCTGTATGGGTGTATATTGTACTGTATGGCTCTGTATGGGTGTATATTGTACTGTATGGGTGTATATTGTACTGTATGGCTCTGTATGGGTGTATATTGTACTGTATGGGTGTATATTGTACTGTATGGTTCTGTATGGGTGTATATTGTTCTGTATGGTTCTGTATGGGTGTATATTGTACTGTATGGGTGTATATTGTACTGTATGGTTCTGTATGGGTGTATATTGTACTGTATGGTTCTGTATGGGTGTATATTGTACTGTATGGTTCTGTATGGGTGTATATTGTACTGTATGGGTGTATATTGTACTGTATGGCTCTGTATGGGTGTATATTGTACTGTATGGGTGTATATTGTACTGTATGGTTCTGTATGGGTGTATTTTGTACTGTATGGTTCTGTATGGGTGTATTTTGTACTGTATGGTTCTGTATGGGTGTATATTGTACTGTATGGTTCTGTATGGTTCTGTATGGGTGTATATTGTACTGTATGGTTCTGTATGGCTGTATATTGTACTGTATGGTTCTGTATGGGTGTATATTGTACTGTATGGTTCTGTATGGGTGTATTTTGTACTGTATGGTTCTGTATGGGTGTATATTGTACTGTATGGTTCTGTATGGGTGTATATTGTACTGTATGGTTCTGTATGGTTCTGTATGGGTGTATATTGTACTGTATGGTTCTGTATGGCTGTATATTGTACTGTATGGTTCTGTATGGGTGTATATTGTACTGTATGGTTCTGTATGGGTGTATATTGTACTGTATGGGTGTATATTGTACTGTATGGTTCTGTATGGGTGTATATTGTACTGTATGGTTCTGTATTGTAGTATATTGTACTGTATGGGTGTATATTGTACTGTATGGTTCTGTATAGGTATATATTGTACTGTATGGCTCTGTATGGGTGTATATTGTACTGTATGGGTGTATATTGTACTCTATGGTTCTGTATGTGGGTATATTGTACTGTATGGTTCTGTATGGGTGTATATTGTACTGTATGGTTCTGTATGGGTGTATATTGTTCTGTATGGTTCTGTATGGGTGTATATTGTACTGTATGGTTCTGTATGGGTGTATATTGTACTGTATGGTTCTTTATGGTTCTGTATGGGTGTATATTGTACTGTATGGTTCTGTATGGGTGTATATTGTTCTGTATGGTTCTGTATGGGTGTATATTGTACTGTATGGTTCTGTATGGGTGTATATTGTTCTGTATGGTTCTGTATGGGTGTATATTGTACTGTATGGGTGTATATTGGACTGTATGGTTCTGTATGGGTTTATATTGGACTGTATGGTTCTGTATGGGTTTATATTGTACTGTATGGTTCTGTATGGGTGTATATTGTACTGTATGGTTCTGTATGGGTGTATATTGTACTGTATGGCTCTGTATGGGTGTATATTGTACTGTATGGGTGTATATTGTACTGTATGGCTCTGTATGGGTGTATATTGTACTGTATGGGTGTATATTGTACTGTATGGTTCTGTATGGGTGTATATTGTTCTGTATGGTTCTGTATGGGTGTATATTGTATTGTATGGTTCTGTATGGGTGTATATTGTACTGTATGGTTCTGTATGGGTGTATATTGTTCTGTATGGTTCTGTATGGGTGTATATTGTACTGTATGGGTGTATATTGTACTGTATGGTTCTGTATGGGTGTATATTGTACTGTATGGGTGTATATTGTACTGTATGGTTCTGTATGGGTGTATATTGTACTGTATGGGTGTATATTGTACTGTATGGTTCTGTATGGGTGTATATTGTACTGTATGGGTGTATATTGTACTGTATGGTTATGTATGGGTGTATATTGTACTGTATGGGTGTATATTGTACTGTATGGTTCTGTATGGGTGTATATTGTACTGTATGGATGCATATTGTTCTGTATGGTTCTGTATGGGTGTATATTGTACTGTATGGATGCATATTGTTCTGTATGGGTGTATATTATTCTATCTGGAGCAGTTTTGCAGCATCTGCATTTTTTTTTCATTCTTCTCCTTCAATGATCAGGAGCAGGAAAAAAAAACTTAAGTGTGTGTGGATATTTTTCACATAGGCCAGGTTCACTCTATGTAAAGACAACAGCCATATTTTATAACAATGGCTGTAGTTGGGCTAAAAAAAATGCATAGTGTGAACCTGGCTATACATTGCAAATACACATACAGTAGTTTAGTCATACATACAGTCACACTTACTTTTGTGCAGTATCACTGGACGTCTTCTAGTACAATTAGAAATTCTAATGCTATGGGGAACAGCAGCCAGAAGTGTGTGGGGGCACAGCAGCCAGAATGGGGGAGAACACAGTAGTCTGTGGGGGGGGGGGGGCACACTTCAGCCTTAGGAGGTACATAGCAGGTACAGGGGGAGAGGGGCTAAGCCTATGGGAGAGGGTGCAGCTATAGGGGGAACAGAGCAGCAGCTACAAGGGGTTGGGGGGACAAGTGCTAATGTGTTTGCTTCTCTCAGCCCAGCTCAGCAGGCTTCCCCCTCCTCTCTGTCCCGACCTCCCTCCCTCCTATGTACAGCCCGAAGTACCGTATTTTTCGCTTTATAGGACGCGCCTTTTGATAAGACGCACCCCTGATTTTAGGGGGGAAAAAATAGAAAATAGAAAATAGAAAATCGCTGTCCTACTCACCTGTCCGCCGACACCAGCAGCTCCTCTCCCGACACTCGGGTCTCCCGTCATCCTCCGGCACAGGCAGTGGGGTACAGAGAGACTGCCTGTGCCAGAAGTGTCCTGCAGCCGCTGCAGAACACTTCCGGGACACAGGCAGCGTCTCTGTACCCCGCTGCCTGTGCCGGAGGATGACGGGAGACCCGAGTGTCGGGAGAGGAGCTGCTGGTGCTGGCGGACAGGTGAGTAGGACAGCGATCCCCTCCGCCCGCCCAGCCCGCCCCCTCCATCGCCGCTTAGCCGATCAGGAGCCCAGGAAAGTGCTGCTCATTGCACTTTCCCGGGCTTCTGATCGGCTCAGCTGAGCGGCGATTGAAGGGGCGGGCTGGGCGGGCAGAGAGGATCACTCAGGGCCGCTCACTATGCATATGCATAGTGAGCGGCAATACAGGGGGCGGGCGGGACGGCTTCCTTGCGGTGCTCAGCACTGCTTGGGAGCCGTCTTCGCTTTATAGGACGCACTTGGTTTTTCCTCCCACTTTGGGAGGAAAAAAAGTGCGTCTTATAAAGCGAAAAATACGGTACCTGACATATACAGCAGCTGAGCCCAGAGCAGGACAGGAGGGGGGATGGGCAGGAAGCAGGATCCTGTAGCTGGGGGACGCTGTGTGGCTGGAGGTTAGCAGCCTGTAGCCTCCTCCTCACCACACATACAGGGAGTTGGGCAGTCTGCACAATAGTTGTATCTGCAGACAGCTGATCTCCGCTCTGGCAGCACAGGCAGCTGCTGTGAGGACACACACAGGACCTGCTGGGGGCAGCTGGAGCGTTAGGCACCTATGTTACCTCACAGCCACAGTAAGCTGTGCTGCCTGCACTGTCGGCCCTGCTGTCCTCTCCCCCTTCAGTAGCGGCAGGAAGCCCGGGACCAGGAGGAACATGGGACTAGGAGGCGGGGCTTAACGAGGGAAGGGAGCAGCTTCAGCCCATCGCATCACAGACCGGCCCTGCAGCAGCAGCTTCTTTGTGTGGCAGAGAGGAGAGCGCTGGGGCGGTAAGCAGCCTCAGTGCGGCCCTCTAATGTACTGGGGAAGACCGGCCCGGGGGGCAGATGCCACCCTGCCCCCCGGCCCAGCCCGCCCCTGGTACTACCACTCCTGGCCACCGTAACAAGTTGCCCCCAAAACACCAGAGCCCACCAGCTGCATACAACACCTGCAACCAGTGCCCCCAAAATATGACTGTGCCATACACTGCTCTACTGAGGAAAAAATGAACAAAATGTTCCTCATTCTCCTCCCATTATTTCTGCAGAAAAATGCAGGTGGCGGGATGACATCACCTTGATGCTGTACATTGTTATGGGAAAAGGTTCTGTAACAAAATGTGAGCACTCAACCATTTTCAATTATTGTGTACATCTTTATTGATAAATGCATAGTGCCCCACAAACAAACTGAAAAGCAGATCCAATATATGCTCCAAGGTCCTGCAAATTCACTTTGACTTGAATACAAGAAAAATGAATAATTAAGTACGTGTTTCAGATAATAAAGTACATTAACCCCTTCCCGTCGGATCACGTACCGGCACATCCAAATCTGGACAGCGTTCTGGCAGATGAATGTGCGGGTACGTGACAGGGATGACACGGGTGCGTGAGCTGTGTCAGTGTCGTCTGCAGCGGGGCCCGGCTGTCAGTGATAGCTGGGCACCTGCCGCAAAGATCCAGGACGAACTCAGATCTCAGAAGTTAACCCTATAGGTGCTGTGATCAGCACCTATAGTGCTGCAAGAAGGGAGAATCCATTCGCTCCCCATCGGGGCTGTGCAGTGAGATCGCACAGCCCTGATGGTTGCTGTGACTTCAGGAGGCTTCCCTGAAGCCTAAGGCTGAGCCTATTACAGGCATATTCCATTGCAGTGCTGATCAGCCCTGCAATGCAATAAACCCGTAATCATGAAGTCCCCATGGTGGGACGATAAATAAAAGTGTAAAAAAACACACACACACAAAAATACTAATAATAAAATAAATTCATATATAATCCCCATAAACCTCAATATAATAATAAATGTTGGAAAAATAATAAAAATAAAAAAGTACACGTATTTAGTATAGCCGCGTGCGTAATGACACTGGCAATAAAATTATTACATAATTAAACCTGCACGGCAGGTTTAATTATGTACAAATCAGAATATTTAAATAAAACTTAAAATGAGGAAAAAACTAATTTTGTCACAAATTTTTCACAATTTTTTTTTTGCATATTGACCAAAATTTACCACTAACCTAAAGTGCAATATGTCAAAAAATCTTAATAAAAAAGAAAAGTAATAGCATCATGTAGCTACAACCGCAAAAGGGGGACAGGTTGGATTTAAAAAATGGGCTTTGGTTCTGAAGGCCAAAATCAATCCTGTCCTGAAGGGGTTAAAGGGGTACTCTTGCATATTTTTGTTTTCTTTCAAATAAAATGGTGTCAGAAAGTGCCAAAGATTTGTAATTTACTTCTGTTTAAAAATCTCTCATGTTTTAGAACTTGTATGTCCTGCTGAAAGTGGTGTATTCTTTCCAGTCTGGAGAGCAGTAGAGGTTTTCTATGGAGTGTGGCTACTACTCTGGACAGTTCCTGTCACAGACAGAGGTGGTAGCAGAGAGCACTGTATCAGGCTGGAAAGAATATATGACTTCCTGCAGAACATACAGCAGCTAATAAGTGCTGGAAGACTAGAGATTAGAAATAAATGATAAATCTCTGCCACTTTCTGACACCAGTTGATCTGAAAGAAGAAACAGTGCAAAATAAATAAATAAATAAATAAATAAATAAAGAACAAGGAATCAAGTTAAGAGAGTGTATTACCCAAAGCGAGTGTGTAGTGTCCTACTACGGGTGTTCTTCTATCTTTACAAGCCGAGGTTAAACTAGTTTTGTCAGGTGCCAGAGTTAGTGCTGTTAGCTGCTGTGCCCTACTCCAGCCACTAGGTGTCTCACTCCCCCCATGCACAATGACACACACACACACACCACGTCCTAGTCAGTAGTTAGCCTAGTTCCAGCTTAGAAAGAGATAACATTTATTTTCCAGTGAGACTACAGCAGTCATGTACTGCTGAATCCAAACCTGGGTTAACTGGAGTTACAGGAGTAGCCCCCTTGGCTATGCCATGGATTCCCTCTTCAGGACAGTCACCCCCTTAAGTAGGAGAGACAAAAAGACTCATCCGCAGTAGAACACAGATGCAAGTAAGCCGCTCTCTACTGACTACGCTCGACAAACTAGGAAGAAAACTACTACTTAGCTGCACCCAGAGACAGAGACCTGGGACTCATACTACCTATCAGGGCGGTCACCGAAACTGAGAGGCGAATGCGGTCAGATACGAAACAGTTATGTAAACATACAAGGAGTTCTTCAAATCACACACACTTCACCCCCATTCCAGCAGAGTACAAAGCTTATTAGGCAAGGGCCTCCTATCCGACCCCTATCTGCTGCTACAGATTCTTCTACTTTACTTCACCTCAAGCTGCTGTTATTACTATCATTGAATGCACTAAGTACCAAAGCACTGTTATATCCTTTTCTATTGCACTTTATTGAAGTAAAGTTAAGCATTGTTTAATTGGGACGCTGTCATTGGGTCGCTGCACCCTGCACCTCACACTAGTCCTACCAAAGGTCCGGTTGCCCGTGTGTCCAGGGGTGAGTGTTACCACTCCTGGCCACCGTGACAAGTTGACCCAAAACACCGGCTGGTTTACACCAGTATCCAAGCCCAGGGCCATGGTAAATGTGCTTGGCCAGGATCTGCAAGTTCTCCTTGCATATGTAGAGTCTCCTTTAGCTGCTATCACTGAATATCACATTTTTGAGCCTAGAAGTTACTTTAGTTACTTTTGTTGGACATGGACAGAGGTGGCAGCAGAGAGCACTGTGTCAGACTGGGAAGAATACATCACTTCCTGCAGGACATACAACAGCTGATAAGTATAGGAAGAGTTTTTTTTAATCACAAGAAAAACACAAATCTCTATAACTTTCTGAAACCAGAAAACACATCGGGGACACTTCTGGCATATCCAAAGAATTTGCTGTAGATGTTCCCTTAGATTAGGTTGCACCTCTAGGACCCACACCTATCTTTACGACCTCTCTGGCTTGTTTACAGCTGCTCTGGGTGGTCAGGAAGCTGAAAACTGCTCAATATGGTGAACCATAGGCTGTATCCATGTTTTACGGACTCCCTAGGGCTGCATCCAACTTCTTCAGTCACCGGTGTTCAAATGCCAAACGATGCGACTCCAGTATGCTCAAATCAGGCTCATCTCTAATAATCACCTAAGACAAAATACCACAAGGACATTGGAGGTGTTTAGCTGCCTAGATGTTGGTAATACATATACTTTTGCATCAGTTCTATTATGGTCTTTTTTTTACATTTTTTGTTTTAAATTTTAATTTATTTTTTCCAATATAAAAATCACGTACAAAAGTTACTTTCAGTTTACCTCAATACCGACAAAGAAAAAAACAGTTTTCCCCACCCCGTACCCTCCCACCCCCACCCCGTACCCTCCCACCCCCACCCCACCCTGGAGAGCAGAGACGAAGATATATTACAAAAAAAAAACAAAAAAAAAAAAACAAGGAAACAAAACCCCCACCCACAACATACTCAATAAAACCAAAACTAATCTCCTCCCTCCCACTTCCACCAGGTGGCTTTATATTTATTCCTCCCCTTTATCCCTCTGTTATAGTATTTATATTCTAAGGCTTCAAATAATGTATCAAACTGCCCCCCTAAAGTCTGTAAGATATACTCTCCCAACCAAGTCATGTTATTTTTCTTGATGTTAGAAAGAATGATAGCATAGAAATACACTCAAAAATTTGGCATATCCATACCACCCAGTTCAGATAGGGTTGAGAATCTATTATATCTTGCCCTTACTCTGCCCTATCCCAAAATCAACGCTCCCAAGATCCCCTCCAACCTCCTAAAAAATTTGTCTGGGATCCAGATAGGAGATGCCCTCAGAAAATAAAGTACCTGAGGTTGCACCACCATCTTTATTAATGCCGCCCTGTCTGCCATAGAAATTGCCAGTTTGGCCCATACTGCCACTTGTTTTTCTAGCTTTTTAAGGTATGGTTTAAGATTAAGCGTACAAAATTCTTTCGGGTCCCTACTAATATGTACTCCCAAATATTCGATAATCTTTTCAGCTCTCTGTATATTACAGGCTTCATGTACAAGGTCATAATTACCGATACTCAATATAGTGGATTTAGTCCAATTGATGTCCAGCCCAGAATAACCACCAAATTCCTCCATCCTATTCATGATTCTAGCTAAAGAACTATCAGGGTTTCTGACAAACAACAATAGGTTATCTGCATACATTGTTATTTTATCGTCTACCCCCCTGTGCCGAAACCCTCTATTCCTGTGTCCCCTCTAATCACCGCTGCCAGATGCTCGATATATAGGGCATAAAGCAGCGGTGACAGAGGGCACCCTTGACGGGTACCTCTTGACAGAGAAAAATTCTATGTCAGATTTCCATTGATACTCAAGCACGCCACTGGGGCTTCATATAACATTCGAATCCATTTAATTACCTCATGACCTAGGTTAAACCTCCCAAGTGTGGCCCAGAGGAAGCCCCACTCCACCCTGTCAAATGCTTTTGTAGCATCAATAGACAGGATGGAGCAGGGTGCCCCTGCGCCAATCTGTAGATTCGCCATCACCCTTTCAATGTTCATAAAAACTGATCTCCCAGGAATAAATCCGTTCTGGTCCACACTCACCAATTTAGTAATACAGTTCTTCAGTCTAGCAGCAATAATTTTAGCAAATATCTTTGCATCCACATTATATAAGGATATGGGTCTGTATGACCCAACATCCAGATGATCTTTTCCCTTCTTTAAGATAAGCGTGATAACTGCTTCACTCATAGACACGGGCGGCCTTCCCTGAGCACAGGATTCATGGAATAACTCACCCAGAATGGGTACGAAAGCTGTAATATACTTTTTATATACCTCCGCCGGGATTCCGTCTGACCGAGGGGAGGATCCAACAGGAAAAGAATTTATGGCCGTCCTAACCTCCCCCTCACAGATAGGTCTATCCAACTCCTCCTTCTCCCCTTCTGTTAAACATGGAAGTTCTAATCCCCCCAAGTATGACTTACATTCCCCTTCTGTATTACCTTTCTCCGAACTATACAATTTAGTGTAGAATTGAATAAACTGTTTTTCAATATCTACTGGGTCTGATGTAATTTTATCTCGCTCTGTTCTAATAGCGGTTATACCCTGTTTCTCCCTTTGAGCACGAATAACCTGTGCTAACAACTTATTTGGTTTCCCACCTTCTACAAAGTGTTTCTGATTCGAGAAAAAGATTTTATTCTGAGCTTTTGCAGTAAGAAAAAGTGAGAATTCATCTTGTGCTGCTGTGAGTACCTCCCGATTTCCTTGCGTTGGAGACTCCCCGTATATATTCTCTAAATGTTCAACCTTAGCCTGTAGTTCCCTTTCCTTCTCCGAAAACTTTCTCTTATTATAAATTATTTCTTTATTCATTACCCCTCTGAGAAACGCTTTGAGCGCGTCCCAGACGACATGAATGGGTGCAGAGCCCTTGTTAATCTGCCAGAAACCCGATATCTCCTCGAGGATTTTATTCTCCTTATCAACAATTGATACCCAGTGTGAGTTAATTTTATACAGTTTTTTAACATTCGCTTGTGGGCGTACCCGCCTGCTATCAATTTCCAGTATAACTGGCGTATGGTCTGAGATCACCCGTGGCCCATATTGCATTTTCTTTACACCTCTTACTGCTAGACTATTACCCAGGACAAGATCAATTCTAGATGAGGAATTGTGTGTTTTACTGTAACATGAATATATAATCCTGTGGGGGTAAAGACATCTCCAGACATCCTCCCATCCCATCTCCCGCACAAGATTTGCTAGGGGGGAGGGGTGGGGGGAGATCTTCCGTTCAGATTTTCTATCAAGTTCTGTATTCATTACAGCGTTAAAATCGCCGCATATATACAGGGGGACATCACATTTATCCTTAATGAATGCGATCAGTTGATACAACACATCCAACCTAAAGGGGGGGGGGGTGAATGTACACAAAAGATAGGACCATCCTCATGCCATCTACACAGCAATACAGAAATATAAATCTGCCTGCTTGATCAATTTGCTTTTCTATTACTTTAAAACTAATTTGTCTGTGTATTAAGACCGACACTCCGGCTGAGTATCCTGAGCCTGTTGCGTGAAATTGGTATGAGGCCCATCTGCACGCGAGCCTGTTTACAGTCTCGTCTACCACATGGGTCTCAACCAAACATACAATAGCAGGTAAGTAATTTTTAATGAGGTCGAGCATGGCCCGTCTCCTGTACCTATCCCCCGTCCCCCTTACATTCCATGTTAAGATTCTCACACCCATTTAGTCACTTGCGAAAGAAAGGAAAAAAACAAAACAAAACAAACAAAAAAAAAAACCTATCTCCGCCCCTGCTCTCGACCCACCCCCCACCCTTACCCTTCAATGACCCCTGGCCTTCTAATAACACCAGCAGTCTCTACACAGTCCACATATACTCCACCCCCCCCCAACCCCCATGTAGACCCACCCTAACAGGATTAACAACAAGCAAGCTGATCCCACGATCCCCAGATACTGTCATAATGCCAGTGTTTCCAACCAGTTTGAGACTTCTTCAGAGGATTGAAAGAAATGTACCATATCCCCATGCACCACCCGTAATCTTGTTGGGAATAGCAGTGAAAAGGGGATCTGAGCTTCAAATAAACGTCTCTTAACCTCTCTGAAACTCTCCCGCTTTTTTGTGTGTTTCTGGAAAAGTCTGGAAAGAGTGCCACTCTATTTCCGTTAAACGTCATCTGCTTGTTTTCTCTTGCAGTTTTTAGCACGGCGTCCCTATCCCTGGACAGTGTCATTTTTATCAAGATGGTTCTAGGGGGCGCCCCCAAAGGTGGTTTCTTCCTAGGGACCCTGTGGGCTCGCTCAATGTCCCATTGTTGCGTTAGTGCTGCTGCTGGGATATTCTCTTTAATCCAGTTTTGGCAAAATTTAACAATGTCCTCGCCTTCCACCCCCTCCGGGAATCTAACCCATCTTATGTTGGATCTCCTTGATCTATCCTCTAGGTCATTTACTTTATCCTGCAGTGATAAACAATTCTTTTCCAGCACCTTAATAGATGCCACAGAAGTTTTCAGTTGCACCTAAAAATCCGGGAGGGTTTTCTTCATTTCCATAACCCTATCCCTGATTTTATTGCAATCTTCTCTGATTAAGGAAACATCGCATACCAGTCCACCTATCTGTGTTTTAACGTCCAATAGGCCCGCGTTACATTTTTGTACTTCTGCTAATATTTGGTCTAGCATGGGATTATTACCTTCCTCCTCCTCCGATGTAACCCCCTCCACTTTCAAGGGAGCATATCGACATCCCTTAGGTTGATCGGGACCAGTGTTGGGAGATATAGCTTTAGTGTTACGCGTTTTCACAGATACATTAGGAGACTTTAAAAAGTATCTATTTTTGGCGGGGGTAGCAGTTCCACGGCTCCTCCATATTTTTTATTCACTTTCGGTGGCATAATATATCGGTGATATCGCCAACAACAGCTTCCAGTATCTCACGCCCAAGATAGTTGCGTGGGATTATAACGTCTGTGAGGGAGAGGGGAGAAAGGGGCCAACATCCTTAATAGTGTTCTTTACATTTCATTAATCAGGAGAAGAGTTGTTTGACATTGTTACCTTATAATATTATATTTATTTATTATTCAAAGTACTTATACTGTTTTTCCTGCTTATATCGCCTCCTAATGATCTCTGCAGTATCCAGCCTGCCCTTTACCGAGGGATCACAGAATCGGCTAATTTTGAAGTTATGACTCCTGCAAAAGAGAGGGTGGAAGGAGCAAGGTCCAACATGATTTTCTGCCATTCACAGTACCGTGGGTGACGAGTAACTTATCGTCATTACCTTATAATGTCTCACCGGTATATTGCTGCCAGCAGTTTTGTTCTGCTAGTGGTTTTCCGGGACCCCTGGCCTCTGGTGCTTACGTTTCACTACAAACAAGCTCCTATATCACCGTCTTATGCCCAGAGGGGTCTACAGCAGCAGCATGGTACACTATAAAAAGGATGTATATTTTACTTTAAGTTTTGCCGGCTTCTACTCATTTTGACCGCATATCAACCACTGCAGAGCTTAAAGTTCATTATACTAGCAGGTCCCGCTTTAGCATATGAGTTAGTTCATAAACCTGTGTGGTATGGCCACCGCTATCCTCATGTTTTATAGCCACTTATACATATACCACATTCAGGGTGTCTCTCACCTCACCCACGCTTCGACCTGGCTCAATGGCGTCCGCCGGCGTCTGTCTCCCGCTGCCGAGTGCTACGCCATCCCTGCTGGGCGACCCTCCCCCTTCTCTCTCAGGGCGGAGGGATCCAAACAGGCAATCGGGTCTCGGCAGCCCGCAACAAGTGCCTCCCATCCCCGGCATGTCGGTTCTCTCTGCGGACCCTCCGGCCATCTCCATAACCTCCACACTGGGAGCCAGACCTCCGGCCGATGCAGGCGCCCCTTCCTTTCCGCCTCTCCCTGCTCCAGCCGTCCATCCCGGCTCCGCAGCACACCGCAGGTATCCGATCCCTCCGCCAGGTCTCACTGTGTCGGGCGCCGCCTTACATCACTGCCGTTCACCGGTGTCAGTCCTCCCGGTGCATACTGTCCGTCTCAGGCAGGAGTCTAGGGATCACTCTGGGGGTCACTCGCCTATGTAGGTCCCAGTCGTGGGTCACATGGAGGTCTGGAGGTTTGCGGAGCACCGGCGGCTAGCACATCCCGCCGCGTGGCCACACCCCCAAGCTAGTTGCACCTTGGTCTTTTTCTTTATATATTCCTCATTATGTGATTTTTATATTTTTATTGGGGTCATTGGCTGATAAATTGAAAAAGTGATGCAATGTGATATCAATTTGTAGTCAATTAACCGCTTCGATCATATGTAGAGCAAAAACATACTGGAGAATGTATAAAACTATTATGATGTGTAGAAGCTTGATTTTTTTTCTCTTAATTGGGTATTCAATTGATGCCAGAAAGTTGTATAGATTTGTAAATTAATTTTATTTCAAATTCTCCAGTCTTTCAGTACTTATAAGCTGCTGTATGTCCTGCAGGAAGTGGTGTATTCTGTCCAGTCTGGCAAAGTGCTGTCTGCTGCCACCTCTGTCCATGTCAGGAACTGCCAGAGCAGGAGCAAATCCCCATAGCAAACCTCTTCTGCTCTGGAAAGTTCCTGACATGGACAGAGGTGGCAGCAGACAGCACTGTGTCACACTAGAAAGAATACACCACTTCCTGCAAGACATACAGCAGCTGATAAGTACTGGAAGACTTTTCTATAGAAGTAAATTACAAATCTATATAAATTTCTGACATCAGTTGAATCTAAAGAAATTTTTTGTATCCATTTAGAACAAAAACCAGAACTTGCCCCTCCATTGTTACGCATTAGAGTGTATGTACACAGACAGATTTATCTGACAGATTTTTAAAGCCAAAGCCAGGAACAAACTATAAACAGAGAACAGGTCATAAAGGAAAGACTGAGATTTCTCCTCTTTTCAAATCCATTCCTGGCTTTGGCTTCCAAAATTTGTCAGATAAATCTGTCTGTGTAAACCCACCATCATGTTACTTGATTGATTGTTATTGATTGATAATTCCGCACTTTTTTGTTTTTTTACTATTCTGTGATGACTGAAATACTAATTTGCTGTATACTAAGGAAAAAGGAACGTACCTTAGGGAAGATTTTCCCAGCTGCACTATGTATAAGGATGGTTTCCGAGTGGTGGCTGGGTGTTCTATGTTACCTAATGGCGTCTCTTGATGTGGTCTGTGTTGGGATATCTGACCACACAATTGAGCTAATAAAACCTCTCAATAAAGACATTTCATTTAGCATTCCTAGTGTGAGCGGGTAACACATGGCAATCTTCATCAGGATAGATAACCCTCTGCTGCCTTGTCAATCTTTGTTGTAGAACATTAGGTCTCGGCTATTACTGAGTATAAATTACCTATTTGACTTTCCAGCACTCTTCCATATTATTCTGGCACACGATTTACACAGAAAACTGACTAAAAGAACTGAAGTCCTTCAAAACATTGCTTCATTGTGCGAGCTATTTAGGGTTGTATTATTAGAAGCAAATGCAGACTGTGAGCCAATCAAAGCTCTTGGCTTTACCATTCAGATGCCTCTTTAAGGAAAATGCGATGTTAAATCTGGCACCGAGCTCAGTATCGTTCCATTGTGATGATATAATAACAATCTCTTGCAATTTGCAAAGTTAAAAAATAGCAAGTAAGAGCCGCTTGTTAAACATTATAATCGTTCGTATTTTTTTGCATTTTTTTTTCCTTCCAAAATGTTCCTGTCTATTTTCAAAGCTTTAGCTATTCAAACTATTGCTTTATGTCTGCCGCTCCCTTTAATCCCATCCAAAATGTACTTCTATTTCCAAAATGACAATTAGCAACACAATATCATCTATAATATTTCGGAGTTAACAAAAAGACGATTTAGCTTTGCAATCACATTTTGGAAGCTGCAAACTTGAATCCCGTCATCTGTATATCATCCCCTATAGTCGCGGATGAACTGACACTTCAGTCTGACTCCATTACCACCACACAGTACGACAGGTACCTAAAGTACTTCTCAATATCGATGATGCAGATCACATTCTTCCCAGGTAGATTTCTATGTAGTTATTTTCTCTTTACATTTATTGATGTGCAAGAATTGTGTAAAATGTTCTAACATGTTTATTTTCACTTTCTTGTTATGCACTTTGTTCACCTGGATGCATGTGCCACACACGTGGGCAGCACTGCAGTCCTTTGCAATGGCATATAGAACCCTTGGGGGTGATTTTGTAATCCTGTAGTAGGAAGCAGCCCATAGGATTCATAGGATACTCCAAAGGAAAAAAAAATAGTTTTCATGTCCACCGGATGTTTTTAGGGGGCAGTGTATCAGTGGAGACTTTTGTATGAGTACTCCATTGAATTTTTTTGCTGATCTCGCTGAGCTCAGTGTCTGTTGTGTTTTGCTCGTATCCACCGTTTTCAGAAATTTTTATAGATTTGTGGATAAATTCCAGTCTTTCCGTACTTATCAGCTGCTGTATGTCCTGCAGGAAGTAGTGTATTCTTTCCAGTTTGACACAGTGCTCTTTGCTGCCACCTCTGTCCATTTCAGGAACTGTCCAGAGTAGGAGAGGTTTTCTATGGAGATTTGCTGGGCTGTGATTGCTTGCTAAGGTCAACAATAAAAATAGTATCATAAGACAGCTTGATAAATTTCTTCTATGGTTCCCATGGATTACATCCTGCTGTTGTAGGGAGTTGCCTCAAAGCCCTGTCCATGGTCATATCAGTAATGCTACATCATGCAAGAGCACTAATCTGACCACTAGGGGGAGTAGGAGGCTTATTTGTATAAAGGTCAAAAGAGACCCCCACAACTTCTTTAGGCACAATTTATATTTACACACCAGACTACTCCCATCTTGCTATTTCTCATAGATATAACATTTTTGATCCACTACATGTTGGTAAACTTGCACAAATTCTAAATTGGGTTATGAAAATAGTTATTATATCACGGCATTCCAGCTTCTACATTGTTCTAGCAATCCTGCAACAAAAGCAGAGAAGGAAAACACTTGCTGTATCTGCAAATTGTAAGCAGCCCCAAGAAGACAAACTATAACAGTGCTGCATTAGACTAGCTTATAGACAGACCAGATGTTTCCAAAGCCCTTTGTCATCGTAGATTTGTTTGCATATGCATATCATTTTGACTTATTGGGCAGCTGTAAACCCTGATTTACTCAATCATTAATTTATTATTCTTCTATAAACAGAACATACTTGTGGCAGCGGAACTGTGTGGCTGAATGTACAAAAAACAGCTGCTCCGGCAGGAGTCGGATTGTTTAACAACACTTGAAACAGATTGGGTGATTTCAAATGCATTACAAAACTTATATGAAATTATGTAAAATAATATATAGTGACACACTGTGGGTTTAGAATCTAGAGAAATGGTAATGACTTATAGCCAAGGGCGTAGTGAGGATTTATTCTGTTTGAGAATGATCAATGTGTGGTTATCAAATAGAGAAGAGAGTGTGTGATCTTTGACATCTACAGTCTAGTTTTACTGGGCTGTCCTCACTGTCTGCAAAGTCACCAAAGTAGGCCAAGATGTAGGCATTCCTCACCTATATATACACTTGTCGAAGGTTGAAGATCAAAAAATAGAAAATCACTGAAAAAAGCCTCTGATCACGAAATGTGAAGTTCAAAACATAACCTTCATTTCAAAGCCACTGCCAAGCTTTATCAAACTGCCATCAACGTGGCACAGAACCTCTGATGTCCTCTTCTGCACCTCAGCTGCAGTCATATACGGGGGTG
Organism: Dendropsophus ebraccatus; assembly: GCF_027789765.1. Classification (NCBI taxonomy): domain Eukaryota; kingdom Metazoa; phylum Chordata; class Amphibia; order Anura; family Hylidae; genus Dendropsophus; species Dendropsophus ebraccatus. The sequence continues at coordinate 54,665,053 of NC_091459.1, forward strand.
GGGGTGCTGAGAAGTTCCTGGCTTTGCCCCCTTGAAGTTGGAATTGAAAAATGAATTTGGTACCATATGAAGGCTTGGTATCGTGTTCTGTAACTGTGCAAATATCAAATGTTTACGATTCTTAGAACTATTTTTAATTTCAGGTAGAACCTGAGATGGCAGAGGCTCAAGCAAGTTTCATATTGGAGTTACAGGTCATCATAAAGTTTTCGTTTCTCCAGCTTATCCCTACATCCCATATTCCACGTAAGGTACGGAAGTGGAAGCTCTGTAGTGGACTCTTTCCCACCCGGTATCATGTAATAATATGATGCTGGGAGAGAGAAAATGTTTGAATCTTCGCTGCACTGTAATGACACAGCCGCCTGGCTGCTTTATTACAGTTCTGCAAAGATTCAAACACTTTCCAAACTCCTAGTATCATCTTGATATCTCATTGTATGGGCCTTATTACACCAACAGATTATTTCTAACAGATTTTTTAAGCCAAAGATGGAAGCTGCACATTTAAAAAAACATGTTTTTCTCTCCTGTCCTGTCATCTGCAGCCTGTTCAGCCAATGACTGACTGAGATGGGACAGCACCTCTCCAGCAATCACTGACCGGGGGAGCGCAGACAGGTAAGTAGAGATGAGCGATTTTTTTTAACTGCATTAAAACATCAAAATGTCTGCAATCTTTTTTTTTTTTTTTTTTTTTAGTGCAGTTCGTTTAAAAACAAACCCGGAAACCTAGGGGCAACTTAGACAACTCTACTTTACACCAGTTTGATAAATCTCCCCCAATGTCTTTTTTTCTTCTATTTGTTCTTGTTGCCTGTCTTGTTTCATTCTTATATGTGTAATTTTGTGTTGTAAGGGTGTTCAGTGGACATTCACCTCACTGTGAAGTCATAAGTTACATGTGGTAACCAGGGGTTGCTAGGTTGAACTTGCAATGGCATTAAGTATCTGTACAGTCATTGAGCCTAAGTGGTATATGCGCTCGGTATATGCCCTTGGGTCTTTAAAGGGTTGTAGGTGTAATGCAGATGAACAGTAGAGCCCAGGTGAACTTAACCACTTGAATGCTTTACTTGTTCTTAAAAAATTTCTTGAGTGTGCATGAGTATGCCCATACTCATGTTTAAAGATGAGCGAATCGCCCGTCCAAAAGAAAGCGAATTTTAACTAACACATTGGGGACAAATCTAGTGAGCTGAAGAACTTCCTGAAATAATATACTTGTAGAGACCGTTCAGTCACTCTAGACATAGAAGGCAGTTGACCCCCATAATGGTGGTTGCCCCTCTTTAGGGTTTTAGCAGGGCATATTCTATTGAGGATACTTGAGGAAGGAATAGTCCTTTGCTGGAGCAGGCATCTGGCCTAAAGGTCCAGACCCGGAGGTAAACTCTCTCTGGTGCAGTCTAGTCAGGAACACTATCAGGATACACACTCAACTACAGGACTAAACACTACCCTCTCTCTATATATATAAGGACTAGAACTGGACTAGTCCCCCATTGGTGGAGGAACTGTAAAGCAACTTCAGGTTCCATTGGGGGGGGGGGGGTTACAATAGACTTCTAATAGGCCAGGAAAGTGGGACATGGCTGGCAACCATATTGTTGCATCAAAAAGCAACAAAAACATATAATACAGCATTCCCCAATGACTTTCAATGTCCTAGTTTTACAACATATAAATACTACAGCTTTGAAATAGTAGACAGGGGAGCATAGGAACCTTAACCAAAAATACCTCAGCACCGACTGACAAAACACCTGTTCCTGTACACTGCAGACATGTTTGTCTAGTAAACCAGCGGTTTGGTATGAAAACTGGGCCAGAGATTAGGAATATAATATATGACATGGACATTAAAAACAGATTTACATGGTTAGGGTTAAGATCTGTCTGTGCATCTTCTACTTCCCTACCCTCAAGACTACGGAGGAAACTGTTTATGTTAGGTCTTTTTCTCCATGTTTGTTTCACTTCTAGTTTTAGCATACAAATAATGATTCAAAATACTGGACAAAATGTGAATACGGCCCACACAGTCAGAGTGCCTTAAAGAACAGTGTAATATAAATTTATAAATGAGCCCCAGATCAAACTAGAACATTTAAAAGGGAACTCCGGCAACTTTGTTTCTTTTAAATCCACTGGTTTCAGTTCAGTCATATTCATTAACCCTTAGGGGACACAGCCAGTTTTCATTTTTGCGCTTTCGTTTTTTCCTCCTCGTGTATATAAGGCCATAGCGCCTGCATTTTTCCACCTAGAGACCCAAATGAGCCCTTATTTTTTGCGTAACTAATTGTACTTTGCTATGGCAGATGTAATTTTTGCCTAAAATGTGTCGGGAAACCAGAAAAAAATTATATGTGTGGTGAAATTGAAAAAAAAATTTTTTTTTTAAATTTGGGGGGTGGGGGGTGGGGTTGTTTTTACTCTGTTCACCCTAGGGTAAAACTGACTTGTTATATATGTTCCTTAAGTTGTTACGATTACAACGATATGTAACATGTATAACTTTTATTTGATTTGATGGCTTGTAAAAAATTAAAACCTTTTAAAGAAAATATATGTTCCTTAAAATCGCTCCATTCCCAGGCTTATAGCGCTTTTATCCTTTGGTCCATGGGGCTGTGTAAGGTGTCATTTTTTGCGCCATGATGTAATCTTTCTATCGGTACCTTGATTGCTCATATACAACTTTTTGAGCACTTTTTATTGCAATTTGATGCGACCAAAAATGCGCAATTTTGCACTTTGGGATTTTCTTGCGCTTACGCCGTTTACCGTGTGAGATCAGGAATGTGATTAATTAATAGTTCGGGCGATTACGCACGCAGCGATAGCAAACACGAGGGATATATCCACTCGTTTTATTGTATAGTGATCTCTGGCCGTTTTTTTCACACCTGTCCTCATCCTTTTTCTATGGGCCCTGTTTCGACAATGGCTGCTGCACCTTAGTGGTGTTTATGTACGGGTGTAAATGTTACTCTCTGAGCTGTGGATGTGTTCCATGGCCCAGCATTACATATAACCACCCATTATCGCCTTCTTTTCCCATGGGTTTTACCCACCATAGCTTCAGAACATCATTAGATGGTGGGGCTCCTGTGTGGGTTCCTTTGGTGGGGGATCCCAGTATCGTGCAGTCCTCATGTTGGGTAGGGGGCCACTTATGGCGGTTCATATTGGGGAGTAGAATATTTCTTGCTGATCTCTGGTTTTGGACGCACCGGTGTTGGTCTGTCTGTGCTGGGCGTGGGTTGGTGGTGGCTTGGTTTGGTGGGTGATGGGCGCTGTTGCGGGCCTCTCTCTGCTGCGGGATCGGCTGCCCGCTGTTGAGCTATCCAACTGGCCTATGGGGTGCCGGGGGACATCTTTTGTCCCCGTGCTCTCCCCTATGGTACATGCGATCACTTGTCTGCGGTCCAATTTGGCTTGGTTCCCCTCCCAATTTTGGGTTTATAAAGCCAATAAGTTTTCTGTTATCTTCCATTCGATTCGTATTTACCATTCTGCCTATTGCCGCGTGTCTACCATGCTAATCTTTGGTCATTTCCCATGACTGTCCTTCTGTAGAATTCCTATGAATTTCCATCTCTTTTCTGTTATTTTATATGTGTACCATGAAATTTATTTTTATATTTCGATAATCATGTACCATTGATCACACTTTAAATTATGTGCCATAACAATACCAACAATCCTATCTTTGGATAGCCATCATGTTATGACAATAATGTCAAGCTGCATACTCCTTCTTCAGAGCCCATAGTGAATACATGTTCTCCTATACCTATACATGTTCTCCTATACCTATCCCCCCCCCCCCCCCCCCCCCATCTTTACTGTGATGTCAGCAGACCCACACCTAACCTTATGGGGCCAGTTAAATGTGCACATATTTTTATGTTAGTTATTTACACTTAATTATGAATATATCAACCATTCATATTCGCATTACAGTCCACACCTTACATTATTACATGCACCTTATTATTTTATTATATTCACTTGACACATTTAATAATATATTACACATTATTATAATCTCTTGAGTTGATATAGATCAGATCTAGTTCTATGTTCCAAGAGACTGGGTTTGTATTTGACCCGGATTGGCACATTATTAATACTATTACACATGCACTGATCTGATCCATTAATGCCAATGCGCTATATATCACTAATCAATATATGTTTTGTAAGTCTTGAGCACGTTTTGGTCTTCGCTAGCACTTTTTTAATTTTATATAATATATATAGGAACAAGATTATTCATTTTCACTTTATATAATATATATATTTGAATAAGAGTATTAATTTTTTATTTTTTTTTCTCACTTTGATAATATTTTTTCACCTCTTTATGCCACTATATACAGTATGTCTCACTCACTGCACTTGCACTTTCTATGTCATGTCATTTATGTTATGTGATGTGGTACGCTTGTATGCTGTTTCTTATGCGAATGTAGATGCTGGCCGGTTATTAGTATGTGTGTGATCTGCTATCCTAATGTAAACCATCAGCTTCTGCCATTTGTCTTTGGATGTGGGCTATTTGCCCACATTCAAGATGGCGGACGGGGGCCGTGTGCACAGACACTGCCTGTGTTACAGTCTAGCATGATATGCGAATGCGCGGGCAGGGCAACTGACGTCAATGGATGACGGGGTCTCTATGGCAAATCAGTGACGCCACGCGACGCACCGCTGCGCCGTGCTATAGTGGGAGCAGATGTGCGGACCTGAAGTAGAACATGTCTTCTAAATCACAGGTGGGAAAATCTCATTTGGGATGTGGCTAGGATGTGTCTATTTGTGATTGGATAAGATGGAATTTAAAGCTATGAAGTGTTGTGTGAATCATCAGCCTCTTGACAAAGCAAATAGCGAAACGTGCGTCGAGGCGCACATGGTAATGGGGGTTTGTGACATTGGTCTGGCACAGGGCATATGATGTGAGCTGATATAGGTCTGTGAAGGGATTTAATATCTGCATGCCTGACTTTGTTTTATTTAAAGAGGTTATCCGGCGCTAAAAAATTATTCACAGAATAACACACATTACAAAGTTATACAACTTTGTAATGTATGTAATGTCTGTGAATGGCCCCCTTCCTCGTGTCCCACCACCCCCACCCGTGTACCCAGAAGTGTGGTGCGCTATACTCACCTGTCACGTGCCGACCACGGTCTCCGATCCTCATCAGTGACGTCTTCTTCGGGCGGCCCGCGGATCTTCCCGAATGCCGGCCGCCCTCTGCAGCGTCATCCGAAGCTCAGCCACTCAGCCGAAGCATAACTGTGCTCAGCCAATCGCGGCTGAGTGGCTGATGACGCGGCCACTTCATCGGCTTCTCAGCCGCGATTGGCTGAGCACAGTTATGCTCAGCCAATCGCGGCTGAGCTTCGGATGACGCTGCAGAGGGCGGCCGGCACTCGGGAAGATCCGCCGGCCGCCCGAAGAAGACGTCACTGCTGAGGATCGGAGACCGTGGTCGGCACGTGACAGGTATGTATAGCGCACCACACTTCCGGGTACACGGGTGGGGGTGGTGGGACACGGGGAACGGGGCCATTCACAGACATAACATACATTACAAAGTTGTATAACTTTGTAATGTGCGTTATTCTGTGAATAATTTTTTTGCCCGGATAACCCCTTTAACCTGTATACTGCTATCTAAATTACTATCTACCTCATTGCATTGGCACTTTATATATGTTTCAATGAGCTATCACTGCCATATATTCAATTGTTCTACCTCATTGCATTTGCACTTTATTTATACATGAGCTAATGTGGATATATGGTGACATTTGAGGTGGTGTTTATCTATAAAAATCTTTTTTACAGGTTATGTGGCACAGATTATGATTTTTTTTTTTAATATATATATATATATATATATGCATAATACTACAATTTCAATTATTTTCCCATAGACCCTATCCATGCAAAATATTATTTCATACTACATTTGATTATACTACTAACACTGATTACTTTGCCCCATTTGCCCTGTATATTCTGGTACCTAGTCCCCCCTAATTCTTATGGGTGTTTTTAACTATTTGGATTTTTGTGACAATAAAAATGGATACTTAATATTTATCTTTTGTATGTTGTTTTTCATTATTTTGTTTTGAGGGTGGGAAATATAGGTGTTCTCAACAGTGATTTCCACTCGTAGGAAAATATTAGTAATTTAGGGGTTATTTTGAAATTTGTAGGTGTATTTAATGATAGGTAGTGGAAGACTAGATATTTTTTAATATAAGTTAATTACAATCTATATAACTTTCTTACACCAGTTGATTTGAAAGAATTAGTTTTTTCATTAATAACCTTTATGATAAAAGGCATTACTCGAGAGCCTCACCATGAAATGGACTGACAACTTTGTGATGTATTCACAACCAGGTGTGTTACAACAAGAAATGACTGTAATATACTGTAGAATAAATATTACTTGGATTGGTTAAGGACATCAGGTCACCCGCAACTATTCTATATGATCCAATGAATATGTCATCTGAAAGGTGTACTATCATTTTACTTTTATACGCCTAATAAATCTACAGTGATGACATATAAAATATGTCTGCTCTACAGCGCCGGTTGATATAAAGGACACCGAACAGAAATCTTTCCTCTGTTTTATTTAAATGGCCGACGAACTGACCCATAGCTGGGACATTTTGATTTATATCCTGTGCTAGCTGCTGTTATTTAATGTCAGTCACTTTGGTACGGCACATCAGAAAAACAGATGATTGTTTCACTTTACAGTAAGTGAGAATCCGTAACGCTTATCCGATTTATGTTCCACCCCAAGTCAGGCTTCATATATCTCTGAATGATTAGCAATTATTTTATTAGTGTGGGCTTCTGGGCAGTGCATCGGGTGCATTTAATTTTGTGATGCATGTGTTTAGTGTGTGTGTATCTGCAGGCTATTCCGCTGCTCACAAGAACAGCTGCTCAATGCAGTTAATTGGATTCTACACGCCACTCTTTGGTGGATTATGTTCACCCGGCTGGAAAACCTGTGCAAGCATAGGGACAAAATGTAATCTTCTCGGTGGTATATGTGATGATCGTGATAATATTTAATCATTTTTTAAAACACATGCATGAGATCCGCTAGACGTTGTCTTATGAAGGTGACTTTTTATGGGTTCACAAGGTCTTTTACTATTGAAATAAACATAAGTCTTGGTATAGCTCGTTCTATTTAAAGAAAAAAGTTAAAGTCTGCAATTTTCCTGTGTTCTAAATTTGGTCTCTTTCTCTATGTTTCCCCCTCAGCACACAATACAATAGAATCCCTTAAAGTAACATAATAATGAGAATAATAGGAGCTATAAAATTACTTACATTTAAGGATTTGCTGTAGTCAGACTAAATTCCTGCTGATGTTAAATATTAGGAAATATGCGGATATCCTGGATGGCAAAGAACGTATATATAGATAGGATGTTGCTTTGATATGTAAGAATCAGTAGAAAAAATATTTGCTAAGACTGCCTGCAACTACTGTTCTGAAAGGAAATACATCTGCATGTAAAAATATAGTTAGAGGTTAGAATAAAGCTGGTACTTAAAGCGCACCAGTCATCAAAAATAACTTTTGACATTAGACATTAATCAGAGCACGTGTCAGTGCTGAGACCCACTGTGATCAGGAGATATAGCCGGGAAGAGATAGCAGCAATACGATTCAATCCCAGGTTGTATCTCCAATACTGCTCTGTCCGTCAAGGAAGTCTATGAGATTTCTTTGACAGTCAAAGCAAGCTGCCTGGGAGTGGATCATGCTACTGCCAAGCTCGCTTCCCGGCTATATCTCCTACTCACAGTGAGTCTCAGCCAGTTTTAATACATTAGTGGGCCTAGTGCAGAGCCCTTAAGAGTGGTTCCCCCCTCCCCCCAAACCCAGTGTTATCAGAATCGGTGTTCCACACACTGTATAATGCCCTGATAGTGCCCCAAACTGTATTAAGTGCCCCAATACATACAGTAGTTCTCTTATAAAACTATTTCCACCATACAGTGATTACATATTACATTAAAACTGCTCTGAACAAAACAAAAATATATCTTCAATGATACCATTACATAATACCACTACGCCATGACCCTTATTACTACAGAACCTATAACAGAGTGCAGTTACATCCAGTGACTCACAGGTGGTGTCTTCTCCAAACAGAGTCTGTCACTTTTTTTTCCCCTCTCTCCATCCAGAGTGAACCACATTTAAGTCTTCTCCTGGCTATGACTCCTCTCTCCAGAATCTGCAAGAGAAATATTTTATGCTCCAACACATCCAGTAGTTAGGTCCCCTGAACCCCTATATAGTAGTTACACTCCTCTGTGCCCCCATAGTTTTAAGGTGCCACTGTGCCCCCACTTTATAATAATATGCCCCAGTATTGTCGTAAGGTATATAGGTACCTCTGTGCAGTCTCCATATAGTATCAGGCCCCTCTGTGCAGCCCCCAGTAGTATAGACCGCTATATACTGCCCCCAATAGTATATAGACCCCTTGTGCGCTTTATGCGCTGCCCCCAGTAGTATATAGACCCCTTGTGCACTGCCCCAGTAGTATATACCCCTTGTGCACTGCCCCAGTAGTATATAGACCCCTTGTGTGCTGACCCCAGTAGTATATAGACCCCTTGTGTGCTGACCCCAGTAGTATATAGACCCCTGTGTGCTGTCCCTAGTAGTATATAGACCTCTGTGTGCTTCCCCAGTAGAATATACTACCTTGTGTGCTGCCCCCTGTAGTATATAGACCCCTGTGTGCTGCCCCCAGTAGTATATAGACCCCTGTGTGCTGCCCCAGTAGCATATAGACCCCTGTGTGCTGTCCCCAGTTATATATAGACCCCTTTGTGCTCCCCCATTATATACAGACCCCCTTTGTGCTCCCCCCGATATATATAGACCCCTGCTGTGCTCCCCCTCCCATATAAGATAAAAAACAAACAAACACTTATACTCGCCTGGATCCGGGTGTCTCCTCTTCCCTTCACTCTTGTGGCCACAGGAAGTGTTTTCCTGTGGTCACAAGAGGCTGCACTCCCCTTGTCCTGGTGTCGGCACTCGAGTGAGGTCACTGGAGTGACGGTGCCAGGACAAGGGGAGTGCGACCTCTTGTGCCCACAGGAGAAACACTTCCTGTGGCCACAAGAGTGATTGACAGGGAGGTCCTTCTCAAATCATCAGGAACATCTCCTGTTAGAAGGGAATACAGACAAATATATGCACTTATTAAACACTTTAGTTACACATTACACATACTAAATACATTTTATGCATAAATTACCCATTTATATACAGTTAAATATACACGCAGATGCGTCATATGACACGTATCGCCTAACGTTCTTACCGGTCCGCAGGGAACACCACTGCCACTATCTGCACTGAAATGGCACTAATAAGGAAGAAAAGAGACATACCTTCCTCCTTGTCTCCTGTGCAATAAGGACATATAAGCAGGTTAGATTTGTCTAACCTGCTGATAGTTCTCCTTTAAACAAACTGTAGACATACATATTACAAACTCTGTATACATTATATGGACATGTCAGGAACTGTCCAGAGCAGGAGAGGTTTTCTATAGGGATTTGTTCTGGACAGTTCCTGACATGGACAGAGGTGGCAGCAGAGAGCACTGTGTCAGACTGGATAGAATAGACCCCTTCCTGCAGGCCATACAGCAGCTGATCAGTACTGGAAGACTTGAGATTTTTAAATAGAAGTAATGTACAAATCTTTCTGACTCCAGTTGACTTAAAAGAAAAGAAAATTGCTGGAGTTCCCCTTTATGTGCCCTACAAATTTAATTGTCTTTGTTGAGTTGGGAATACCATGTTAAAGGCGTTATCCAGAGTTACAAAACCATAGCTGCTTTCTTTCAGAACCAGCACTGCTCTTGTCCTTAGTTTGCAGCACAGTCCCATTGAAGTGAATGGAGCCGAGTTGTAATGGCACACACATTCTGATGACAACTGTGGTGCTGTTTTTGGAAGAAAGCAGCTATTTTTATCTAGACTTGAATAACCCCTTTAAGACATTAACAGAGAGACAATAAATTAAAGTCCAGTGAAATTTTTTTATTAAAGTATTGTATTGCCCCCCCAAAAGTTAGACAAATTATCAATATACGCTTATTATGGAAAATGCTTATTAAGTGCTTTTTTCCCCTGTACTTACTGCTGCATCAAGGCTTCACTTCCTGGATAAAATGGTGATGTCACGACCTGACTCCCAGAGCTGTGCGGGCTGTGGCTACTGGAGAGGATGATGGCAGGGGGATGCTGTCTCCCTCAGTGTCCCCCTGCCATCATCCTCTCCAGCAGCCACAGCCCGCACAGTAATGGGAGTCGGGTTGTGACATCACCATTTTATACAGGAAGTGAAGCCTTGATGCAGTAGTAACTGCAGGGAAAAAAGCACTTTATAAGCATTAATAAGTGTATATTGGTAATTTGTATAACTATTGGGGGGCAATACAATACTTTAATAAAAATTTTCCCCAGACTTCTCCTTTAATAAAATGATTTTTTTTTTAAAAAAATTGGGACCAGTAATATTATTATTAAAAGGGCGCCCAGTAAAAAAAAATTAAAAGGCTCTCGAAAGAGTTAAGGAATCCCTTTAGGGCTAACATGTGTTTCCATTTAAAAAAAAATCTTATAATGCTTTATTAAAGTTGGTTTAAATTAATCCTCAACAAGTGTAAATGTCAGATTCCCCAGTCCTTTCATATTTCTCACTTAACGTTGTCCCCAGGGTAGATCAGCTAATATAATTATTGTGGGACTCAGTAAGGCTCATCACTTTAATTAATTTCTTCACGAGCACCGGAATTAGCCACATTCATGGTTGATAAAGGTACATTAGTGATGGACAGATCCTACCATAATAAAGGTGATTTTACACTACACTTTAGCTATGCTATTGAAAGCATAAGCTTAATACCTGTTTGAAAGCAGCCGTGTAACAGTCGAATATGCATCTGATTTCTGCTGTCCATACATATAGGATGGCTCTGCGCCAAGCACTTATTTAGACATACGCTATCTCCCCTCATATCCCATAAATAAACATATTGTGGACTTAGCTCACATATACATGTTCATTACATAAAGGAGAGGGAGACAGGGCATTACCAGACACTTCAAGTGGAACAATGCGTCTGCGAGGAAAATCCAACATGCTTGACCCTTATTTCTCCCTGCAAAGTCGGCAGTGAGCGTGTAAAAGCAGGGGGAGGTGCAGGGGAGCTGCCCAGGTGATTGCTAGTATTTGCTTAAAGAGACTCTGTCAGTAGGTTTGTGCTCTCCTATCTCAGGGTAGCATAAACTAGTGACAGAGAAGTTGAACAGAATGATGTTGTCGTCAGGGACAAGACAAGAAAGTGAGCCCTGACGCTGGACCCACCAACTGTACCTACCTACTTGCCTCAAACGGCCCTAAGCAGCCGCGGACAACCACAAAGACGTTCCCTGTACTAGTATAGGTGCACACAGGACAAGACAGACAAACAAACACAATAAAGAATAGTAAACAGTCTGGGTCCCAACAATCGGGCAGCAAAAGTACAAAATCAGAATCAAGTAAACGTATTCAAAGAACAGGCAATAAGGTCAGGGGCAGGCGGCAAGCAAGGGAGGTCAAAAATACAAAGGCAAAGATTCAGAAGATGCAAATAGACAGATGACACAAGCAGGCAGAGACAAAGTCAATGACCAGCAATGAGTGTGCAGACTGGGGTTAGTTATATAGAAGGCCAGGGCTCTGATCCAGAACGTAATTGGACCATCCCCCTGATCTCCAGACACAGACACCTGACAACAAAACAAATCCACTGACAGGAAAACCTGTCAGTCACAGCAGAACCAAAACAATGATTAACCATGACATGGCCAGACAGAATGCAGCAGGTGCATTTGGGTGTGTCCACCAAACAAAGTGAGCAGATAAACCAGTGTTCAGACACTGCAAAACAAAAACACAGAAACAGAATACAAGAAATTCAGCGCCTTCTTGGCCACACAGCTCGAGCCGAGGGGCTCTCCATTTGGTGCATGAGCCGAGTAGTCCTCAATATTCAAATGAAGCTGAAAACTCCGCCCACAGGCTTCTGATTGGCCGTTATCTATCCATGCTGTGTATAGACAGTCAACTGACAATCAGCAGCTGAAAGGAAGGGAGGGGGGAGGGGCGTGGCAAGAATTCTATTCGCCAGCATATTAGGAGAACAGCTCAACAAAATGATTTAAGTAATACACTAGCAAGTCACTAGTTTATGCTGCCCTCATTTATGTACATTATGTATAAGACCACAGAACAGCCGGTCTCTGAAAAGATCTTCCCGGCCAGTACTGCAGTACCGGCCGGATGATCTATAGCGCTGTAGGGTTCTGATGCGGGCACATCCGCGTGCGTCCGTGTCAGAACTCCCCACAGCACACTATGGAGCATGCAGCCGGAACTGCTCGCTCCATAGTGTGCACTGACAGGTTTTTCTGCGGCTGCTATTCAATGAATAGTGGCCGCAGAAAACTGACCTGTCAGTTGTCTGCGACGCTGCTAGGGATCCCGTCTGGAATCCCATAGACGGCAAGGTAACGTATATTTTCGTGATAATCGCGGCCGTGGTTTTACTAAACCTAGTCACAGATTCCCTTTTAATCTACTAGTTCAGCATATGTGGGCAGCACGGTGGATCAGTGGTTAGCACTGGGGTCCTGGGTTCAAATCCCACCAAGAGCAACATCTGCAAAGAGTTTGTATGTTCTCTCCGTGTTTGCGTGGGTTTCCTCCAGGTACTCCGGTTTCCTCCCACACCCAAAAACATAGATAGGTGAATTTAGATTGTGAGCCCTATTGAGGACAGGGAGCAATAATTGGCCAAAAAAACTATGTGAAGTGCTGCGGAATCTGTGTGCGCTATACAAATAAAAAGCATTATTTAAAAAAAAAAAAGCACAGCACATACACACATTTCTTGCCCTAAGGAAAATCCCTTATCTACTCTTCCATATAACCTACGTAAATATATAACTATATTTTATGAGGCTATAAAATGCAAATGTCCTCTGCTATTGTAATACCCCTGCTTTTATGTTTAAATGTCCGGTCATTTATGCCAGTAAGTGTATAAGTCAATGAGTCAAGAGGACAGTGACTTAACAAACTCAACAGAAATGAAGCATGTGCATTTCCTGGTAGAAGGAGACATTGGATAATGAGCATTAATTCACTGATGCAGTCTATGAGCTTTCTATACCCCTGTGCAAAAAATACCTTACGAGTAAAGCTAAAGCGTAACTGTCATTTCAGGGCCATTTTTCTGAAAACATTAAATATCAACAGTACAAGCGATTTTAAGAAACTCTGTAATAGGTTTTATGTACTAAAAGAGTTTCCTTCTGTACTGAAAAAGCAATCTCCCAGCCTCCCCCTCACATCAAATGAAGCAGGATTTCTGTCTCCATTATGTGGCTATGGAGAGGGGAGGGGCGGTTAGGAGTGACTGAGCACGGAGCAGTCCTGCACAGCACAACACCCTGCAATCTTCTCTCAGTAAGTTCATAGATAAGCACTGACCTTTCTGACACCTGAATTTAGCGTTTTAGGTGCCCAGACAGTCTACAAACAGCTGACCTTCATGTCACCTCTTCCTGCTCCCTCATCTCCCTCAGCCCCTCCCCCCTTCATAGGCTTACAATGGAGAGAGCAGAACCCGTCTTCACTGGCTTCTCTGTAATGAAGACGTGTTTGCCTGATAATGCACAGATAAGAAGTCAGGGGGGGGAGGCTGGGAGATTGCTTCTTGAGTACAGAAGGAGGCTTTTTTGGCTGATGAAACCTATTACAGAGTTTCTTAAAATCGCTTAGACTACTGATTTCTGCAATAAAAAAAAAACATGACAGTTACGCTTTAACTTAAATGGGTACTGGGATTTTCTTTCTTGCCCATAGCAACCAATTAATTTTACCTGAATAGAAAAAATTAAAGCTGAGCGGTAGCCACAGCTTCTAGCACATCAGGAAAGAACACTCTTCATTTGCTAAATTTTTCTCCCTCTTTTTTTTTTTAAACCTGTATTCTTAGGCATACGTTAGATTTGGTGGACTATATTGATGATCAGTGGATTTTTTTTTTTATACCAGGAGTGGTATTTTTTTTTTTAAATCAACTGATTTACCAAGTCTTCCCTGTACCCCTGTGGCAGAGGGTATTGGGGTGATAATGTAGGAGTTAGTGTAAGCTATTTTTTGGGTTAACACTAAGCTTCATTTTAGTAATGTACACCATCTATCACTACACTGCTAAGCTTGTTAACTGAGTAAAATAAACAAAACAATACACTGGAGAAACACCGCCACACCCCTCGTCGACCATTTTATTAAAAAACTGAATCTGCTGGGAATTGACATAGCCGACCAAATTCGACATATTCCTCAGGATACTGGTATCACCAGTTAAAAGAACATTCCACTCAGGTAAAATACATGTTTAACCCTTAGGCGCCTCCATGCGTTCAGAGTGGGGCTGCGCTCTGAACCGCCGCAGTCCCTGGTGCCGCTCGTAGCCCGGGACCATGGCTATTAGCAGGCACGGTCTAGTGTCTGGTGTCTAGTGGGGAGGATCACTCCTCCGGGACAAGGTCTGCGCTGATCCCGGCTCGGCACTTGATTGCTTCTGGCTGCAGCAGCCGGAAGCAATCAATGTGCCTATTTTATCGATCTATGCTGCATATCTATGCAGCATAGATCTGTATAAGAGATTCTGGTTTCGCAGTGTACTTTATAAAAAAATTTAGTCTCTCATTGCAAAGTACAATTAGTGGCGCAAAAAATAAGGGCTCATGTGGGTTTCTAGGTGAAAAAATGCAAGTGGTATGGCCTTTTAAGCACAAGGAGGGAAAAACGAAAACACAAAAATTTAAATTGGCCCTGTCCTCTAAGGGTTAATCCATACTTGTTATTATCTTTTCTGTCTCCTTCCACCCCGTTCAGAGCCTGCTTTTTTCTGCTAAAGACACAGAAAACTGTGTGTGAGCTGTTCTCTCCCCCTCCTCCCTCCACCCTTTCGAGATGGCCAGCTGTCTCTGCTTTGTGTAATGTGGGAGAGTTAATCTAAGGTCAAAGATTACCCTCCCAGCATTACAGAGTGCAGAGACAGCTGACCAGGGACACTGTTTACATGAACCATCTCAGAAGGGAGGGGGGGACAAAGTGAACAGCTCACACAAAGATTTCTATGTCTTTAGCAGAAAGCAGCAGGCTCAAAAACAGGGGGAAGGAGACAGGAAAAGTAATGACATAAAATAAGTAGAATAAATTGTTATTCCAAGAGGAGGTATGATTTAACATGCATTTTACTTGAGTGGAATACCCTTTTAACTCTGGCACTTTAGTTGCTAAAGAACAGTTTGTCAGAGTTTATTAGATGTCTATTTTTTTCTATAATGGTGCGTTCACACCTACAGGATCTGCAGCTGATTTTCTGCAGCAGATTTCATTTAAATAACTGAACACAGCATCAAATCTGCTGCAGATCTGCTGCAGATCCTGTGGGTGTGAACGCACCCTTATACTGTAAAGTGTCCAAACCATTAGAGTAATATAGCCATTTCATCATATGCATTCCTTTAACACACAGGCCATGGTCTGCATTGTCACTAATTCCTAGCTCTGTACTGCGCCATAGGTAGAACACATTATGATGTCTCGGTTCTTGCAATTAGAACAAATTGTCTCTTGAAAGTTTAGATTTGATCTAATAATGACTGTTTTGGCAACTGACCACAGCAATTTATTGGCCAAGACTATAAGACTGCACTTACCTAAATTAACTCTAATGTTTTAAATGATGTGCCAGTATATCAGTCGGAGTGAACTGGCTGACTGCCTTGCATAAAATAACATATTACTTCCAAAAAGCTGAATTGTCCAATATGGACTTTTTTTTTTTTTTTTAATTCCTGCAGAAAATGTTGCAATGCAGCAGACATTATTAATTGGATGACTAATGAAAATGTGATCTATAGATGTTTATGATGACATCTTAAAAGCTGGAAGCCTTCAGAGACACGCATTCATTTCATTCCATCTGCAACCAGTAAAATAAGTTTGGATAATAGCAGTCGTAAGTGGCACTTCTTAATGAACATGAACGCATCTTTTTAAAAACCGATGGTTTGGAAGATATGTAAAAATTGTCAACAGGCATGCAAATACGAATTATACCTCCAAGCACGCTTGATTTGTCAACCTTGTTCCCAGATTAGGTAAGAACATTGGTCTAAAAATAGAAGTATGGATATGCTTTAATACACTCATTAATTTGCTATTGATTCCCAGCACATATTTGCTAGGCTTACAGTGCATATCATAAAGCTGTCAAATAGTAAAATATGAATATGCACTTCAGGGTAATGTATATTTATACCTTAAAAGCAAAATATGTAACTCAGTTAAAAAGTTTTATAAGCAAAACAGACAAATACTGGCAGTTTAGTGTTTTTGCCTATTATTTGCAATCATTAACTTTTAGCAGCTACTTGCTTATTTAAAAATATTTTTTATCTAAAATCTATAGTTGCATCAACCATTTAATTGGGCTATAAGCAGAGCCTTAAACTATACAGTATATATATATAGAGCAATACTATTCACCATGCTCTACAGATTCCACAGTAAGTGTTTTAAAGGGAAACTCCAACGAAGTATGTCCTGCAGGAAGTGGTGTATTCTTTTTAGTCTGACCCAGTGTTCTCTGCTGCCACCTCTGTCCATGTCAGGAACTGCCCAGAGCAGGAGAGGTTTTCTATGGGAATTTGCTACTGCCCTGGACAGTTCCTGACAGAGGTGGCAGCGGAGACGTACAGCAGCTGATAAGTACTAGAAAACTGGAAAACTAGAAGTAATTTACAAATCTGTTTTATTTTCTAATGCTGCGTTTACACGGAACGATTATTGTGCGAATTCGCACAATAACGATCGAATTCGAATGATAATCGTACGTGTAAACGCAGCGAACGATCAAACGACGAGCGAGAAATCGTTCATTTTGATCTTTCAACAACTTCTCAAATTGTCGTTGATCGTTCGCAAAAAATTTGCAGATCGTTCCGTGTGAGCAGTTGTTCGCCGATTTAACCAATGTGTGAGATAGGCTTAAGCGATCGCAAAATGAATTTTCCGTATGATATATCGTACTGTCTAAATGCTGATCATTATGAAAAACACATCGTTACTTCGACATCGTTAATCATACGATTGGGTATATTATCGTTTTGTGTAAACGTAGCATAAGACCAGTTAATTTAAAAATATTTTTTTTTACCCCTTTAATAATGTAATGCTCTTCTAAGGAGTTAGAGAACACCAATTGGGGAGTAATCAGTCCAATAACCAAACTCGACCCGGCACTAATTTGTCCTGCATATACCGTCACTCAGGCAAGACATGTTATACACACGTCTGAGTTGTGCTCCGTTGTATATCAGCACAGTCCAGCATAAATCCAAAATAGATAAAGAAACAGGCACTTACCCATCAACGTGTTATCTTCTTTATTTCCAATAATTTAAAAATAAAAAAAACACAGGGAGAGGGAGCATGGCAAACAGGTCTCAGCAAAGCACGTTTCGTGTTACTAAAACACTTCCTCTAGCTCAGGGGTGGGGAACCTGTGATGCGCGCCGCTCTGGAGGAGGAAGGAGCCGGCATACACAGCATCCTCCGGTGTCTGTGACAGCTGCCGGACACAGGAGGATGCTGTCTATGCCGGCTTCTTCCCCAGCAGAGCGGCGCGTGTCTTCAGTCTCCTGCGGGCCGCGCGCGATGACGTCATTTCATCGCGCCCTGCCTGCAGGAGAAGACCGGCACAGAGGACCTGGGACAGAAGAGGACATGGGCAGCGTGGGAACGGAGGTAAGGTGAGTGGGATGTTTATTTTTTTTATTTGGGGGTTAACTAGGCCACCAGGGACATGCCTGATGGGGGGGATAACTAGGCTACCAGGGACATGCCTGATGGGGGTGATAACTAGGCTACCAGGGACATGCCTGATGGGGGTTAACTAGGCCACCAGGGATATGCCTGATGGGGGTTAACTAGGCCACCTGGGATATGCCTGATGGAGGGTTAAATAGGCCACCAGGGACATGCCTGATGGGGGTTAACTAGGCCACCAGGGACATGCCTGATGGGGGTTAACTAGGCCACCAGGGACATGCCTGATGGGGGTTTACTAGGCCACCAGGGACATGCCTGATGGGGGTTAACTAGGCCACCAGGGACATGCCTGATGGGGGTTAACTAGGCCACCAGGGACATGCCTGATAGGGGTTAACTAGGCCACCAGGGATATGCCTGATGGGGGTTAACTAGGCCACCTGGGATATGCCTGATGGAGGGTTAAATAGGCCACCAGGGACATGCCTGATGGGGGTTAACTAGGCCACCTGGGATATGCCTGATGGAGGGTTAAATAGGCCACCAGGGACATGCCTGATGGGGGTTAACTAGGCCACCAGGGACATGCCTGATGGGGGTTTACTAGGCCACCAGGGACATGCCTGATGGGGGTTAACTAGGCCACCAGGGACATGCCTGATGGAGGTTAACTAGGCCACCAGGGACATGCCTGATGGGGGTTAACTAGGCCACCAGGGACATGCCTGATGGGGGTTAACTAGGCCACCTGGGACATGACTGATGGGGGTTAACTAGGCTACCAGGGACATGACTGATGGGGGTTAACTAGGCCACCAGGGACATGCCTGATGGGGGTTAACTAGGCCACCAGGGACATGCCTGATGGGGGTTAACTAGGCCACCAGGGTCATGCCTGATGGGGGTTAACTAGGCCACCAGGGACATGCCTGATGGGGGTTAACTAGGCCACCTGGGACATGACTGATGGGGGTTAACTAGGCTACCAGGGACATGACTGATGGGGGTTAACTAGGCCTAACAGAGGCATCACTGGGGGGGTTAACTAGGCCACCAGGGACATGCCTGATGGGGGTTAACTAGGCCACCAGGGACATGCCTGATGGGGGTTAACTAGGCTACCAGGGACATGACTTGGGGGTTAACTAGACTACAAGGGGCATCACTGGGGGGTCAACTACAATAGCAGGGGAACTAGGGGAACAATACTTTGCCTTGCCCTGGGTGCTGCAAACGCACGCTACTAACTGCCGCACACGGTATGCGGCCCTCGAATGATTTTATTAATGCCCGACCGGCCCTCGACATGGAAAAGGTTCCCCACCCCTGCTCTAGCTGATGATTGACCAATTGGGGAGTAGACTACATTTACTGTGTACACTAGCTAGGTCTTTATGGGAAGATTACCAGGATAGAAATGTTAGGTGAGGAACATAAGCTCCCACACCTCACACCAGGGGTGTAAAACTCAAATAGACAGTGGGCCAAAATTAAAAACTTGGACAAAGAGGCCTATTCCACGGAGCAATAATCGGCCGAATTGGCCCGATTTGGACGATTATTGCTCCGTGGAATAGAGAGAACGATCAGTCGATGATCGTGTCATCGGCTGATCGTTCATTTATGTTCAAACCTAAAATCATCGGTCGCCACCCGCGCATCACTGCGTGGAATAGCGGTCTGCGGCGGGCGACTGAGGATTCCAAAAGCAACATACATTATCTAACCATGTTGCAGGGCTTCTCCTGTGCTCCTCTTCCTCCCGGTCCCGCACGCAGCAGCAGCTTTGGTGCGGCCTGTTTAGCAGACAGACTGCTCAGCCAATCACTGGCCAGGACCACCGCGGCCAGTGATTGGCTGAGTGGTCTGTCAGCTCAGACAGGCCGCATCAAAGCTGCTGCTGCGCGCGGGAGGAAGAGGAGGGCAGGAGAAGCTTTGAAACATGGTTTGGTAATGCATGATGTTTAAACAAGGGCTGCAAGGACATTGGTAACGATTACGGTAACAATGGTCTTGTTCATTTTTCATGGCGCCGTATACGATCCAGCCGTAAGCTCATACGCAGTGTGCACTGTGTGGGCGTATATCGTATACTTTCAAGCGAACGCATGAACCTCAAAACTACGTTAATATATTCGCGGTTCGCACTACGGACGGATTTATATGCAGTGTGAACATAGCCTAAAACATACAAAACCAAAACTTGTCCCGCAATTTTAAATCAGGTATTGCCACTTTTGGAAATGTCTGAAATATGAAAATATCCTCATTTTTCATGGCTTGTGCTTTATTTTTTACTGGGTTAAAAAAAAGTGTTTCAGTGGAAAACCCCTTTAAAGAGGGGAAACAATCCTACCAGAAAGCATGTCTGAAATCTGCAATTTATTTTTCTCTTATCAAGCAAAATAAAATTGCAGTATTTACAAAGATAACTTATTTCCCAGATGTAGAGTCTCCAGTTTCCCATGTTTGTCTCTTTAGCTGCACAAATGATATAACGATGGCATAGATTTCAAGCAATTGCAGAAATTAGTGTGCTTTAATTGAACAGCTTTCCAATATCTTGCGGCCAACTTGTCAAGCATGCACTTATAAGTTAATTTATGAACAGCTGATAGTCTGTTATGTATTTGTGAAAGCTGAAAGCTAAAAACAGAAGAGCAAAATCAAGAAAGGACTATGAATATACATAATGCAGGGACAAGTAAAATTTGTGTCACCTCTAAGAAAAAAAAAACAAGACAAAACAATGGCAAACAGATTAAAATGGCTTATGACAGTGAGCACGGTGCGGAGATCAGACGTGGAGCAGAGAAAATGAAGGTCAGCACTGAAATAGTCAAAAGCATAACTGGTCCCACTTTATAGGCTTCCAATTTTTTTTTCCATATATGCTCTAAAGCTACTAAAATGTAGTACTAAGAAGAGTTACTATGACCTTGGCTGGCATAAATTGGCTCTGTGACTAAGGAAACTGTGGATGAGAGGGCTCTTTGGTTCAAGAAGAAGTTAATAGAATTATGGATGGCATTATGGAACACTTAGGGCCCTATTACATGGAGCGATTATCTGCTGAATAAAGCAACAATAAGGACAACAATCAGCCGAGGAATAGTGTAATAGTGATTCAAGGCCAATGGCTGATGCAAGGGTAAAGAGAGTAATAAAGACATATACTTACCTGTCCTGCTGCCTTTTCCCTGCTTACCACAGCTTCTGCTGAAACTTCTGAAGCTGTCTCTGAAGTGAGAGGGCAACATGCAGGAGGACACCAGGAGCATGGACAGGTAAGTATATCACTTTATTATTTTTTTCACACATTAATTTTAACTTTATTATTTACTATATAAAGCACGGGCTGCATGGACATCATTAACCATATATATACTGTACATACCTTGCTGCACAATGATCAAGCCATATAATAGGGTCTGTAAGCAAGTGACAATCTAGGGGATCTGCACCACTTACCCAGCACACAGTGATGTCTAATATGGCCCTTAGATTGAAGCTTCTATAGATGGCATTATAAGATTCTCGGACTGTGGTACAAGTTAATTGGACGATGACTGACTTTGTGAGACATCCAAAATTTAAGGGGCTATATAAAAAACAAAAAACCTGTTGAAATTGATGATTTAATAAGACACAGTAGAGCACTGCATGAAAGATACCTTGCTGTTTTTTTTTCACTTTTATTTTTTTTTTGTAGCTCAAATGTGTAGGTTTTATTTCATATTTGAGTCACAGAAAATAGTGCTAATGTTTTAAGAGGAAATGATTAATCACATTTTTATAGCTATGCGCATACAGTATATGGTAAATTGAGCAATAAGTCAGTCGCTGGCCTAGCTGTCTTGCTTGCATTACTTAAATTATAGCTGGAGGTAAACATAAAAGAACAACAGATTCTAATTAATGCAAACAGTAAAAATGAAAAATTGTAACATATAGTATCAAACGCTTGTGTAAGGTGCCAATAAGTTGTTTGATCTAATGAAATAATTAGATTTGTTATTCTTTTGCGATTTTCCTTAAAACAGAATATGAACTAAATTGTAATTTCAAACATCTTGAAAAGAATAAATGCTAACTGTATAAGATCAAGTCAAGAGACTTCCAGTTCCAGCGCACACAGGATGGCAGCACTGTGAAGGAGCTCCCACAGTAACTCGCTATAGACTCGGCTCACAGCTGTTACCCGTTACCACGGTGAATACCAGAACGCCTGACATACTCCTCTACCCGCTAGGGACATGGAGAAACAACAGCAGCGCGCTGGGAAGCAACACAGAGCCCCCTCTTCCTCTATACCTCTCCCACAGAGGGAGAAGACAAAATCCAAGATGGCTGTGTCTCCTCACACAGCAGCGCAGCACAGCACCACAGGAGACACAAATATAAATCATTCACCTCCTGCTTCATCTGAAATGGTCACAAATGACCTCAACACTGAATCTTTTATTCCTGGACTGTCTATTTCCTGTAAATCACTAGCCATAGAAGTGGCCAAAATAATAATACCAGACATTACTGCTTCCTTGGAAGCCACTATAATGACCTCACTATCTGCTATACAGGGAGACATTTCTCATCATACCTCCCAAATACATGAATTAGAAGAGCGCCTAGGGTTAGTGGAGGATGAACTAGCCATGACTAAATCTAAGCTACAAACAACTATGAAACTTAATGCAACATTAAGGGACAAGACAGATGATCTAGAAAATAGATCAAGATGGAGTAACCTTCGCATAATAGGTCTGCCTGAAAGCATAGCATTGTCACAATTATCCATCATCTGTACCTCAGAATTACCACAGACCCTAGGTTTACAAGGCTCTTGTGAAGTAGAAAGGGCACATCGTATAGGCAAACACCATAACCCCTTCCAAAAAGGCTACTACTAACAAACCGAGACACGTAATAGTCACTTCCAATCGTCCCTGCGGCAGCACAACAGAGGGTAATCACAGTTTCTACCTCCTACTAACAGAAGAACCAATCACAATTATACATGACTAATAAAATAATTAATGATCATTAGCAGCTGGGACCCATCCCCTTGCTATAAGAACCCCCCACAAACCACACTAGGTGTGTTTTTTTCTTCTGTTCTACTGAGAAGAACCTTTTTTTCCTAGTCAAGGGTGTTGTGAGTGTGTCTCATTCTACCCTCCCCTGGGTTACCTGCTGCCCGGTGTTGGTTTACACAGGTTTTGGGGTTGTGCAACGACAGCTCTGTCCCCGGTGTCTGGGGACTTCTGGTGTGATTTATCCGGCCCGGCTTCCCGACAGTGTCAGCCGCGGGACCCGTCATGGAAACGTGTCTGGTAAGTAATGGGAGGGGCTTCCTACCTACCTACCGATACCTACGTGCGCGGGCCTCTCTCTGTATAGTGCTTTGTGCCGGTCATTTGGAGTCTCCGCCCACTCACCGGTCCTCGTTATGGGAGCCCCGGTATCCTGAAGGGAGGCAGTCTTTTTTCCTTGGGTCAGGGGGACAAGTCGTTTGGCTCCTCCTACTACACCCAGCCGCAGCTTTACCCTTACAGGCCCGGTACCGGCTGACGTCATCTTGGGCTGAAGCGATGCGATTGGTGGATCGGGTGAGACCTTCCGGGAATGTTATATTAGGCTGATGTGCTGTGTGCTCTGTGGTCATCAGGTACTTCTGGGGTCTGTGTGTTCTGTGCCCCTGAGCCCATCTGCCTTACTGTTTTCCTTTCTGCTATGTTTGTTTGCCATTGCCTATCTCTTCATTACAGAATGGATAGCCAGCGAAGTTCCTCCCCAGCAGGGAAAAGGCAGCAAAAAGACAGACATAGATTGTGCAGTGGATGTCAACAACCACTTCCGGATGACTGCTCATCCGACGTCTGTCAGGGATGCATGCATTCAGCACCATCAGAAGGTTTCCAGGCTCAAGCCAGTGATTTTCTGGGTTGGTTCAAGTCTCAGCTATCAGATGTCTTCAGAGAGGTAAAAGTCCAACATAATGCACCAGGCAGCATGCTATCTGCTCCGGTATTTGTGCTGTCCTCTCCAGCTGTCTCAGAGTCGGCCGCTCATTATTCGGGCTCTGATCCTGATCCAGAACCAGAAGTCGGTACCCCAGATAGAGGTCTGACTGATGACTACTACCTTTTTCACAAGGATCAAGCAGCAGCTTTGATTAATTCTGTAAAGAAAACGGTAGAAGGTGAGCCAAGTACATCTAAATTACCTAAAAAGGAGGCTCTTTTTTTATTTTCCAGAGAGTTCTCATGACTCTCTTCCAAGTCAGCCGTTATTGGATGCCATCATGCAGGCTGAGTGGGCCAAGCCAGAGAGAAAGGCGGACCTGGGGTCAATGTTCAGATCGGTGTATAGGTTGGACCCTGAGTGTACTGAGGCATGGAAGTCAGCTCCCAAGGTGGATTTGGCAGTTGCCAGGCTTTCTAAAAACTCCATGTTCCCGTTTGACGATTCCTCTATGCTAAGAGACCAAATGGACAGGCGGGCTGATGGTTCTCTAAAAAGGGGCTTACCTGGGGGCTGCCCAGGCTGTAAAAGCCTCTATCGCCTCTATGTCGGTCGCTCGTGCGCTGAGGGTCTGGCTTAGCCGTCTTGCCAAAGACCTTAAGGATGGAGTCTGCCGAGAAGATATCTTGAAAGACATTCCAGATATGAAATTGGCTTCTGAATTTTTGGCAGATTTTCTGTTGGATATCATACGGCTTAATGCCAAAACTATGGCAGCATCTACAGCCGCCAGGAGGGCGCTATGGCTGAAAGAATGGGCAGGTGATGTTACATCAAAAAAACATTTTTGTTCCCTCCCTTTTGAAGCAGGAAATCTGTTTGGTGATCAGCTGACGCCCATCCTGGAGGGTATGAGTGCGAAAAAAGGGGTAGCTTTTCCCCAACCTCCCAAGAAGCCCAGGTGTGGAGGACAACAGAGGTCCTTTTGTAGGTCCCCAGCAAGGAGGCGTTTTCAACAGAGACCCAAACAGGAGAAGTCCCGCTATCAGAACAACTCCTCTTACAAAAAGAAACCTGCACCAGGATCGGGAAAAGGCTCTAGCTTTTGACGCCAGAAGCAAGGTGGGGGGCAGACTAACTCAATTTGCTGCCGCTTGGTCTCGAACCTCTGCAGATTCATGGGTCACGTCTGTGGTGACCAGGGGTTACTCCCTGGAGCTGACCAGCACTCCCCCACACACCTACTTCTGCAACCATTGCGGACCTCAAGTCTGCAAGCTGGTGAAAGAATTCTTTCTAAAAGGTGCCCTGGAAGTAGTTCCCTTACATCAAAGAGGTTATGGCGTCTACTCCCGAATATTCGCAGTACCCAAGAAGGGAGATTCATGGAGACTGGTAGTGGATCTAACATTCTTGAATCTATTCATGACAAAATGACATTTCAAGATGGAGTCCATCAAGTCGGTCATAGCAGTCCTGCAGCAAGGAGACTACATGTCCACATTAGATCTAAGGGACGCTTACTTGCATATTACCATCCTCAAGAGTCATCGCAAGTTTCTCAGGATTGCAGTGTCTTCAGAAGGCCGCACAGACCTCTACCAGTTCACCTGCCTGCCTTTCGGTCTCTCTTCTGCACCTTCGTCTTCAGGGCGTTTATATCGTTCCGTATTTGGACGATTGGCTGGTCAAAGCCCCATCTCGGAAGATCCTCTCCCAGCATCTCCAGCTGACTCAAGCAACCCTGGAGGAACACGGATTTATCATCAACACACAGAAGTCGTGTCTATCCCCAGCCAGGATATGCAAGTTCCTGGGGTTCACAATCGACTCAGTCACCATGAAGCTATTCCTATCTCCCGAGAGGGTCGATCGCCTATTGTCAGAGGTCTCTCACTTACTCCTAGGACCAGAGGTGACAGTTCGCTCAGCAATGAGTGTACTTGGGCTCATGACGTCATCGCTGGACACTGTTCCTTGGGCCAGGGCTCACCTGAGGCCCCTGCAGCACAATGTGTTATCCCAATGGAACAGGAAGCCGTGGGGTCTGGACAGGACCATAGCATTATCACATTCCACGAGGGCGGATCTGGAATGGTGGCTGTGTCCGGACAAGGTCTCTCTGGGAAGGTCGTTGTCCAGTCCCCCTCGTCTGGTTCTGACCACAGATGCGTCCGCAGTAGGGTGGGGTGCCCACCTGGACGGTCAGTGGGTTCAACGAAAGTGGTCCAGAACAGAGGCTTCATTCTCATCGAATCGCAGGGAGCTGAGAGCGATTCGCCTAGCCCTATGTCATTTTCGTCCTCTGGTCCAGCAACACAGTGTCCTTGTGCAGTAGGACAATCTTCCCTCTGTGTTCTACGCGAACAAGCAGGGCGGCACAAGGTCACTGCAACTAATGGAGGAGTGCAGTTGCCTCATGGCTTGGGCAGAAGTTCATCTCCTGGATCTCCATGCAGTGCACATTCGGGGCTCTCTCAATGTGCAAGCCGATCTGCTGAGCAGGAAGAGTTTGAATCCAGCAGAATGGAGTCTCCACCCAGAAGTGTTCACAGAAATAACTGCGAGGTTTGGGACACTGATGATGGACATTATGGCGACAAGGGAGAACTCGAAGTTCTGCTCGATTTACAAAGCCGATCACCCGGACCACCTGGACGGTCTATCAATTTCATGGACCCACAAATTTCTTTATGTGTTCCCTCCTTTTCCTTTGATAATGAGGGTTCTGGTCAAGGTGAAAGAGGACAAGGCGTCAATTCTAGCAGTTCTGCCATTGGCCCAAACATTAGCCAAAGGTCGCATCTGGGAGATCCCGTTGAGAGCAGACATTCTCAGCCAATCAGGTCTGTTGCATCCTTGCCCGGAGAAGCTGAAGCTAACAGCTTGGCTGTTGACTGGCTAGCCAACCAGTCCCAGGACTTGTCAGAAGACGTCATACAAATCCTTGCGGCTGCCCACAGGCCAGCTACGATCAAAGTTTATAGCCGAGTATTGAGAGTATTTACGGCATGGTGTAATATACACAATATCTCTTCTCCATCAGTGGCTCAAATTCTGGAGTTCCTCAAAGAGGGTTTCAACAAGAATTTGAAGTTTAATACACTTCGTGTACATTTCTCGGCTATTAATTCTCACTTTTCTGGTGCATTCTCTAACCATCCACTCATATGCAAATTCTTTAAGGCAGTAAAAAATCTTCGACCTCCAGTCAAAAATCCTGTTCCATCATGGGGTCTGCCGATCGTGTTGGAAGCCTTATCTCGCCCTCCCTTCGAGCCACTCGCAGAAGTCGACATCAGACTGGCATCATGGAAGACCCTTTTTCTAGTGGCAATCACCTCAGCTAAAAGGGTTGGTGAAATCCAGGCTTTCTCATCGGAACATCCTTATTTGAGAATTTTGCAGGATTGTTTAATTCTCAGAATGAAGCCATCTTTTCTTCCAAAAGTGCCTTCAACATGTAACATCAACCAGGAAGTCTTCCTGCCAGATTTCTACCCTGTTCCTCAGAATGAGTCAGAGGTTAACCTTCATTCATTGGACGTTAAAAGAGCAGTCTTATGTTACCTGGAGAGATCGAAGGACTTTAGAATTTCCGACTCTGTTCCTCCAATATGTGGGACCGAACAAGGGAAAGCAAGCATCTAAAGCAGGCATGTCCAAACTTTTTTCGAAGAGTGCCAAATTTGATGAAGTGAACATGTGCGAGGGCCGACCATTTTACATGCTACATGCTATATGCTTTATAACACAGGCAGATAATAGCAAGCTGGATACCTGGGGGGCCGTAAAAGTTCGGAACGCGGGCCGCAAATGGCCCTCCGGCCGGACTTTGGACATGCCTGATCTAAAGCATCCTTGTCTCGTTGGATTAAGAATACCATCAACCTCTGCTATACTTCTTCTGGCCTTAGCCCTCCAGACGGAATCCGTGCCCACTCAACCAGGTCGACCGCAGCATCTTGGGCAGAACTGGCGCAAGTCTCATTAGATCAAATATGTTGAGCAGCCTCCTGGTCGTCGCCAGTCACCTTCATAAAGCATTACAGACTGGATGTCCTACCCAACAGAGAGGCGTCCTTTGGCAGAAGTGTGCTTAATATGGCTGCTACTTGATTTGCCCTCCCTCTATATTTTTGTATTGCTGTGCATGTCCCTCTGTTGTGCTGCCGCAGGGACGATTGGAAAGTTCAGATTTTCCTTACCGAAATCTTTTCTTTCCATGAGTCCCAAGGCAGCACAAGGTACCCTCCCTCATTAAATATATTGCTGCATACATCACGCCTAGTGTGGTTTGTGGGGGGTTCTTATAGCAAGGGGATGGGTCCCAGCTGATAATGATCATTAATTATTTTATTAGTCATGTATAATTGTGATTGGTTCTTCTGTTAGTAGGAGGTAGAAACTGTGATTACCCTCTGTTGTGCTGCCTTTGGACTCATGGAAAGAAAAGATTTCGGTAAGGAAAATCTGAACTATATCTTAATTATGCAGATAAAGCTGCTATTTTACAGGCGTTCAGGAAAATGAAAACTGAAGTTCTTATAAGAGGTCACAAAATTCTGATATTCAATGACTATTCTGCTACAGTAGTCCAAAAACGAAAAGCATTTGCACCAATATGTACGGCTCTAGTACATCAGCAAATAAGATTTGCACTCCTCTTCCCTGCTATTCTAAAAGTCTTGAAATCAGATGGATCTACCAGTGTATACCAGACCCCTGAAGAAGCTTCGTCTCTCCTAGAGAATTTGAGAGACCCGACTTCTGCTACTCCTCCTGTAGATAAGAACAAGAGACGACGTCTTGATAGTCCTACATCTCATTTAGTAGATATGGAGTGATGAACTATACTGACTAACATGTCTAACAAGAGTCATCATCTTACTTCAGATATTTATTTATATCTCCTATTCCTTTATATTCCATAATTTTTCTCCCTTTACTTTTTCTCCTCCTATTCTACTATGACTTCTTAAGGTCTCACCTTAAAGAGTTTTACTTTACCAAATTAGTCATAACAGTTGTTTACTTGTACAAATCCTGCTTGAATAGGAAAATGTATAGGAAGAGATATTGCTATGTAGTATTATTGATATTAGTGAGTTACGTTTTCTCGCCATGTTTCTATTTGTTTTCTGTTTCTTCTTTTTCTTGTATCTTTCTATTTTCTCACCAGGCTATATGCCCACTCGGAGTCAGCGAATACTCTGTATGTTTCTGTGCGAAAAAAGTGAATAAAAAAGATCAAGTCAACACCGATCTTACATACATACCATTAGAGATGGGCGAACCTTGAGCATGCTCAAGTT
Organism: Dendropsophus ebraccatus; assembly: GCF_027789765.1. Taxonomy (NCBI): domain Eukaryota; kingdom Metazoa; phylum Chordata; class Amphibia; order Anura; family Hylidae; genus Dendropsophus; species Dendropsophus ebraccatus. The sequence goes on from NC_091459.1 coordinate 54,694,340, forward strand.
GATCCGAACCCGAACTTTTGGCATTTGATTAGCGGTGGCTGCTGAAGTTGGATAAAGCCCTAAGGCTATTTGGAAAACATGGATATAGTCATTAGCTGTATCCATGTTTTGCAGACAACCTTAGAGCTTTATCCAAGTTCAGCAGCCCCAGCTAATCCAATGCCGATCGTTCGGGTTCGGATCAACTCGAACCCGAACCCGGTTCGCTCATCTCTACATACCATACATTCACAGCCTCCTGAACAAAATATGAAGGATAAGAATGACAAGAATGGTACTGTCTCTAAAAGAAAGTGTTTTTGGATAGTCCCTTTGAGTTATCTTAGTACACTAAGGGCCCTTTTACACGGAAAGATTATCTGACAGATTATCTGCCAAAGATTTGAAGCCAAAACCAGGAGTGGATTTGAAAAGAGGAGAAATCTCTTTCCTCTATTACCTGATCTGTTTATGGTCCATTCCTGGCTTTGGCTTCAAATCTTTGGCAGATAATCTGTCAGATAATCTTTCCGTGTAAAAGGGCCCTAAGGCTATGTTCACACTGCGTATGAGACCGGCCGTTCCGTGACCCCGGGCCGGGTCACGGAACGGCCGGTCTCTGGCCGGATGATTTTTCGGCTGCAGAGCTCTGATGCGGGCACATCAGCGCACGCCCGCATCAGAGCTTCCCATAGCCCACAGTGAAGCAAGCGGCCGGAGCCGCTTGCTTAACTGTGTGAACTGACAGGTCTTTCTGCGGCCGGAATTCACTGAATTCCGGCCGCAGAAAACTGACCTATCAGTTGTTTGCGGCGGCGTATGGGATCGCTCCCCATGTGTGTACGCTCTGGCCGGGATCCCATAGAACAACAGGCATTGTTCCACCGCGGTAAAAGTACGGCCGTTGTTGCCATCAGCAACAACGGCCGTACTTTTACGTAGTGTGAACATAGCCTCAACCTGTAAAATATTATATCAACAGATGTATGTCAAAGCTTTCATCCTCCTCTTCACTACTGCAGGGCTATTATTTTATGATCTGACATGGACAAAGCTCTGGATAATCGCACCCATGTTCTCGCACCATTAATGAATTAGTGAATATTTTTTACTTGGACTTAAAAAAATACCTAAAAGGTATGAAAGATTGGTTGTAAAATAATGATGTCTTTATTACTTAGAATCAATATGCTGGTAATAAACTGACATGCTGTGTAAATAACATACAGTGGTCCTTACATACAGTGGCCATTAACTTACAATGGCCTCAGGATACAATATTTCCAATATACAATGGTCATTTCTGGACCATTGTAACCTGAGACCAGACTCAACATACAATGCTACAGACAATCAGGATCTTCAGCACATGGGAAAAACTAGATGTATCTAGTATCTCCTCTTTACAGTACAGTGTGATAGTACATGTCCTGTACTGCTGTGTGTGTCTAGTATCTCCTCTTTACAGTACAGTGTGATAGTACATGTCCTGTACTGCTGTGTGTGTCTGGTATCTCCTCTCTACAGTATAGTTTGATACTACATGTCCTGTACTGCTGTGTGTCTAGTATCTCCTCTCTACAGTATAGAGAGATACTACATGTCCTGTACTGCTCTGTGTCTAGTATCTCCTCTCTACAATACAGTGCGATACTACATGTCCTGTACTGCTGTGTGTGTCCAGTATCTCCTCTACAGTACAGTGTGATACTACATGTCCTGTACTGCTGTGTGTCTAGTATCTCCTCTCTACAGTACAGTGTGATACTACATGTCCTGTACTGTTGTGTGTGTGTAGTATCTCCTCTTTACAGTACAGTGTGATAGTACATGTCCTGTACTGCTGTGTGTCTAGTATCTCCTCTCTACAGTATAGTTTGATACTACATGTCCTGTACTGCTGTGTGTCTAGTATCTCCTCTCTACAGTATAGAGAGATACTACATGTCCTGTACTGCTCTGTGTCTAGTATCTCCTCTCTACAATACAGTGCGATACTACATGTCCTGTACTGCTGTGTGTGTCCAGTATCTCCTCTACAGTACAGTGTGATACTACATGTCCTGTACTGCTGTGTGTCTAGTATCTCCTCTCTACAGTACAGTGTGATACTACATGTCCTGTACTGTTGTGTGTGTCTAGTATCTCCTCTTTACAGTACAGTGTGATAGTACATGTCCTGTACTGCTGTGTGTGTCTGGTATCTCCTCTCTACAGTATAGTTTGATACTACATGTCCTGTACTGCTGTGTGTCTAGTATCTCCTCTCTACAGTATAGAGAGATACTACATGTCCTGTACTGCTCTGTGTCTAGTATCTCCTCTCTACAATACAGTGCGATACTACATGTCCTGTACTGCTGTGTGTGTCCAGTATCTCCTCTACAGTACAGTGTGATACTACATGTCCTGTACTGCTGTGTGTCTAGTATCTCCTCTCTACAGTACAGTGTGATACTACATGTCCTGTACTGTTGTGTGTGTGTAGTATCTCCTCTTTACAGTACAGTGTGATAGTACATGTCCTGTACTGCTGTGTGTCTAGTATCTCCTCTCTACAGTATAGTTTGATACTACATGTCCTGTACTGCTGTGTGTGTCTACAGTACAGTGTGATACTACAGGTCCTGTACTGCTGTGTATGTCTAGTATCTCCTATCTACAGTACAGTGTGAAAGGACATGTCCTGCATTGCTCTTTACCTGTGTCATGATGAGCTTTTCTTTTCGGCACCAAGTAAGGCAGGCAGGCTTAAGCTGGTCCGAATGAAGGTTGGAGCTCCACCTCCTAACCCCCCTTCTTATAGGAGCCCTCCCTCTGGTGAGTAAACCCCACCCATTCCCAACCCCTTTAGTGTCTAGACCCTCTCACACTTAAAGCGTAACTGTCATGTTTTTTTTTATTGCAGAAATCAGTAGTATAAGCGATTTTAAGAAACTCTGTAATAGGTTTTATCAGCCAAAAAAGCCTCTTTCTGTACTCAAGAAGCAATCTCCCAGCCTCCCCCCCTGACTTCTTATCTGTGCATTATCAGGCAAACATGTCTTCATTACAGAGAAGCCAGTGAAGACGGGTTTTGCTCTCTCCATTGTAAGCCTATGAAGGGGAGAGGGGCTGAGGGAGATGAGGGAGCAGGAAGAGGTGACATGAAGGTCAGCTGTTTGTAGACAGTCTGGACACCTAAAACGCTAAATTCAGGTGTCAGAAAGGTCAGTGCTTATCTATGAACTTACTGAGAGAAGATTGCAGGGTGTTGTGCCGTGCAGAAATCCTCCGTGCTCAGTCACTCCTAACAGCCCCTCCCCTCTCCATAGCCACATAATGGAGACAGAAAGCGCTCGTTTGCTCCTCTAGACGACCCGTGGAATAGGGCCATTAGCGGCCTGCACTCTGAAGCTGCAGCTGCGGGACCAGGAAGCATGCAGAGCGCAGGAGAAGAACGGGAGCATGGACAGGTAACGTATTAACTGTTTGGGCAGGGCTGCACAGACATCACTAACGATGTACGTGCAGTCCTTGCTAAATGAATATCAGGCAGGTAACGTGTAATAGACCCAGTAAATGAGCGTCGATCTGGCAGATCTAGCCTTCATCAGCCCGTGTAATAATACCCTTAGTACCCTTGGGACCGCAGCGGACAGTGATTGGCTGAGCAGACTGTCTGCTTAGAGAAGCTGCAGTGCGCAGTGCTGGGAAGATAGCAGAAGGCAGGAAGAGACTGGGAGCATGGACAGGTAATGTAGTAACTGTTTATTTGTCAGCCGTCGGTCGTGCTTCGCTATTACACATAGTGTTGCACACCTGGCGATTTTAGGTCAGGGCCTAAATAAATGATCAGCAAATGATCGTTTCATCAGCTGATCATTGTCTCTATTACATGGAGCGATAATCATTTCATGTAATAGGGCCCTTACTCTCAATTTTAGCTAGTGGCAAAACACCATGACTCAATTGTGTGTGTAACCTATTTAACAATTCCTACACAGTATCATAACACGCAAAAGTATCATGTATATGTGGAAAGTGTCAGAGCTAGGTCTTTATTGTAGCTATGCTGAGTGTAATGTAGGAAAAAAATCAATGAAGAAGATAATGAAGTAATAATGCCTCTTAGCAGATATTCATCAAAAGAAGAAGATGGAGAAAGACAGAAAGAGAAGACACAATTTATCCAGAGAAAATTGAGAAAGATTACCCTATAAAGGATTGCCTTCGCTATAGCTACATGTCTATCAATCTCTTAAAAGCAAATCTGGCATTTTTCATTGAGACAAGAACACTCCAGGATCTTTTTCGGGTTAGTCTGCACTGTCTCAAATAGTCTTCCTTTAATTCCGAATTAATTCCATTTTGTACAGAATGCAGAGTATACTGTCCTAATGCTCAGTAGTTGTTTTGGAAAAGTAGACACTAATGGCTGGTGGGTAGAAGTCTGTCCCATGATTGTCATTGCATGTTACATGGAATTCCTAGTAAGATTGTGCTAGACCTCTAACATTAGAGTGGACTTCTATGTATCTAGTACATAGATAATGCAGGTCTGGGGCAGGACCCACTAAGGGCTTAATGCCACGTTCCGTGCACACAGCGTATGTACAGACGGATTATCGGAACAGAAATAAAAAAAAGTTCCATACCGCTCTACCATAGTAAACAGAGATATCACATAAGGTCTCTATATCTTTAGGTTTCCAGTCGAGAAGTGCATCCGATCCATCCATGGACATGCAGGGCAAGTGCTTCTTAAAATGCATACAGCTTAGCATTCTGCAACGTGTTTAGTTAATGCTGTGATAAAGATGTAAATGTTGAAAAGCATTGCAGAACACCTTTTAAGAAGAACTTGAATTAAAGATTATTGATTTTATGGGAGAAATTGTGCTGGGATCTGAACTCTCGGCTTTATGTATCATTATAATGCTGGGAGCTCTGAAACAGTTTAAATCTTTTCACAGTACTGTACTGACTCATCATGCCCAGAGTTCCGATAATCCGTTCCACTGCACACCATCCATAAAAATGGCATGTGCACGAAATGTTGGAATTGGCCCACACCAGAGAGACCACACCAGTTACATTGTAGAAACAACAGTTCTTTACTGGAACACAGGAAGAATTAGTCTTCTCCAGCAGGTGGGGCACACTCTCAGGCTAGGTTCACACTGTGTCAGTCTCTATTCTAAGTCCCTGTTGCAGTCCATTGACAAAGGATTGCTGCACCGATAGATACAAATGGTGTCCTGTTTTTTCACACAGACTCTACAGCAGAGGATTTGAACGTGTGCAATTGAAAAAAAAAATACCCAAGCAAGGGTAGCAATAAAATAAAATAAATTGTACTCACCCTTCAGGTTGCCACCATTGTAGCATCTTCACAAGGGATGGTCCGAACCGAGTTCGGTTCGGGTTCGTACGAACTCGAACCCTCGGTGATGATTCCCGCTGTCTGCCCGCTCTGTGCAGCGGGCGGATCCAGCGGGAGGACCGCCTGGAAAACTGGGATACAGCCATAGTCATAGGCTGTATCCCAGTTTTCCAGGCGTTCCTCCCACTGTATCCGCCCGCTCCAAGGAGCGGGCAGACAGCGGGAATCTGCTGCCTTGGCAGGTTCGGACCATCTCTAATCCCCACCATTCCAGAGTCCTCTGTTGGAATTGGCCCTTTACACGCAGCACATGACTCTTCAGCCAGTCATTGGCTTTAGGTGAGGTCAGGTGAGTATAGTTTGTTACTATTTTGCTTTCCAGTCCCTGTTCCTTTGTAACTTTTAAACATATTTAAAAAAAAAAACTTAAATGATTGTGTTGCCCACACCTCTTGAACCCCTTGTATTGTGTCTTCCCCAGTTCCCATACCTTAATAGTGCAATTGCCATGTTGTGCTCCTCCCTCTTCCCCTGATTTTTTACTCCTGATTTTGTCTTTTCTTGCTCCTCCACCTAGCCCAGCAAGTTCTATCGCTCAGCTATGCCCCGATATGTTCCTGCCTCTTTCCTCCATTCTCGTAATGATCAGGAGAAGAAGCTGGGAATGATTTACAAGCGTCTCTCCGCTTGTTCTCCTTATTGGACGGGACAGAAACTGTGTCTGCCTGCTTTTACAATAACATAAAGTAATGTCCATTAACCAAAAAAAACTTCAGAGACACGTGATTACAGCAGATTACAGCCCACAAGCCGTGACTTCTTGGAAGACAAAGAGTAACCCAATACCTAGATGAAAAGTCTTCGCATATAGTGTGTGACCTAATAAAAGTATGTTTCTGCACTGGATACTGGTATTGCACCAGCCGATGGACTCTGGTGTTTTGGGGGGACTTGTCACGGTGGCCACCCCTGGCCCCACTACAACTGGAACTTCGGTAGGACTAGTGTGAAGTGTAGTGTAGGTGCAAGTGCGGTAGCTGAGATGAGTCCCAACCAGATGTTAACTTTACTTTTAATTTCTACTGTCAGCAAAACATTTACTGTTCTCTTGCAAAAGCTCTTTAGTAAAGTTGTTCTATTTTTCTATCAAATGCACAAGACTGTCTACCTCTGTCTGCACCAGCACCTATACACATACCTTGGGTTATTTTCCCCCTCTTCTGTGGGTGGCGGTGCCGACATCCCAGGTGGGTCAGTTGACACTCCAGGTTGCCATGACAAGAGCCCAAGGGACCCGCAGCAAACCTGGAAGGCTACCGACCATTTTGGGGAATACAAACCAGCCATACACAAACAGGTATCAACATCACACCTGAGTGCTGGACTAGCACTGGCATCACAACAAGTAACATCTATAAACATTAGCCGAGGCTTAGAGACGTTACCACTCACATAGTTGAGCGTCATCAGTAAAGAGCTAAGTTAAAGGGGTACTCCGGCACTGATAAAAAAAACAACCAATCAATCATAAACATAGTTTTTATATTTACGGTTCAGGGAAGAAAAAGAGTGCTGCACCTCACACCTATGGCTGATACTAGTACCTCTCGGCTGCATAAAAAACATCAGAATTCTGTATGTGAATTGATCAAGCCACACTGCCCCATGTACCTTGTGCAGGTATCTGATACACATGGGTCCCTACACTAAGTCCACACTGTGCCGTTCAGCAACCACCACCCCCGCAGGTGTGCACAGTCAGGGAAGGGAGGCCATGGAACGGCCCTGCAACCCCCATGCCACAGGATCAGACCCAAAAATGCCACACCAAAACCCAGCCAGCACCACCGGCGGAGGAAGCTGCCCCCAAACAGCACAAGTCTGGATAAGGTATTGCACTCACCATAGCTATTACAGATAGAATGGGACAGAAAGGAGGGATTAAAACCATAAGCACTTAGGTGTCTCCTGCTAATTGCGGTCATGTGGGTCTCACCAGGAGGAGTGCAAAACACGGAGAAAAGAGAGAAACAAAATACGGTACAGGGAAGAAAAAGAGTGCTGCACCTCACACCTATGGCTGATACTAGTACCTCTCGGCTGCATAAAAAACATCAGAATTCTGTATGTGAATTGATCAAGCCACACTGCCCCATGTACCGCGTGCAGGTATCTGATACACATGGGTCCCTACACTAAGTCCACACTGTGCCGGTCAGCGACCCCCCCCCCACACACAGGCGTGCACAGTCAGGGAAGGGAGGCCATGGAACAGCCCTGTAACCCCCATGCCACAGGACCAGACCCAAAAATGCCACACCAAAACCCAGCCAGAACAACCGGCGGAGGAAGCTGCCCCCAAACAGCAAGTCTGGATAAGGGGGTTACAGGGCCGTTCCATGGCCTCCCTTCCCTGACTGTGCACGCCTGCGGGGGTGGTGGTTGCTGACCGGCACAGTGTGGACTTAGTGTAGGGACCCATGTGTATCAGATACCTGCACGAGGTACATGGGGCAGTGTGGCTTGATCAATTCACATACAGAATTCTGATGTTTTTTATGCAGCCGAGAGGTACTAGTATCAGCCATAGGTGTGAGGTGCAGCACTCTTTTTCTTCCCTGAACCGTAAATTGTTTCTCTCTTTTCTCTGTGTTTTGCACTTCTCCTGGTAAGACACACATGACCGCAACTAGCAGAAGACACCTGAGTGCTCATGGTTTTAATCCCTCCTGTCTGTTCCATTCTATCTGTGATAGCTATGGTGAGTGCAATACCTTATCCAGACTTGTGCTGTTTGGGGGCAGCTTTCTCCGCCGGCGGTGCTGGCTAGGTTTTGGTGTGGCATTTTTGGGTCTGGTCCTGTGGCATGGGGGTTGCAGGGCCGTTCCATGGCCTCCCTTCCCTGACTGTGCACGCCTGCGGGGGTGGTGGTCACTGACCGACACAGTTTGGACTTAGTGTAGGGACCCATGTGTATCAGATACCTGCACGAGGTACATGGGGCAGTGTGGCTTGATCAATTCACATACAGAATTCTGATGTTTTTTATGCAGCCGAGAGGTACTAGTATCAGCCATAGGTGTGAGGTGCAGCACTTTTTTTCTTCCCTGAACCATAGTTTTTATATTTACCATCTCTCCTGAGCCTGTCTTCGTTTGAATTTTCCGCTGTTTGCAGGTCCCTGAACCTCCAGTTGGTGGCTTCATTTTTTCTTTACTTCCTGGTTTGGTCTTTTCCATGATGCACTTTGTCTCCTGTGATGTCTAACTGACTTTGTAAAACTGTTAGATGGTATACTTCTTGTTCAGCCAATGAGAGCTGAGCAACCTTTGTCATCTGATAAAGGGAGGCTGGCTTAACAGGGCTTAGATCTGCCTCTCTCTTGATGATGTCATTGTCACAAAATGGCTTCCATAGAGCAGCCTGGGGTAACAGTCATTAGGTAAGAATGAGTTTACTTCACTTCCTGGTGGGGGATTGAGGGGGGGGGGGGGAGATAGGGAAGGGGGGACACAAAGTTGATTGAAGCATATTACAAAGTTTAATAACTTTGTAATGTTTTTAAATTACTGAGAGCTTTTCGCTGAAGTACCCCTATTACTGGTGTAGAGCAAGACTACAACTGACCTACCTAGGAAGTGTGTGAGCAAAGAGTTTAAAGCTGACTAAACCTTCCTACCTAAACTGTGCACAGGGGGAGTGAGACATCTAGTGGCTGGAATAGGGTACAGCGACTAATTGCACAGCTGTGGCACTTGAGTGAACTAGTTTTACCTGGGTGTGTAAACACAAAAGAACCACCCAAAGTGGGACACTACATTAGGACTGAGTGCAGGAAGCTTCATAACAAGGATTTTTAGCTATATACATGTACATGTCACGATTCGATCCCTTTAAATTGTCTTTCAATATCTACATTGTCACATACAGAATGTGCTTCATTAGCATGTGTCATGGGGGCAGTGACTGAAAAGGGTGCACTACTTCAACACTCACTTGCACACACACATATCACAATAGTAAAGTAACCCTAGCATACTGACATTCAAGGTCTACACAGCCAAGCAGTGCTTACCCTGTTCCCTCCCAAATATTTCCGTCACAAATTTTTTTTGGTTTCAGAAACTTACATATATTTGTAATTTATTTCTGTTTAAAAATCTTTAGTCTTATAAGTAAATTACAAATCTATTTAACTTTCTGACATCGGTTCATTTAAAAAAAAACAAAAAAACATTTCACTAGAGTACTCATTTAAGGAAGTATATCTAAAACCGGTTAAAAATTTCCAATTAAAACAATGAATAGTAACATCCCAAAATGTTCTTCACTTATATAAACAACAAAAGACTTAAAACTGAAAATGTTGGTCCCCTCAAAAATAATCTGGGTGCAATGGTGGAGGGGGAAGAGGAAAAGGCCAATCTACTAAATACACTATACTGTATTCACAGAGGAGAATCCCATAACAGACGACATGACTAGGGATAATATAAATCCTCCCATAAATCTCACCTGCCTAACACAACAAGAAGTGGGGAGACGCCTTAAAAACATTAAAATCCATAAGTCACCGGGCCCAGAAGGTATCCATCCTAGAGTTTTGCAAGAATTAAATACTGTGTTAGACAGACCGTTATTCCTAATATTTAAAGATTCTATTACAACAGGGATTGTTCCACAGGACTGGCGCATAGCTAATGTGGTACCAATATTCAAGAAGAGGTCAAAGAGTGATCCTGGAAACTACAGGCCTGTAAGTCTAACATCTATAGTAGGTAAAGTATTTGAGGGGTTTGTAAGAGATGCTATACTGGAGTATCTTAATGAAAATAATCTTATGACGCAGCACCAGCATGGATTTATGAGGGATCGGTCCTGTCAGACTAATCTGATCGGCTTCTATGAAGAGGTAAGTTATAGACTGGACCTGGGGGAGGCTGTGGATGTTGTGTATCTGGACTTTTCAAAGGCATTTGATACTGTGCCGCATGAAAGGTTGGTCTACAAAATGAGGATGCTGGGACTCGGGGAAAACGTATGCAAATGGGTAAGTAACTGGTTGTGTGATAGAAAACAGAGGGTGGTCATTAATGGAACATATTCAGATTGGGTTTTAGTTACTAGTGGGGTACCTCAGGGGTCAGTGTTAGGTCCACTTCTTTTTAATATTTTTATTAATGATCTTGTTGAGGGGCTACAGAGCAGAATCTCCATTTTTGCAGATGATACTAAGCTGGGTAAAGTAATCAGTACAGAGGAGGATAATATCATATTACAGAGGGATTTGGAGAAGCTAGAGGCTTGGGCGGTGAAATGGCAAATGAAGTTTAATGTGGATAAATGTAAGGTTATGCACTTAAGCTATAGAAATAATAAATACAGTTATGTGCTAAATAATAAAACACTGGGTAAAACTACTTCGGAAAAGGACCTGGGGGTATTGGTGGACAGTGAACTCAACTTTAATAATCAGTGCCAGGCAGCAGCTGCCAAGGCTAATAAAATAATGGGATGCAACAAAAGAGGCATAGATGCTAAAGATGAGAACTAAGTTTTGCCTCTTTATAAATCACTAGTCAGACCACATATGGAATACTGTGTACAGTTTTGGGCACCGGTATATAAGAAGGACATAGGTGAACTGGAGCGGGTGCAGAGGAGGGCGACAGAGGTCATTAAGGGAATGGGTGGGTTACAGTACCAGGATAGGTTATCAAGCTTGGGGTTATTTACGCTAGAAAAAAGACATCTTAGGGGCGATCTGATCATAATGTACAAATATATGAATGGACAGTACAGAGATCTTTGTAGTGGTCTTTTTACTCCTAGGTCTGTAACCATGACAAGGGGGCATCCTCTACGTCTAGAGGAAAGAAGATTTTATCATCAGCATCGATGCGGGTTCTTTACTGTACGAGCGGTAAGACTGTGGAACTCTCTGCCACATGATGTTGTCATGGCCAATTCATTAAATAAGTTCAAGGGAGGCCTGGATGCTTTTCTTTAACAATATAATATTACAAGTTATGGGCATTAGATTTCCGGTGATACGTTGATCCAGGGATTGTTCTGGTTGCCATTGGAGTCGGGGGGGGGGGGGGGGGGGGGGAGTTTTCTCCCTGTGGTGGGGTGGTTGTCGTCTGCCTCGTGGGGGGTTTTGCCTTCCCTGGATCAACACAGTAGGGTTTCCCTAGGTTGAACCTGATGGACTCTTGTCTTCTTTCAACCTTATTTACTATGTTACTATACTAAATAAAATAATATAAATGTTAGTTCCACTTTAAGAGACAAAATTCCCTTCAAATCCTATACAAGAGATAGCTTTGATATGCATTTTAAGAGCGGCTTCACAACACTATGTTATATTGATTATGCTTTATTATAAAACATGAAAGATAAAAATTTATTTTTTTCCCATTTGTAATCTGTTTAGCTTTTGAACATGCACTAAGGTTGTTCAGTTGAGATGCAATTTTACCCATCCACAATAAAGAAGCTTACCTAAAAGCAATTCACTTCTTTGGTAGTAGCAAAGTGCATAGCCATGTAGTTTGCCTTTAGGAGGGAAGATAAGGGCAGAATGATGATTACTAGAATAGGGAACCACATTTACCTCTAGTCAGTGATGAGATTGCCATTTAAGAGGTTGCTATACAGTCATTTTATCTCATTTAGGATTATTTGTTGTGTCAGTCTAATCAGTCTTTGATTTATTAATTCTGTGACATCAGTATAAATATATGGCAGATCTACAATAACTATAGTAGATGGACCAAGGTATGTTAACATTAACGTTCCAAAAAAGGAAAAAAATTCTATTAATTGCTGCAAGGCAAAAAATGTAAACACAAAAAAATAGTAACATAGTAACATCACAAAAGATGTGCTACTGACTGAATTCACAGACTTCCCAACATCATGTATCATTATAATGCCAGGAGTTCTGAATCAGTTTAGGGCCTGGTTCACACAGTCGATGACAGCGACCGTTGTCTGTGAACTTCACTTTATTTTGAGTTGGAATGCGGGTGCATTCAGGTGTGTCTGCATTCCAAATCACCATAGCAGACAAAGTAAAGTGCCAGTTTTGTGCGGCTGCTGTTCAATGAATAGTATTTTCTGAAATTTTCTATGCGGCTTCATGAAATCCTGGCCAGAGTGTATACACACTGTATACACTCCTGCCGGGATTCCATAGAACACAATGCTATTTTAATTTTCAATAAATAGCGGCCAGTGTTGCAACGGATATGGAAAAAAAATTAACTTGCTTGGATTAACTTCTTGGATACCACTCACCACATCCCTGTGAAGCTATTCCGATAGAAATCTGAGTTTTTTTTCTCTGGCACATGCCATTTTCCCAACCCTTGTGCTCTTCTTCACCTCCTGTTTAACCAGAATGCGCACTCAGCTCTGCTACTACACTTCCCAGCAGCCCCCTTAGTGCTATTGCTGTTCTGTTTTCCACCGTTCTCCTCTCCCCGCCTCTCCCCTCCTTTCCTTTTCCCTCACCTCTTCTCCCATCCAGTGTACTGCGTACAGCCCACCATAATAGAGTCATTGGGAAATTTGCTGTCAGTGCACACGCAGTATAGAATAACAGCCGTAATTGATTCCGACCGCCCAAATAATATATGCTTTTTAGTTGCCGCTTGTTTTTGCACAATACAGCTCTTTTTTCACCATATTACACATTGTTTTTTTTTCGCAGGAAAAAAATCAGGATATAGGCAGTATGGGAAGTAAGGGCAAGAAGAATAGTGTAGAACAGTGTTTGTAGAAAGGATCCCACCCACTGGAAATCAGAGAACTGCAAAGAGATGGGGCACTAAACTGGGGTGATAGGTGGGGAAAAAACATAACCCTTGACAGTGAGATATTTTGAGTTTGAAGGGTATTGTATATCATTAGGCGGCAGTGATAAGAAAAAACATAATGACCCAGAACTATCTAGAAGCACACAACATTATTTAGTAAAGTAAAATCAGGGCATGATCTTACTGAGGTGCACTTTAAGGGTCCTATTACATGGAGCGATTTTTAACGATTAACGACGAACAATAAACGATCGCAAACAAGATTGTTTATCGTTAACCTGAAATCGTTCACCATATTACACGGAACGATAATCGTTAGTTACGATCGTTATTACGATCGTTACTATGATCGTTTACTCCTTCTGATCCAAGCAAAACAATGGGCAATGTGCAATTACAGTGAACGATTAGTGAAAAAACACGGAACTTTAGCGAATGAATGTGGAATTACAGCGATCGATTAGCGAACGATTAACGATAATTTTAGGTTCAGATCTAAATCAACGATCAATGACATATGAACGATTTTTCAATCGTTGCCTGCAATTAAACAGAACGATTATTGTTTAAATCCGAACTATTTAACGATTTTTCACACGATAATCGTCCTGTATAATAGGGCCCTAATATGATAAAAAATGGAAAACTCAATCTCTTTTTTTCATGAATGGTCACATGTTTTGGGTATGGCATTCTTCCTAACATTCCTCCCATACATTTTTCTAGAGGACTTGAAATGTTACATGTAGTGACAAATGTAGTGACATCAATTTACTGACAGCTTCTGCGTTGGATGGAATCCAGTAGCCCAGCACCACCCATCTGAAATTGTGGTGTCCCCCGGGGCGTTGTGTTGGAGTATCGACCGGTCACTTGCTAGATGGTAGTGTGTGACGCCACTCCGGTGGTGGTTGGCCGAGATACAGCCGGGCCTTAAGATGTTAGGTCGTGACGCAAGTGACGGTTGGGCACACAGGTATGGTGGCACACTTGGTTTCATTTTAGAAGGACGGTTGTACCCTTTTCCCCTGTGGACAGTGTCATGCCGGGTTGCTACAGGGTCCCTTGGGATGATTTCATGGTGGGCCGGAGTGGTGTAGTGACCCTCCCGGACTATCGGAACTGCCACCCACAGAAAGGGGAAGTGTCCCAAGGTTGTAGTGTACACTGTGTCGGTGTGTGGTGAAGAATCACAGAGTCTCTTTATCATAAATAAGCTTGGTTTTACTTGAAAGGTACTTGTGTGCAGCAAGTTATACAGCTTTCCTTTGACAGTATAGGTTTCTCTTGAGAAAGCACTTGATAATACGTCTAGACGAATACTTTACAATACACCAACCAGATCTGTGATAGGAACGCAGTAGGGAGTGCAGACGTGCTGACTCAGTAGCTTGTTGACAGATACAAAGAAGCAGAGTAGCAGAGAGGAGGGTGTCTTGGGAGTCCGAACCCAAGTAGTACTGTGCTCCGTCGGGACGTCGGAGGATGAGGTAGAAGAATACTTAGAAGAAGAGAATACTTGTGCCAGTGTATTGACCTTTTAGTCTTCACAGCACCTTATGCCCACTAGATTTGGGGGACCCATCCTAGATGGTGACACAAGGCCCAGACCTTGTTACCTCGGATGAGCGGAATGCTGAGGGTTCCCTGCTGACAACCGTGCTGCGAGATAGAGTTCCTAGGCTTTAGCAACTTTGCTCTATTTGGATCAGTTCCTAAAATTCTGCTGTCTGTGGATACTGTCCTGCTCTGTGACTCTCCTAGTCCACGGCGTGGGTTGAGGTTGTCTCGGAATTGTCCTCTCCTGAAAGGAGTTTAACACTGCATAGTGTTGTGTAGCGTAAGTTGAGGAGAAACTGTTAGCTGTGTCCTGCTTCCTACCCATAAGGGGTTCTGACTAAGACTGACCAGAGTAGGGGACCTGGCAGAGGGCCAGGGCCCAGAGAGGACTACTGTAGAGAGCTGTCTAGCTTGCGTCCTTCCTCTACAATGTCCAACACAAAAGAACTACACAAAAATGAACAGAAAAAACATCATGTGAGCATAGCCGAACAATAAATCAATAAATCCATGATGAACATTGTTAGGAATGAAACTGATAAAGCCGAAGAGGCTCCTCACCGACCAAACCCTAATGACCTGCGTGGATATTATATACCTTATTTGGTAAGAATATATTGACTGAGGGAATTGAACTCAGCAATGAATTGCAAACATACATTTTTACTAATGCACATCTCATGGCTTTTTTTGCAGTTATGTTGATATTTTAAGAAAATATTATATTGACTTAACGCCTTGGGAGAAAGATAGAGGAGAGACATGTTAATTTCTGCTGTAAATTACTGTCAATTGGCTAAAGCTGTAAAACTATACCAAATGCTTCCACCAGGTGGCAGACTGGTGTAATGATTGTCTTATGGTTGTTAGTCACAGGAGCACATTTGTGTTACTGCTGGAATTAACAAAACATAAATTAAAAAAATTAACTTTAAGGGTAGCTTCACACATTACAGATCTGCAGCGGATTTTACGCTGTGAGTTTGCTGCGAGTGGAATTAATTTACCATCTTAAATCCGCCTGTAGAGCACTTTGGGTGATATTTGTTTTGTGAAATCATACTTCTGTGAAATTACTCGTATGTGAAACTGCTCTATCGTAGAAAAATTTCATTCAGTAAAAAGAAGCTAATTGGAATGTGATATTGTGTTCAGCGTGGTGGTATATCATGTATAGACTGTGTTGTTGGAGACAAGAGCCTCCGTTTCACACCTGCTTGAGATCCCACGTGACATGTCAATTCTTTGAGCAGAGGCGCGCGAGCCCTCCTATTTAAAGATGGATGGATTTGGTGTGGAGTCCGTGGACAGAGGTTCCCGAAGGGATCTCTGCGCAGAATCCGTAGTGTGAATAGGCCCTACTAGTAAATGAGGGGAAACAAGAAACTGACAGGAAAAAACTAGTAAAAAAAAACACAATTTGATGAAAGAACTACATTAGTAAATAAGGGTCCTCAGTGTCAGCCATTGCTCATGGGCTCCTATTGTAAACATATCTATCACAAGTGGTATTTAAACTGGCACAACATTGTCAAAAATACTTTCATTTGGCCACAATACAAAAGTTCCTGGTGCATATTGCCAACTTAGGCAATGACTACACAACCCCCCTTTTATGTAACAAAACACTTACTTTTCAGAAAACATTTGTTATCTGATCAACATATTCTTTATTCTAGTGCCTACACTTTTTCTTAATCCCCCATGTTGCAAGATGTTGGTATACGAAAAATCATACAAAAAACACAAAATCAAAATGGTAATATTATATAAATTGAAGGTTTTTAAAAAGCCTAAAACCATTTGGTCTGTAAGTAATGTATGATGACTTGCCAAGGAAACAGGTGAATACATTTACAGCCTTGTCCTTTATCATATACTCTATGTGGTTACACTTATCAGGGTACAAAGTCCTCAGCAGCTATAATTAGACGGAGTGTCTGATCTTACACATCACACATTACATGAAGTCCTCTATAATTATTTATTCAACAAGATACAAAATAATGGAGAAACCGCAAGTCAGGCTGTAATAAGAAGCACACAGGGATGCAAAGTATTAGATGTCAGATTACTGCAGGTGGTTACTGCATATTTTACGTCTTTTTCAAATTTAAGGCTATGTTCACACAACGTTATACAATGGCCGATATATTACGCATAGGAACAGTCTTTTACACCCATAGAAGTCTGCTGGCCGTATGAGAGTGAATGAAAATCAACTTACCATTAAATTTAATTCACACTACGGTCGGCAGGACGGCCACACAGAGCGTGATCAGTCTATTTTCTACGGCCTTGGTTTGCAAGCTGCGGCCGTAGAAAATAGACAGGTTCCTTATTTTGTACAGCCGCAGTAAACAACTGCTATAGTTAATGCACTGTGTGTACAAAGATGCCCATTGAAATCAATAGAACACAATACATTTGGAAACCTACCTCCTTTGTTTTCAATGACCACCATGGCTGTAGTTTCCCAAATTCATTACACTGTGTGAATATAGCCTAAGGCTTTGTCCACATGTTCGGCATTTGCAGCGGATTTCACACTATGAGTCCTGCGATAGGCGCTCTGTATTCTCTCAGCAGATTTAATGTAGCCACATTCCACTTAACTAATCATCTGCCGGGCCTTTAAACAAGATAATACGTTACCTGTAGAGATGAGCGAACCTCGAGCATGTTCGTGTCGATCCGAACCCGAACTTTCGGCATTTAATTAACGGTGGCTGCTGAAGTTGGATAAAGCCCTAAGGCTATGTGGAAATCATGGATATAGTCATTGGCTGTATCCATGTTTTCCAGACAACCTTAAAGCTTTATCCAAGTTCAGCAGCCCCATCTAATCAAATACCGAACGTTCGGGTTCGGATCGTCTCGAACCCGAACCCGGTTTGCTCATCTCTAGTTACCTGCTTACACTCTTGTCTGCTTCTCAAGCTGGCTCCCAGTGGTTGCTGCAGGATGTCTGGGACCCGGAAACCGGAGAAGCAGCCGGGAACAGGTAACGTATTATCTTGTTTAAGGGCCAGGCAGATGATTAGTTATGTAGCATGTTGCTACACTTTCAATCCTTTGCTGATTTTGTGGTACATGTGAACACAGCCTAACAGTTTCTCCTATGTAAGGCCAAATTGAAATGTTCTCTTGTTTTGTTTTAAATACCATTTATTTCAGTTTGGCCTGTTCACACTAGCCGTAGTTATGGATCCAAAATCCACAAAGATTTCTTCCAAGCTCTAGTACGGACTGTAATTGTGGCACAGATGTCAGTCAGTAAGTTTTGCATGTCCATAATTTTTAATGAA
This sequence comes from Dendropsophus ebraccatus, assembly GCF_027789765.1. Lineage (NCBI taxonomy): Eukaryota > Metazoa > Chordata > Amphibia > Anura > Hylidae > Dendropsophus > Dendropsophus ebraccatus. Next base: position 54,712,375 of record NC_091459.1, read on the forward strand.
TAAACATCTGTAATGTCCGCAAATCCATAAGGAATACAGATGAATCATTTTACACCATTCCCACTTATTTACTATCTCCTTCCCCTTCTTTGCTGATCTGCAAAAAATACAGGTTTAGGCCATGTTCAGACGCTGTATGACACCGGCGTAAACACGACTCCTCCCCTCCCCTCCCCTCCTGAGCGCTTATAATTTATTTTGGCTTTGCAACATATTTTACTGAAGAGTTAAGTGTGTCTTTACAGAGTACATTTGGTGTTGCAAAAAATAAGACCCTGTATGTAGGTGTAAAATTGAAAGTGCTATGGCCTTTTAAATACAAGCAGGTGAAAACAAAGTGCAAAACTAAAAATCAGCTCTGTCCTTAAGGGGTTAAAGGGGTTATTTCACAGCGCTTATAATTTATTTTGGCTTTGCAACATATTTTACTGAAGAGTTAAAGAAGCAGTTCACTTTTTTTTTTTTTTGGGTCCCCCCGGTAGCCTGTGGCATGTATACTTACAGAAGATGATCGGTGTCCCGCGGCGTAGCTCCGGTCCCATCCCACGGTGCCGTTCAAATCCGGCGCGCGCTCACTTCCGCCGGCTGCTGTCAGTCCTCTTCTCTGTCCTGTCATTATACGCCGGAAGTCACTCGCTTCCATGCATTCTCTATGGAAGCGTGTGACTTCCGGCGTTCAAATTACAAGGCCGAGAAGAGGAGTCACAGCGCCGGCGGAAGTGAGCGCGCGCCGGATTTGTACGGCACCACGGGACGGGATCGGAGCTAAGCCGCGGGACATCGATCATCTTCTGTAAGTATACATGCCACAGGCTACCGGGGGGGCCCCCAAAAAAAAAAGTGAACTGCTTCTTTAAGTGTGTCTTTACAAAGTACAATTGATGTTGCAAAAAATAAGACCCTGTATGTAGATGAAAAATTGAAAGTGCTATGGCCTTTTAAATACAAGCAGGTAAAAACAAAGTGCAAAAACAAAAATCAGCTCTGTTCTTAAGGGGTTAAAGTTTCTTTATTCCTGCATTTTTACATGGAGCTCCCACCTTTGCTCTAGGAAAGCCAGTTCTTCAGAAGTTTCTTTTTCTATTTGAATGGGTTTGTATAGATTAGATAAAAGTCCCTCCTCTTCCCGACACTCTTCAGTGCCGGCTTCATCTACTCTTTTGTTCAGGAAGTTTGGTATATAGAGCTGATGGCTGGTAGGACTCCAATCTACAAAGAGAGTATCACATTCACTAAACTCTGCGCCATCCTTCCCATCATACTTATCTGCTTCTTGTCCTATAGAAAAATCTTCATATGGTTCATGATTTAATACGTCCAGTTGGGGTAAATGTTGATCATTTTTTGGGAGGTATGTAAATGTGTCTTCTGCCTGTTGACAAGCTTCTACTATATTCTTCTTTTGGATGGGTACACTATCTGAATTGCATTTGATACGCCCATATAAATCTCCCTCCTTGTTTATAATAACTGGTGATGCCATTGATGGTCTACCAGGTATTTCTAGAAGAGTTTGTGGCATGTCGTATGGTGAGAGTGGTGGCTTAGTAGCTGGCATCTCTTCCAGAAGACTGACATAGCCATGGTCATCATCATGTGTAACTCCAGATCCATGACTGGCATCATACCCATCATCTGTAACTCCAGAGCCATGACTGGCATTATACCCATCATCTGTAACTCCAGAGCCATGACTGGCATGGCACCCATCATCTGTAACTCCAGAGCCGTGACTGGCATGGCACCCATTATCTGTAACTCCAGAGCCATGACTGGCATCACACCCATCATCTGTGAAGTATTGGTCTTTTTCGACCTGTGGTTTGTTTTCCTTTTGAGGCATCGTGGTACTTTGCTCATTTGACTTCCTGGACTCGATTGTGATGACGTTTATTGTTATATTATGTGCATCGACTAAGACAAAATTGTTATTATTGCTGGATGTTATATTCTGAAACAGAACAGAAGCAATGGACAATTTACATATTTTTTTTTTACAAAGGCCTTTTTCTTCCTAATATATTTCATTAAGTTTACCGAATAGTAACGTTAAAGAGGTTATGCGCCCTAGACAGCTCTTTTGCATATGTTTGAGCCTATTGTAGTGTCCCAGAGCGAGTGTCCACTGCTTTTCTGTAAGGGCCCTTGCACACTGAAGAAATCACGCGGATAACTTGCCACTAGAGATGAGCGAACCTCGAGCATGCTCGAGTCCATCCGAATCCGATCGTTCGGCATTTGATAAGCGGGGGCTGCTGAAGTTGGATAAAGCTCTAAGGTTGTCTAGAAAACATAGATACAGCCAAAGATTATATCCATGTTTTCTACATTGCCTTAGGGCTTTATCCAACTTCAGCAGCCACCGCTAATCCAATGCAGAACAATCGGGTTCGGATGGACTCGAGCATGCTCGAGGTTCGCTCATCTCTACTTGCCACCAATTCCATGCGTGCTTCTGCTTGACTATCCGCCCATCCCATAGACTCCATTCTATGGTCAGGCGGATTCTGCCGTCCACCCAAAGAAGTGACATGTCACTTCTTTGGCGAACAATGGAATCAACCGGACCATGAACTCTTAAGATTTTCAGTAAAGACTTTACCTGGTTTTAAGTTATCCGCTCTATGTATTTCTTACTGCAACACACCTGTCCTGCAAACCAAGAAGCCGTGTGTCAGTGTATCCAGGGGAGGGTGCATACCACTCCTGGCCACAGTGACAAGTGCCTCGTTTGGTCCTGCAACACCTCACCCAGCCTCATAATATCTGGCCCCCTGGGTCACTGCACTATGGATATAACTGGGAGATGAAGGAGGCACTTGTTCTGGACTTCTACTATCAGAGCATTCCAGCAACTCTAATATTAAAAGGGAAACTACGGCAAAAAAAATTCTTTCAAATCACCTGGTGTCGGAAAGTTATAAAGATTTGTGATTAGCTTCTATCTAAAAATCTTCCAGTACTTATCAACTGCTGTATGTACTGCAGGAAGCAGTGTATTCTTTCCAGTCTGACACAGTGCTCCCTGCTGCCACCTCTGTCCAGCACAGTAGCAAATCCCCATAGAAAACCTCTCTTGCTCTGGACAGTTCCTGAAGTGGATAGAGGTGGCAGCAGAGAGCAGTTTGATAGACTGGAAAGAATACACCACTTCCTGCAAGACATACAGCAGCTGACAAGTACTGAAGGACTGGAGATTTTTATCAGAAGTAAGTTAAAAATCTATATAACTTTCTGGAACCATAAAAAAATAATAATTCTCATAATCATATCTTTAATATATTATGATTTTTTATTTTACAACAGAGCACAAACGTGGATGATTACTGCTATCGGGTTGTTTTTGCAAAAACAAAAAAACAAAACCCTGAATATTGAACATAGACTATAATATAACTATATTTATAGTATATAGTACAGTTATCGATATAGTAGCTATAGTCTTACAACACTTACCAGAATTTGTGGTTTCTGGTGGTTGCCAACATAAATATATTTAAGGACACCGTATCCCGTAGCAAAAACTGTAAAGAGAAGCAGTATGACTGCTAAAATGTATAGAATTATCTTTATTCTCTCTTCAGAAGTCTGATCTGTAGCAAAAAAACATACAAACTGCAAGTTACCTGATGTCAACCCACAAAAAGAAGTAAAACTATCCAACTATGCAAAGGTATTTATACCAGATAGATTTTCAGATTAAATGCTTAAAGCCACAAACTTTTTTTTAAAGACATCAACAGGGGTTGTGATATACTCTACTATACTCTATATAGTCTTTTTATTTTAGTTTTCTCTGTTTAAATCAATGTTATAAGTATGGCCACTAGGTGTCTCCCTTCACTGCGCATGTATACAGTTACTGCTTGTCCACATTCAGCAGCAGAGAATCCTGGGGGTGCTTGCATTATATGGTCAGCATTGTCTCCTGGTAAGCTGCAGAGCTGATATTATAATTAGTAAAAGTTCATAATATAATAAGTCTATTGTCTATTAATAAGTTAATTGTCCTCAGTTGATATTCAACCTGCAGGATGCAGGTATCTTTCCTGTGTTTGGTTCCTTTTTTTGAACAGAAAAAAGACAAATATCAGCATGGACTGCAGTTTGTCCATACATACAGTATAAGGCTATGTTCACACTACGTAAGAGACCGGCCGTTCCGTGACCCCGACCGGGTCACGGAACGGCCGGTCTCTGGCCGGATCATCTCAGTCGGTACTTAAAGTGACACTGTCACCCCCTTAGTGCATTCTGACATCTCTACACAGGTGTAAAGGGTAAATTTAGTGTTTTTCATATCTTATTTCATATCATACGTCATGGTGCTTGTTCAAGTAAAAAGTGTACTTTTATCAACTGCAGATTGTATTAAGTGGGCGTGGCCTCGCGGCACTAGCGCCACATAACCCCGCCCACAACGGCACGGTTGGCCCCGCCCCTTGACGCCCATTGGTTGTCCAACGTAAAGGGGGTGGAGTCTAGACCTTTCGGCCAGCCTGTTCCAATGGCCGGCGAGGGGGCGGGGCCAATTGTGCCGTTGTGGGCGGGGTTATGTGGCGCTAGTCCCGCGAGGCCACGCCCACTTAATACAATCTGCAGATGATAAAAGGACACTTTTTACTTGAACAAGCACCATGACATATGATATGAAATAAGGTATGAAAAACACTAAATTTACCCTTTACACCTGTGTAGAGATGTCAAAATGAACAAAGGGGGTGACAGTGTCACTTTAAGTACCGGCCGGATGATCTTTCCGCCGCGGAGCTCTGATGCAGGTGCATCAGCGCGGGGCCGCAACAGAGCTTGCCATATCACACAGTGAAGCAAGCGGCCGGAGCCGCTCGCTTTACTGTGTGAACTGACAGGTCTTTCTGCGGCTGGAATTCACTGCGGCGTATGGGATCCCGGCCGGAGCGTGTACAATGTGTGTACGCTCCGGCCGGGATCCCATAGAACAACAGGCATTGTTCCACAGCGGTAAAAGTACGGCCGTACTTTTACGTAGTGTAAACATAGCCTAACGATGTATATTGCAAAATTGCTTGTGATTACAACCCCTGTTGATTTTGTAAAAAAATAATTTTGTGACAGGTACAGTACACTTTGAGGCTGGATTCACACGCTGTAACTGTGCGGCTGTATTTTTTATGCGGCTGTAAATGTGCGGGTGAAACTACTGCCGTGGGAAAAAATAGACATGCGGCTCAAAACATACGGTCATTTACTTGGAAATCTGGTTCAACTAAAAATAACAAATAAAATGTTAAGAAAGTGATGGAAACACCTCTGGATGCATCTGGGAAAGCAGGGAACACAGTTTACATGAATCGCTATTACCGGGGTTTGCGATCCTCTGCACTATAGCCGATGTGTCTCATGGTTAATATATTGAATTAATAAAACACATTTTCTGTCTAATAAAGTCCCTTTTATTGTTCAATAATTAAATGTAAACGATTCCATCATTTTGCAATTAAATATACTGTTAAAATAAATATATATATAAATAAATGTATATTTATATATATATTTATTTTTTGACAGTATATTGAATTGCACAATGATGGATTCGTTAGAATTAAATTATTGAACAAAGAAACTGTATTTATTTAAACGAAAATGTGTTTTCTTAATTAAATATTAATTAGTACAGGAAGCTCTATAAGCCGGTAATTCATATTCCCGGCAATAGAGCATTCTGTACTAATCATCACTTTACTTTACTCAAAACATCAAATGTTTCTTCCAATTATGTTGTGACAATAACATTATTAGAAGAAACATTTAGAATTATATGTGCGCTCAGCTGATTGGCTGATCGGCTCAGCGCACATATAATGAGCCGGTCCGCAGTACAGTGACTTCATTGTGCTGCGGACCAGCGAAGAGGACACATCGGGGTGAGTATAGAGCTCTCCCCACCCCCTCCCCAGCACTGCACCCCTCCCAGCAAGGAAGGGGGGTCAGTTAACCCCTTCCTTGCTGGGATGGGTGCAGTCTGACATCAGTCTGGCCCCCCGGGGGTTAAGGGGGATGCAATACATCCTCCCTTAACCCCTTGGGGGTCAGACTGTAAGCAGCAATCTGTAAAGATGCTGCATACTGTAAGGAGCACAACACCGCTCACAATGATGGGTGTTGTGCTCCTGTTTGTGTTTTTTTTGTGTGTTTCTCCCTTTTTGTTTTTCAGATATCGGTATCCTGGGGATTACGTCGGATTCCATGGACTACGTCGATGACCAGCGGTTGTTCTTTGAATTTTTTAAATAAAATGGTCAATGAGGGGTGTGGGGGTGTTTTTATTTGAATAAAAAATTTTTTAAACTTGTGTCTTGTCTTTATTTCTTTACTTTTTAGACTTAGTAGTGGAAGCCGTCTAATAGACGGAATCCATTACTAAGTTGGGGCCTAGTGTTAGCCGGTATAAAATGGCTAACACTAACCCCCTATTATTACCCCAGTACCCAATGCCACCAGGGGTACTGGGAAGAGTCGGGTGCCAGTGGTCCCAGAGCGTCAAAATTGGCGCTCCTGGACCGGGCGGCAGCAGGCTGGTAATATTTAGGCTGGGGAGGGCCTAAACCAATGGCTCTTCCCACCCTGGTGTTACCAGGCTGCTGTCGTTTGGTTTTTAACCCGGCTGGTTATAAAAATAGGGGGGACCCTATGCGTTTTTTTTTTTTAAATAAATAAATAATTAATTAAAAAAAAACGCATAGGGTCCCCCCTATTTTTATAACCAGCCGGGTTAAAAACCAAACGACAGCAGCCTGGTAACACCAGGGTGGGAAGAGCCATTGGTTTAGGCCCTCCCCAGCCTAAATCTTACCAGCCTGCTGCCGCCCGGTCCAGGAGCGCCAATTTTGACGCTCCGGGACCACTGGCACCCGGCTCTTCCCAGTACCCCTGGTGGCATTGGGTACTGGGGTAATAATAGGGGGTTAGTGTTAGCCATTTTATACCGGCTAACACTAGGCCCCAACTTAGTAATGGATTCCGTCTATTAGACGGCTTCCACTACTAAGTCTAAAAAGTAAAGAAATAAAGACAAGACACAAGTTTAAAAATTTTTTTATTCAAATAAAAACACCCCCACACCCCTCATTGACCATTTTATTTAAAAAATTCAAAGAACAACCGCTGGTCATCGACGTAGTCCATGGAATCCGACGTAATCCCCAGGATACCGATATCTGAAAAACAAAAAGGGAGAAACACACAAAAAAAAACACAAACAGGAGCACAACACCCATCATTGTGAGCGGTGTTGTGCTCCTTACAGTATGCAGCATCTTTACAGATCGCTGCTTACAGTCTGACCCCCAAGGGGTTAAGGGAGGATGTATTGCATCCCCCTTAACCCCCGGGGGGCCAGACTGATGTCAGACTGCACCCATCCCAGCAAGGAAGGGGTTAACTGACCCCCCCTTCCTTGCTGGGAGGGGTGCAGTGCCAGGGAGGGGGTGGGGAGAGCTCTATACTCACCCCGATGTGTCCTCTTCGCTGGTCCGCAGCACAATGAAGTCACTGTGCTGCGGACCGGCTTATTATATGTGCGCTCAGCCGAACAGCCAATCAGCTGAGCGCACATATAATTCTAAATGTTTCTTCTAATAATATTATTGTCATAACATAATTAGAAGAAACATTTGATGTTTTCATTAAAGTAAAGTGATGATTAGTACAGAATGCTCTATTGCCGGCATATGAATTCACGGCTTATAGAGCTTCCTGTACTAATTAATATTTAATGAATAAAACACATTTTCTTGGAAATAAATTCAGTTTCGTTGGTCAATAATTTAATTCTAACGAATCCATCATTGTGCAATTCAATATACTGTCAAAAAATAAATATATAGATAAATATACATTTATTTATATATCTATTTTTTTTAACAGTATATTTAATTGCAAAATGATGGATTCGTTAGAAATAAATTATTGATCAACGAAAGTGTCTTGATTACAAATAAAATGTCTTTGATTAATTTAATATATTAACTATTAGAGGCATCGGCATTCGGCATCATTGCCGGCTATTTTTGAAGTACTCCGTACGGACCGCCTGTCAATCCACGGCCGCATGTCCAGCCGCAAACAATGGTCTTGTTCATTTTTTACGGGTCCGTTTACGATAGGGCCGTAGATTCAGAGATAGTGTGCACTGTGCAGCCGCATATCCTATACTTCCCAGCATACACACGAACCATCAAAAATACCGCCGCACAATTACAGCCGCACATACAGCCGCACTCTTACAACGTGTGAACCGAGCCTGAGGCTTTATTCATTTGACAATAAGCTCCACATTTAATGTAACCTACTCTGAGACTGGATTCACACTTGCCTAAGTTCAGGTTATCAGACCTGTGGATGATCTGGTACTTGCAGCAGTAATTTGGATACAACATTATTTAGGCTAGTGTAAATCAAGCCTCAGAGTCTTGTTGGTCAGAGTGCTGTCATCTCAAGTAACTTTTGACATGTACCCAGAAATGTAAAAAATTACTGATTGCACTAGGTCTCACTAGCGATCCTGGGGCACAGCTGGGGGGAGTGCACAGCAGTGTGCTACACACGTGGTCAGCAGGGAGATCTGGCTTGTTCACTCCACAGACTCTAATGGAGCAAACAAGTCAAATTGGATTGACAGCTGGAGAGTGACTGCCATACACTCACCCCTGACTGTATCCTGGGATTGCAGTGGGTCTCAGGATTGAGAGCTAGTGTGATCAGTAATTTTTGGCATATATTAGGTTATGTAAAAAGTAAGTTGAAATAACAGTAATGTTATAAAGTATGCCATTCAGGTGTATGTTCGAATGATACATATACATCAAATTACTCCATCAATTATAATTAAAAAAATACAGATGCAATATATATATATATATATATATATATATATATATATATATATATATATATATATATATAAATAAAACTTTTTTTAACTACAGCACTGAATGACAGAAAGAAACAACTGTATAGGCCTAAAGTGCATTAAGGACATAGGTTCAGCTGCTGTTCCAAGAAAGAAATCCAAAGGGGCTGCTCTGGGGGATCTCTAGTCCTTTTTTAAGGGGATGTCAAATAAAGACAATCTAATATTGAATGGATCCTCTGTATCTGCCAGGGAAGGTTCTTCAGGGGAATTAAATAAATGGCTGTACATGTAATGCCTGAACAGACCATTGGGGTCTCTTATAAAAAAGTTCTCCTTTCTGGTTAATTGCAGTGACGTAGCTACCATGGAGGCAGGGAATGCAGTTGCTATGGGGCCCCTGTCCCCTGGGGGCCCGGGCCTGCCACCATGGTAGCTAAGTCTCACAGCACCCACATCCTGTGTCGGGATGAGCCAGGGAGGATCCTCTGATGGGCCTCACCTCCTAATGTAATTACCTCTGCTAAGAGAGAGGTCCCGCCCACCTGCCAGGGTCCCCTGCAGAGCGGAGCGGCTGTAATTCCTCTGCACTGCTTCCCCTTTCCTTCCGGCACATGTGACTTCACACAGACTCCTCCCCCTCCTCTCCTGCCTGTGCGGCTCTCTGCTTGTCTCCAGCAGTCGGGGCCTCTGGTCTTGTGATGTGTGCCCGACCCTGCTGAGCAGGGAGAGAAGCAGGAAACTTCCAGCCCTGTCCCCTGCTCACCCCTCCAGCTGTACTCTGCATATGTGTATAGCTTGGCTGCTGCTCTCCTGGACTGAAGCTATGTCTAAACTAGCACAGCATTTGTGTAGGTAAGGGCCCTATTCCACCGGACGATTATCGTTCAGATTATCGTTAAATCGTTCGAATCTAATCGATAATCATTCGGTTAAAATGCAGTTAATGATTTGACCGAACGAGAAATCGTTAATCGCTTTATAAGACCTAGACCTATTTGTATCGTTGCTCGTTTGCAAAACGTTCGCAAATTGTTCACATTTAATAAGACGTTGTTCGGTCGTTCACAATAGATACGAACGCAATAGCGAAGAAATAGCGAAGAGAAAACGATCGCAAATACGATCATAAGTAACGATTATCGTTCCATGGAAATGAGTGACCGTTTTCAGGCCTTTCGCAATAGCGGTCGTTTGAGATTGTTAATCGTTAACGATTATGCGAACGATAATCGTCGGGTGGAATAGGGCCCTAAGTGTGTGTGTGTGCATGTGATGCCTGTTCAGTTTGTATGTGATGTTGTATAATAGGTGTTTATTGTGTATGCAGCGTGTGTGTGTGTGTGTGTGCAGTATGTTAGTATATATGTGTGCCATATGCGTGGCATGTGTATATGTGTGTAGTATCTTGTTATCATGTGTATATAAGTGTGTAGTATTCATGTTGTGTATATGTGTGTGCAGTATCCAGTTATGCATACATGAGTGTGTGCTATCCAGCTTATGTATAAATGTGTGCAGTGGAAATGGCATGTGTATATGTGTGTGCAGTATACATGTTGTGTATATGTGTTTGTAGTAGTCATGTGTATATGTGTGTGCAGTATACATGTTGTGTATATGTGTGCGTGTAGTAGTCATGTGTATATGTGTGTGCAGTATAAAAGTTGTGTATATGTGTGTGTGTAGTAGTCATGTGTATATCTGTGTGCAGTATATGTGTTGTGTATATGTGTGTGTGTAGTAGTCATGTGTATATTTGTGTGCAGTATACGTGTTGTGTATACATGTATGAGGTATGAATGTGTCAGTACATTTCCTTAGGGAGCATGGTGCGGTGGTTTATGTATTTCAGCAGCCTTTGATGTTAGTGACTCCCATGTTCTTACACTTCTATCACTGACATGTGCATCAGTGCTATCAGGAGGCTGCAGGAAAACACTTTACCTTGTCCGTCCTCTTACTGTTTTACTGAGATATTAAGGAGAAACTCTAGTCTTCTAACTTGCTCTTATGTTCCCATGGAGCCGGGATGCTGAGGATAAAGGTCATTTTTTTACCTTTAGTCTCAGTGTCCCAATTTTCAGGAAATCTTGACTTTCTTTTATGGCCATATGAGGTGGCTTGGTACACGGTGGGGGTACTGATCAGCAGACCGATCTGCCCCGCTCGCCCCACTTTTATGAGGTTCATCTGACACCCTGTATAGCTGAGCACTGGAGTGACGTCATTGCAGACCATTGCCTCACTATTCATTAGAAGGGGCTAGTACACTGAGGGCAATAGCACCAGCCCCAGTGCACCAAACCACCTTGTTTCATGCGTTTTACAGAAGGAAGGTGGTCCATCAGCAGTAATTCCTCTGGTGGGCCCTGTATACTCTAGTCCAACACTGCCCATATCTGCCACCACTGACAGAGCTTCCTGTGCTGTCAGTCTCTCTTGTGGCTGGAGGCTGCATTGCACCTCCAGCTGCAAGAGGCCTCACCACCCATGCACATGCCTGACCCAGGACAGTTCACCAGCGTCCGTTCTCCCAGCTCCCTGGTGCCCGTCATTCTTGCGCCGGAGATCTGGGTGAACAAATGTCACGTAGATGCGCTTGGTCAGGTGAGTATGTGCATCCGAGGGGGGCCTGTACAATTTCTTGCTATGGGGCCCCATGAATCCTAGCTACGCCCCTGGTTAATTGAGAAGAGTCCCAAGATGGAGACTAGAGATGAGCCAACAAAACTCCTGAACTGAGATTTGTTCGAACTTTACACTGAAACAAACTTTTTGCAAAAAGTCCGGAAAGATGGCGGCTGCACCTCTAAAAAAACAGAAAAGTTTTTCTCACCTGTCTGTGCTCCCTGGTGTCCCTCCCTGGGTGTCCTTTGCAGCCGCCAAGTCCTGTTCAGGCAATCATTGGCTGAGAGCTGAGATAGGACACTGATTGGCTAAGCAGTCCGCTTAGCAAATCACTGGACAAGGCGCTGCCCTGTCTCAGTCAGTGATTGGCTGAACATGATTTTAGGGGTTGCAGGGGACACCGGAGAAAAAAGACACTGGAGGAGCATGGATAGATAAGTATAGACAAATGTCTGCAATCCTTTAGCTCTTTTAGTGTGGTTTGTTAAAAGTTTGGTTAGGACTAAAACAAACTTTACTTTAAAGCTTGGCGAAACTACCTGCTGAACCAAACTTTTGAAAAGTTTGCTCATCGCTAATGGAGATCTCAATCTCTAAAATGTACACCACATGTTGTAATAAGGCACTTGAACAGAGGATGTTTTAAGACGACAACCCCTCCAGGGGAGGAGATTAAACATTTTGTATTATTTCAGCACCTTACCTGTTTTTGTTGTTATACATGTTTGGTTTGAAAAGACACTAGACTTGAAGCATACCACCCTTGCAGATACACAGTATGT